>NC_048292.1:26081092-26427917 GCF_009762535.1 Notolabrus celidotus
CAGGAGACTGCATGGATATTTACAGTGGCAGGTTGTGGTAGACAGGATGACAAGAAGGGATAAAAAAGATGACAAGAAGGGATAAAAATAGCTTGGTAACAAGACGTTTTACTGCGTATGCTAACTCTTCACGTGGTCATCACCGTTTCCCTGATAATTGGATTAACACCCCCAGACTGTGGGTCCCTTACTGCATGTGTTTAAACAACTTCTTCATTTATGTTTGAAATAAGCAACTTTTAATTATTTATTAAAAAAACAATGAATTAAACAATTTAATTCAGCACAGTGATGCAACTTTGAGAGTGAATACAACACAAGCAAAGATCTAGGGACACAACATGAGGAAGTCCCAGAAACAGCTTCAAGTGTCCCAAAGAAAAGGAATAGATTATTCTAGTGCTGTCCTTTGTTACTTAAACTTTATTTAAAACATATCCAGCTCTGCCATTTCACACTTCTACTACAGTATAAGTAGTCCATTTCAATTGGTTTGACCCTCCTATTATCCTTGGGGTCAATTGGACCCCATTCAGTGTTCAACGTCTCTAAATTAATGACCATCTGTTTTTGGCTTCATATTTCATGACTTTTCCTAATTCGATGGGGACAACTGGGAAATGTAAAATCAAAATGTTGATATGTTCCAATTTCCTGTAAAACGAAATTATGCATCTATTTTTCTTTGAGGTCAATTTGACCCCAGGCTGTTTCAGCTGTATATAACATAAGAGATATCAACATTTTACACACATTTGTTTTGGTTGTTTTGGGTGATATTGAGGTCACTATAACCAAGGACACTTCTACATGTGACTGCAGGAGCTGGGATCAAACCGCCAACCTTTATATTGAGATATAATATTTCCAGTCACCATGTCTCTAAAGACACTCAATGATGAGTCCTGTGTCATACATTTTAATAACATAGAAACAAGGAAGGACCGAGAGCATGAGAAACTCACAGCAGTTTGATGTTCTGTTTTACATTTAAGTCCTTCTGAATGCTTTAAATTGTGTTTATGCTTAAAAAATATTTTATTTTAAGGTAGTTAGTCAACAAAGAAACATAAAGTACCTGACACATAAACCTGGGTAACAATCAGTTTCTGGAGGTTTAAATTGCTGGGGTCAAATTGACCCCAATGATAAAAGATGATAGTAAAATTGAGGGTAACAGGAGGGTTAAATATTGTTAGCATTTGATGCTTTGTACCGGAGCTAGCTTAACGCTAATTTACATCTACAGTCTAAGAGGGAAGCATTGTAGTTTTATAAAAATACATTTGTTTGACAACACAAGTTAATTTAGAGAAGAGGACTTAACACTCAAACCCACATGAGGAATTCTTTAAATTCACTACACTGGCTTGTTTTTATGGTGATCACTCAGAGTACTGTGTCTGGTCTTATGTTCCCAGTGTCTGTGAATAACTCCCAGTTCTACCAAAGAGACGTCTCAGCTCTAAGATGGTTTCATTCAGAAATTGTGTATTGCTCAAGGAATATTAATGAATAGAACATTTGTACAGATGATCTTCATGCATCGTCCATCGTATATCCCATGGTTTCTTCTTTGATTTCTTCTATATAGAGCTTCATGAACCTGTTTCCAGAACTGTGCAGACTTGTTCGCACCTATCTTGTTAAACTGAGGAATGCCACGTCCTTGTAGGTTTGAAGCTTGTGCCAGTTTTTCTCAATTAAAGTAGGAAAATGGCCCACAAATGCCTTTTTATACAAGGAATTAGTCTGCACGGCTGAGTGCCCACACAGAAATTACACAGGACTGAAGAAGAAGAAGAGAGAAGTCAGAAATGACTAAATTAAAATGTATTAATGATTGCACAGGAGAAATAACGTAGGTAGTTCTGAAATGGAGGTGGTGTTACCACTGGTGGTAAAATAAAACAGGCTAATTTGATATATTTGGAAGAGGATATACAGATATGAAATAATATGACTGGTTAAGAAAACGCTGTCATCAAAGAAGGGCGGAGAAAAAATGTTATTTTAATTTGAGCATAATGGTTTATTATTATTCACCTAAGATACTGCTTAATTTTAAACTCTTCTTTTAGTGCTTAATTTACATTTATAATTTAACATTTCGCAGCTCAGACCAGACATTACATAACTGGAAGAATAAAAGATAACTACAACAAATCATACATTTAAATGTATAATTTAATAACATAAAAGTGCAAAATGAAGGGAAAACAATCACTGACATATCAGCACTTAAATTTGGCAAGTGAGCTCTTTCTTTCTCAAGAGCTTATCCCAGACTTGACAACATTGGTGACCATCAAAACCTTGGAAACTGCCTAAGTGGGTTCAATGAGGTAATTTCTTCCTAGGAACAGTCGGTGAATAAAGAATGAAGTGGTTTTTTTTTTTGTTTTTTTACCCCTTTTGGGACTTTTTGGAAGGCCCAACCTCACGTTTGAAAACACTGTTCAAATGTACAGTTGTGCTTATATGTTTACATACCCTGGCAGAATTTGTGATTTTTTTTGGCCATTTTTTAGAGAATAGGAATGATAAGAGAAAACCTTTTTTTTCACTCATGGTTAGTGGTTGGGTGAAGCAAAATTTTTATCAAACAACTGTGTATCTTATATCATAATGAAAACAGAAACTACCCAAGAAACCATACATTCTGCCAGGGTATGTAAACTTGTGAGCAAAACTGTATCTGAAAATATCAGTCAAGATAATTTGTATTCAGAAGGCATGCAATCCCTTTTATTCAGCATATAGTTTATATTCAGAAGTTGTGTAAAAATATTGTATCATTAATTTAAGAAAAGTGCTGCTTCCTCCACTGCTGCTGCTGTCTCTCAGCTAGAGGGAAAAGGGACGCAGCAAATCACATAATGACGTCTCTGGCAACTTCCAGCAACTTTGTAGCAGCCAACATCTCCCTCCCTGTGCAGAGCCCTGGCAGACCCGGCACTCCCCAGTTAGCTGAAGCATTTGCAGCAGTTTCTCCACCGTGAATGCTCAGGTTCAGGCCGACTGGCTCAGGTCAGGCTAGACCCCCCGCCCCTCCAGCTGGCCGACCTGGTGCCGACCGTCTGGCCGACTCCGGCGGATCGGCCAATGTCACCTTCACGTGACCCCATCCCTGCGCTGCCTCGCCATTGATCTGGAGCGATGACACAGAGGCTGCATGGTCCACTGCGCCGCACCAACCAGGGCCGATTCAGTCCTGCATGTGAACAGCTGTGACATGCTGCACAGCGGCAGTGGGGGGTCCATGAATTTGCCTGTCTGTGTTGTTGTCCCCAGTCTTATTTATGAAGCATCTCTTTGAATTATTAAGAAACAGGGACGTTTTGGACCCACATTTATAAATGAGTGATTTCAAAGAGTTGGAGAGAAGAAATAACAGAAAAGCAGTGACAAAATTTAACATTTTCTTTAGGCCTATTTCTTCAACACAAGAGACTTACCATTTAAAAAGCATATGAATACAAATTAAACATGAACTATAGGTATACTGTACCCAATTAGTCTTGACATTTAAAGAAACTGTTCCCACGGATAATTCCCTCTGAAATGGAAATTGTCTTTAATGTATTTGATAGAGTTTGCAGGGTTCCCACGCGTCCTGGAAAACCTGGAAAACAGTTGACCAGTTTTCCAGTACTGGAAAACACCTGGAAAATGGGAGAAAAAGTCAAATGTCCTGGAAAATCACATATAGTCCTGGAAAATGATTCCAACATGGCTGCGTGCGACCTGACCCTATTAACAAAACACATCCCCATTCATTGAAAGTTGAGTGCACGCTGTGCTGGAAAAGACAGCAACACTGCACAACTTTTTTCACATCTTTTCTCCTTCACTTCATAATCATGCATTCTCAGAAAACGGGGGTATGTTGTTTATGTTTTATGGTACATGAACCTTGTAGAGTGCTCTTTTGATTCAAAGAGTCTTATATTTAAGTTATAGTGTGACCAGTGGAGTCGGGCAGAGAGCTTGGGGGTCTGTGCCTCACAACTTTCTCTGCAGGCTGAGAGCTCAATTACCGTACTCTAGCTCAGTTGTTCTCAAAATGGGGTCCTGGGACCCCTGGGGGTCCGTGAAATAATTTGAATACATTTCTAATAAATTTTAAAATTGTGCTGTGTCATTACAAAACAGCATATACACCATTGTTCTAATACCATTTGGTGGCTCGAAGGGATATGTGAGTCTTGTTACTGTTCATTTTCTGAAAGTGTTTAAGATCAATTACTTGAAAAGTATAAATGCTGTCATGTTGAGTCCACAAGGAATGAAATGACCCTCTGTTTTAAAGTATACAAGTGGGATTTACTTGATTCAAATTGAAGTGTTATCTGTTTATCACTATGGTACAGGTCTGAAGTATTTACATTGATACGTTTTACAATACAAATAGTTCCAAGGGCAACAAAGGGTGCAAATGGTAGTAAGCATGTGCTTTAGTGATGGGAAGTTCAGCTCTTTTCAGAGAGCCGGCTCTTTTAACTCGGCTCCCAAAGAAGAGCCGGCTCCTTCATCTCCCGAACGGCTCTTAATTTAGGATCTTTTGTAGCCGTATATTTTACCTTAACTTTGCAAAAACTAATGGTTTGTGTTGAAAACCCTTTAACAGTGTTTTTATGAGAAGCCTTATAATTGCCCAATTGGGTGCATTTATTCTGTTATAAAACCATTCTTAACCTAACCCTAGGGTTAGGATTAGGGTTAGGGTTGTGATTAGGGTTAGGGTTAGGATTAGGGTTAGGGTTAGGATTAGGGTTAGGGTTAGGATTAGAGTTAGGGTTAGGATTAGGGTTAGGGTTGTGATTAGAGTTAGGGTTAGGGTTGGGATTAGAGTTAGGGTTAGGGTTGGGATTAGAGTTAGGGTTAGGGTTAGGATTAGGGTTAGGATTAGGGTTAGAGTTGTGATTAGGGTTAAAGTTAGGATTAGGGTTAGGGTTAGGGTTGTGATTAGGGTTGTGATTAGGGTTAAGGTTAGGATTAGGGTTAGGGTTATGATTAGGGTTAGGGTTATTATTAGGATTAGGGTTAGAACCAGAACTAAACTTAATCAAACCGAACCAGAACCGTACCAGAATAGAACCAGAACAGAACCGAACCAGAACTGTACCAGAACCGAACCAGACCTGAACTCAAGAAAACAGAACCAGAACCAAACTCAAGGAAAGCCAACCAGGGTGTCAGTGGTCAGCATGGTGCAGTCTGTGGCCTCCATTACTGTTCAACACTCCCCATCAGCCACAGCTCATCAAGGAGAGGGTGAGAGGGGTTGTCCAGGATGGCTCGCAGTTTGTCCATCAACCTCCTCTCAGCCACTGACTCCAGACTGTCCAGTTCTAGGCCAACCACAGAGCGGGCCTTCTTTACCAGCTTGTTGAACTTGCTGACCTCACCCGTCTTGATACCTCCACCCCAGCACGCCACAGCAAAGAAGAGAGCACTGGCCACCACAGACTGATAGAAGGTCTTCAGGAGCCTGCTGCAGACACTGAAGGACCTGAGTCTCCTCAGGAAGAATAGTCTGCTCTGTCCCTTCCTGTAGATGGCATCAGAACCGAACCAGAACCCTTCCAGAACTGAACCAGAACCGAACCAGACCCGTACCAGAACCGAACCAGAACCGTGTCACAATCGAACCAGAACCGAACTGTACCAGATCCGAACCATAACCGAACCATACCAGAACCGAACAAGAACCATTCCAAGCAAACAGAACCAGAACCAAACTCAAGCGAACAGAACCAGAACCGAACCAGACCAGTGCCAGAACCGAACCAGAACCGTACCAGAACTGAACCAGAACCGTACCGTACCAGAATTGAACTAGAACCAGAACCGAACCAGAACCGAACCACAACCGTACCAGAACCGAACCAGAACCAAACTCAAGCAAACAGAGCCAGAACCAAACTCGAGCAAACAGAGCCAGAACCAAACTCAAGCAAACACAACCAGAACCAAGCTGGAGCAAACAGAAGCAGAACCAACTCAAGCAAACAGAACCAGAACCAGAACCAAATCTCAAGCAAACAGAACCAGAACCAAACTGGAGCAAACATTATAAATGTCCTCAGGTTGGCATTGAGAAAAATCAGATGCCTCAGCTTGGTTGGGCTGATCCGATTTCTCCTCTCAGCGAGTATTTGCCCGGTCTTCAAGAAGACTCTCTCTGAAGGAACAGATGTAGCCAGGATACACAGCCTCCCCTCCATCACCTGTATCCTATATCCTCACATATGATTGGCCACATGGTCGCCATGCTGACCAATCAAAACAAAGTTCAGCTATGAGCAGAGCTGGGGCTGAGCACTGTGAGAGCTAAGCAGCGAAAGTAAAAAAAACTGGGAGTCGTCTCTCTCTCGATGCAAGCTTTTGATCATGACACATCACTAATGTGCTTTATCTGTGTTACAATTATGAGGGGGCCTTGGACAATTTTCTCACCTGGCTCCAAAAAGTTTGAGAATCCCTGCTCTAGCTAGTACAAACTCTTCTGGAGCCAGCCTCAAGTGGATCCTCGATGAACTGCAGTTTTTAACACTTCTGCATTGGACTCATATTTTTAGACCGGAGGTTGCCGCTTGGAAATGAGCTATCCAGACTACACTAATTTTTTTGCACCAGGCTGTAAACATGTTTATTTCTGCTGTAAAGATCAGCTTTTTTCCATTGGTGTGTATGTAGTTTTTGGTACTTCCAGAGCCAGCCTTAAGTGGACACCAGAGGAAGTGCAGTTTTTAACACTTCTGCATTGGCTGCAATTCTCGTCGCCGGAGGTTGCCGCTTGATCCCGTCACATTTGTGTTTACCGGCATGGTAAAGGTGTGGACTTTCAGTTTTTGAACACAAGCATCCAGAAACCAAAATTCCCTACTTGAGATTTATTGAATTCAACTTCATTAAAAGTAACAATTACAGAGACATTTGACTATCATGGATAAACTTGTACCTGAATTCTGATGGATAATCAACAACACTCAGTAACACCACTAGTTTGATGACATGTCTCTGGTGGTGAAGCTACTAAACCATGAACAGATTGGGCTTTGTTCAACACCACATTCCCTTCTGACTGATGACAGGAGACACCAACAGCAAGAGTAGATGGATTCGTGTACCTGTGTTAAACCTAATTATTAAAATGGATATCAGTGCTCTACATATTTGAAGCATCTGTCACAGCAAGTCCATTATCTGAACAGTGTAACTTTTATTTTTATAATGAAGACAGCTCCAAGGTGGAGCAGGTCTTATCATGTCATTTCTCATCTGTCTGGAACACGTATGATTCATCATTCGTAGACTTTCTCCGTTGTTTTCGTACATGAATAATACACTGGAGTATTTCCAAAAGCTTCATATGCTTTCTAACCACATTAATCCAAACAATAATCACTATTACAAGTTTTTAAAAAAGCACAATGTATTCTTTATAACCCTAGAGAAGGTCTGGAACAGCAAATTCACATTGGAAGATAAATTGTGATAAAGCCATCTTCTCTGTGCAGAAACATTGTTTCAGATGAGACTGGACATTTATTTGAAGTCACGCATAGAATACTCTTATTGTCAGCCTCAGAAAAAACTGCCCAGGGATTTTGTTCTCGACACCTCAAATGAAAGACTTGAAAAGAGGTCAGGTTCTCTGCTGTACCGCCTTGATAGACGAGTTTGTGCTCCTGAAACCGGTGGAATTTGTGCAAAATATCGGTGGCTGATTGGCACCCTCTGTGCCAGCGTTTGATGTGAGTAGGAAGGAAGCGAGGGCTTTTTTTCCCCCCCCCTCCACTCTCACATTCTATTTGATCTGCGCCTGGCTCTGCTCTCCCTCTGTTTCATTTGAAGTAAAACAAATTCCGAAGCAGAATAAACAGGACCTCTGCGAAAATGATAAAACAATAGCGTCTAGTTCTGGTACATTTTTCACCATGACCTGTGCGGTCTTCTCCTGGTTCGATTTCTGTATCACTTTCCTGCTGACAACTTTTAGGTCCTTTACCTATTTTTCACGTTGCCTGCTGCAGACTTCAGCTCACCAAATGTGTGATAAATGTAACTGTAACTCCCACCATTGATTTTTACTTTCTCTTTCTTTAACACCCTCTAACCACACTGCTGTGATCTCTGAATACCCGCACTGTGACCCAGAGGTCCACTGTCTAATACCCTCACACTTCCTGGGAGAGTTACAGCCTGTCTGCTTCAAGAAAACAACATTGCAACGCTTTTTTCTTCACTTTCCTTCATCTCCTTTTTTCCTTTTTGCAATAAACTGAGTTTCGTATACGTTTTACTTTTTAAGATCATTTTGGGGGGCTTTTTATCCTTTATTAAATGGAACAGCTTGAGAGATAGACAGGAAATGAGAGGAGAGAGAAAGGGGCAAGGCATTCACCGAAACTTGCTGGGACCAGGATTGTACATGGGGCGCCCACTCTACCAACCGAGTTAAACCCTTGCTCCAGCTTTGTATGTGTTTAACCGTGACTAGGATTTCAACATTTGCAGCTCTGTGGGACGAACTTTTTAAAAAGTGTATTTAGAAGTCAGCATGTAAGACATTCTGAATGTGTAAACTTGAGGATTAAATAAAACTTGCTGAAACAGCTGACGGTTCAAGCAGAACAATTACACTGAATTTTTCTGGTGTTTCCTCGTCTTAGTTCTCATAGTGTGGATGTGTGTGTATGTGTGTGTGTGCCAAGCCTAGAAAATAATTGCAGCTGTATATGAATCATTATTGTCTATTTTAGTGAAACTTTAGGCCCACTGTAGGTATTGAGATGCTGTATAGTATATCAATATCACACTATAATGTAGCTGCAAGACCATGTTGGCATTATTTAAGTATTTTGTATGTGTTATAATTTATTTAAAATTATTTTTGTAAAACTCTGTTGCCAATCCACCACACAATTTTCTTTGTAACTTCACAACATGAACATCGTGACCAAATTCCACTGGATCTGTGTCCGGTCCGTCACAGCACCAGATCTGATAGGTTTCTATTCTAGTCAATGTGTTAAATACCATTGGATCCACTCAGTTGTGTTCAGACTGCGTCTAATCCGGTTCCGTTCTGAAAATGCAACCGGTGGTGGAAGTCTCGGGTCACTCTGCACTGTTGGCGTTTAGTGCCAAGGACAACCAGTAGCGTTTTAGAATTCGTACAAGAAGGCATATTTGCTGTTTTATCAATAATTAAAAATAATTCATGAATGGTGTTCTTCTGTATGACTTTATCGTAGAGCTAACAGTCAACTGGGGTAGAGTTTTTGGTCTTTAACATACAAGCGACCGCATATTAACAGAAAGGAGTGGTGGGAATTTAGGCTCAAGATACTACAGGATACGATTATAGAATAGATACAATATTATACAATGTGAGCAATACGACAGGGTAGGATGCCATACGAAATCATGCGATAGGATAGGATGCTATACGAAACCATACGATAGGATAGGATGCTATACGAAACCATACAATAAGATAGGATGCTTTACCAAACCATAAACTAGGATAGGATGCTATACGAAATCATACAATAGGATAGGATGCCATACGAAACCATTCGAAAGGATAGGATGCTATACGTAATCATACAATAGGATAGGATGCTATACGAAACCATACAATAGGATAGGATGCCATTAGAAATCATACAATAGGATAGGATGCCATAGAAAACCATACGATACGATAGGATGCCATACGAAACCATACAATAGGATAGGATGCTATACGAAATCATACGATAGGATAGGATGCTATACGAAACCATACAATAAGATAGGATGCTATACCAAACCATAAACTAGGATAGGATGCTATACGAAATCATACAATAGGATAGGATGCCATACGAAACCATTCGAAAGGATAGGATGCTATACGTAATCATACAATAGGATAGGATGCTATACGAAACCATACAATAGGATAGGATGCCATTAGAAATCATACAATAGGATAGGATGCCATAGAAAACCATACGATACGATAGGATGCCATACGAAACCATACAATAGGATAGGATGCTATACGAAATCATACGATAGGATAGGATGCTATACGAAATCATACAATAGGATAGGATGCTATGCGAAAGCTTACGATAGGATAGGATGCCATACGAAACCATACAATAGGATAGGATGCCATACGAAACCATCAGATTGGATAGGATGCTATACGAAACCATATGATAGGATAGGATGCTATACGAAATCATACAATAGGATAGAATGCCATACGAAACCATACGATAGGAAAGGATGCTATACGAAACCATACAATAGGATAGGATGCCATACGAAATCATACAATAGGATAGGATGCCATACGAAACCATACAATAGGATAGGATGCTATACGAAATCATACAATAGGATAGGATGCCATACGAAACCATACAATAGGATAGGATGCTATACGAAATCATACAATAGGATAGGATGCCATACGAAACCGTACGATAAGATAGGATGCCATATGAAACCATGCGATAGGATAGGATGCTATACGAAATCATACGATAGGATAGGATGCTATACGAAATCATACGATAGGATAGGATGCTATACGAAATCATACGATAGGATAGGATGCTATACGAAATCATACGATAGGATAGGATGCTGTACGAAATCATATGATAGGATACGATGCTATACGAAATCAAACAATAGGATAGGATGCTATACGAAATCATACGATAGGATAGGATAGGATGCTATACGAAATCATACGATAGGATAGGATAGGATGCTATACGAAATCACACGATAGGATAGGATGATATACGAAACCATACAATAGGATAGGATACCGTACGAAACCATGCGATAGGATAGGATGCTATACGAAACCATACGATAGGATAGGATGCCATACGAAACCATACAATAGGATAGGATGCTATACGAAACCATACGATAGGATAGGATGCTATACGAAATCATACGATAGGATAGGATGCCATACGAAATCATACGATAGGATAGGATGCCATACGAAATCATACGATAGGATAGGATGCCATACGAAATCATACGATAGGATAGGATGCTATACGAAATCATACGATAGGATAGGATGCTATACGAAATCATACGATAGGATAGGATGCTATACGAAATCATACGATAGGATAGGATGCTGTACGAAATCATACGATAGGATAGAATGCCATACGAAATCATACGATAGGATAGGATGCTATACGAAACCATACAATAGGATAGGATGCTATACAAAACCATAGGATAGGATGCTATACGAAACCATACGATAGAATAGGATGCTATACGAAATCATACAATAGGATAGGATGCCATACGAAATCATACAATAGGATAGGATGCTATACGAAACCATACAATAGGATAGGATGCTATACGAAATCATACGATAGGATAGGATGCCATACGAAATCATACAATAGGATAGCATGCCATACGAAATCATACAATAGGATAGCATGCCATACGAAACCATACAATAAATATGATGGGATAGGATGCTATACGAAACTATACAATAAATATGATGGGATAGGATGCCATACGAAACCATACGATAGGATAGGATGCCATACGAAACCATACAATAGGATAGGATGCCATACGAAACCATACGATAGGATAGGATGCTATACGAAACCATACAATAGGATAGGATGCCATACGAAATCATACAATAGCATGCTATACGAAATCATACAATAGGATAGCATGCTTTACGAAATCATACAATAAATATGATGGGATAGGATGCTATACGAAACCATACGATAGGATAGGATGCCATACGAAAACCACACGATAAATAGGATAGGATAGGATACAATCAATACGATACTATACTTTAGGATACCATACTATAGGGTACGATAAATATGACACTATACGACATAATCAATACGATACCATACGATACATATGATACCATACGATACATATCATACGATAAATATGATACCATACAATAAATATGATACCATACAATACATATGATAGGATATAATACTAAACGATACGATATATATGACACTATAAATATGATAGGATACGATATTATACGATACAATCAATATGATACTTTATGATAGGATACCATACTATACGATACGATAAATATGACACTATACGACATAATCAATACGATACCTTTTGATAAATATGATAGGATACATTACTATATGATAAATATAAATAAACGATACAATCAATATGGTACTATACAATCAAAATGATATGAAAGACTACAATACGATCAATTTAAGACAATAAGATCAATATGATAAGATACAATCGATGATATGATATGATTAGTATCTATCAGTATGATTTGATACGTTATGTTATAATAGCATATAATAAGCAGCCAGTGATCTATACAAATCGCAATATAGTAGTACTGCAAGCATCCACATATTGCAAGACTAACATAATGATACATCGCAATATCTGACTGACTGAAGACTCAATGTAGTGTTTCCAGTGCTTCAGTTCTTTTTTTCTTTCTGGTTTGTAAAGTGGTTTGAACATCTTTGTACTCTGTCTTCTGTCCATTAAACCAAGGTCGTCCACTGTTATCATGATGTTGTCAACCTCTTCAGCCAATTCACTTCTGTTGTCATCACCCTCATTCATGCCAGGAGCCCCACTGTGTGGAGTCATGAAGTAGTCGGGTGGTGGGTCAAAATTGGTGTGGAAGTCTACATTGGGTATTGATTGTATCACACATGTGAGGATGACTACAATATACTGCTGAACTGATACTTTGTCAGACCCCGATGGATGTGCATTTATTAGCTTTATGTTATTAGTGAATAGGTTTCCTTTGATATTAGGTCCAATAGAATTGTCAAATAAGAAACTACACCACTGAATCTGTTTGAATTTGTTGTAAAGCTCAAGGTCTGTGTTCCTTTTCCCTTAGAAACCAGTGACAGAGGTTTTTGATGAAATACTGTGGTATCTGCTGATGATAGTGACCGCAAACACAAACATCAAGACTAAAATACATCCCTCAAACCGCTTTAATCCTCCAGTGAACCCTTAAAGCAGCAGTTTTCTGGAACATGACAGTGAATGTGGTTAATGAGTCCAGGGTTACTCCATCTACAGAATCTGAACCTCTTTATGGACTCTTGCTTGCTCTCCTCATGCTTCAACAATCTACATTTCTCACCATCCCAGAATCCTTGGCAGGGCCTCCCCTGGCCTTCCATGTTTGCATTCACACTACATCTCCACACAGCAGCAGCCCCACTCCATGTTAACTCTGATCCTATTTCATGCAGAGGGAGAGAAAGAGAAAGAAGGAAAACAGGAGAGATGGAAGCTGAGTGAGAGAAACAGAAAAACACGGGGAGATAAGACGGAGATCTACCCGTCCGTGTCCAAGTTTTTTGCCCCGCTGTGCCCGTTTTATCTCTTCAGCGGCGTCTTAGCGCTGCTCAGTGTGTGGCCCAGTGGTGTCTAAACATGTGCTTGTCATGCAAGATAACTTCAGCCTCCAAACAAACACACCAACGCATATTTTGGTCAGCAGAAACACCTCTCTCTCTTCCCTTCCATCCATCCTCTTCTCTCTCTTTCGTTTCTACAGATGATGGTTTATGCAGAGCTGAGGGCCTGTGGTACCTTCATGTTGTTAGCCAAACCCATCTGGGAGTCTGTGTCCTGTTTACCAGCTCTAAGATATCTGAAAACCACAACATTCTTTCCATGTTTACATGGTCAGAATGATAATAAAGTGTCCTCTATTCTTTGATTGATTCTTGAGGCAGAAGTTTAGAGATACATTCAGGTTAGAGTTAAGGTAGAAGTTTCTCTCTGCTCTGTTCCTCTGTCATGTCATCTTCTCCTCTCCAAATATATATATACACACATACTATTTACACAGGTACTGTATACATATACACACACACCCATATGTACACTACCAGTCCAAAGTTTGGACACACCTTCTCATTCAATGTTTTTTATTTATTTTAATTATTTTCAACATTGTAGATTAATACTGAAGACATCAAAACTATGAAATAATCTGGTTTTGCCATAATCTGGATTACAACAGTAGTCAAATAGGACTTTCCATTGTTCTAACCCTACCTCTGAACAACACAACTGATGGTCTCAAACACATTAAGAAGGCAAGTCATTCTACAAATGAACTCTTGACAAGGCTCATGTTAATTAGAAACCATTCCAGGAGACCACTTCATGAAGCAGACTGAGAGAATACCAAGAGTGTGCAAAGCTGTCATGAAGGAAAAAGGGGGCTACTTTACAGAATCTAAAATATAAAACAGATTCTGCTTTGTTTAACACTTTTTCCTTTATTCAATAATTCCATATATGTTCTTTCATAGTTTTGATGTCTTCAGTATTAATCTACGTGTTTACAATCATTAAAATAAATACAAACCCTTGAATGAGAAGGTGTTTCCAAACTTTTGACTGGTAGTGTATATAAATGTTACGCTATGGTTCTCTAGATACGTGTTACTGAGCTTACTGAAGAATGATCTGTTATCCTTTGCTTGCTGATTTAAAACATTATAAGATTTATACTGTGACACAATGAAATGACATGTTCTCTATTTACCCCCCATGCAGTCTGACATTTCAGTGTGTTATCTTCTGTAAAGGGAGTATTTTCTCTTTAGACTCTTATTAGTCCGTGCTGTTTTTGATACAGGGAATAAACTGAATGAGAAGAAAACATAAAAAGACATGAAAATTGCTGCAGATTGTTTCTGTAATCAAAAGCATGAAGAAAATAAAAGGCAATGATGCGTAACATTCAGATGGCTATAGCTAGCTTGTGCAATATCTTATGTTAGCTTGTTCAAATAGTTCTTACTTGTTTCCCAGTCCTTGAGACCCCACCCTGACTTTGCTTATTTCAACTGTGCACTTAAATCTTTAAAAATCGTTTCCTGGAATGCCATTGGCAAAGTGGTCTAAGCTCATGCCCCATATACAGACCCCGTATACAGAGGCTATAGTCCTCGTTGCAGGTTAAACTCCCGGCCTCCACCATTTGCTGCACGTCTTCCCCCTCTCTCTACTGCCACATTTCCTGTCTCTCTGTAGCTTTCATATCCAATAAAGGCAAAAATGCCCAAAAAAAACACAACTTGAAAAAAAAAAAGTTTTCCTGTAATAGCTGAGCACCGCACATTTTGGCTAGCATTACTTACAAGGGAAAAAAATGTAGTATTTCATCCTCTGAATGATTTGAGCTGCAGTAGTAGTCACACACTCTGGTAAGGACTAACTAGCTAGCTGGTTACTGAGTCTTCTTCTGCTGCTGCGTCTTCCTCATATTCCCTTTGTTGTAAGGTGAGTGGCAAACAGAGAAAAGACCCAATACTGCCCCCTTCTTTAAACTGATCAGTTTCACAGTATCTAGTTAGCACTATATCAATATTAAACTTTTTTAAAAAGACAGTAATTTCCAGTTTGATGGTAAATTGCAGCTGCACTAATTGGAACCCATAAAATTCACCTTTAGGAAATGCATGAACAGGGCTGCTTAAAAACGGTAGACCATATCTGAATCAGTAGTGTCAACATGACTCTACTTTATGTTCTAGTGGGTGCCAAAATATTAAAAAAAGCATGACAAATTTTTTTTAAAGAAGAAATAATTTATATGAGGAATAGGGGTGTAACGATTCTTTTTAACAACGATTCGATTTGTATCATGATTCGTGGTTGCCGATATGATTAAAAGACGATATTGGTTCATTTAGAACAATACGATCTGAAACGATTCAGTGACTTGAAATCGGTTCAGTAACTTCTTAGCCAAAAATTCAACCAGTGTGACTGTGAAATAAGGACCTTGATACTGGACAGTCCTAGATTCCTGTTGTTGCCGTGATGTTTTAGGCCCGAGCTGAGTTTTGTCCTAGTCCCTGACTAAACATGCTTGAGAGGCCTGAGGCTTCTGCAGAGCTGATGTTACCTTGATGAACGCTGCAAGAGGTGCCAGGACGGCCGGCATTGTGAGAAATCCCATGGCGCCTTAGTAGGTGGTTGGCTAGATTTGTCTTGTTGCCGTGGTAACTTTACTTGACCTTTACATATCCTACAA
The DNA here is from genome assembly GCF_009762535.1 of Notolabrus celidotus. NCBI lineage: Eukaryota > Metazoa > Chordata > Actinopteri > Labriformes > Labridae > Notolabrus > Notolabrus celidotus. The sequence goes on from NC_048292.1 coordinate 26,097,225, forward strand.
ACAGCGAGTGACTTATTTAGAACATCTCCATCTTTGCAAAAGCCAAAGTGTTTCCACACACTGCACCGCAATGGTGGCTTGATCATTTCTCGCTCACCGGCTTCTCCTCTTCCGTCCACCATGCTATGTTTTGTTGTCTGCTGGCGTGTGGTGATGACGTCACAGACAGGCAGCCTGAATTGAGTAACGTTTAACGTCTTTATCATTAAAAGTGTAAAAAAATCACATCCATATAAAGTCTGCCGTGCTTAAAAAAATCTGTTTCGCCTTCATTAGCAGCACAACCTTGCAAAAATATTCACTTTTGTTGATTCGGTCTGGAACTAAGAGAAAAATTCATACATGATAAAAAAACAGAGCGGAGGGCGTGACAGTGCTGGTATTAAAACTGAAAGTTTGAGATTCCCAGTCTCCATGAGAACAGTAAATGCATCTCTGTGAAGGGATTGTGATATTAAAGCAAGTTTTCCCTGTACGTGCTGCTGTCCTGAATATGGCACCTGTCTGCCTGTTAGAAATCTACAGGAAACAGGCTTTGATGTGCGGACACGAGCTTCTTCACAGAGAATTTGTTTTGCTCATTAGAGACAGATGTAAAATACGAATACATTACATCAATACAGAGATATATTAGAACGACTCTTTGAACACGTGAGCACATTGGGTCTGTATGTCAGACTTTATTCATGATAAGTATTCATTGTGTATGTTGTGGAAAACATACAGACAGCCCTGTCAAGTGTGTTTCCCTCTGGCAGACTTTCAGCCCCCCCCACACACACGCTCTCTCTGAGCTGCACGCCTGGTTTGGCTCACTCTGCATCCCCGGGCTATTTAACCCGGGGGCTGTAACCTAAAGACCTGATACTGGCAGCCTGCGGCTTTCAATCTGACCACTCTCCCCCACTTATCTGGCAAATAAGCCGTTTTAATTGCTTACACACAGAGCCCTATCAGGCCATGTAGTGAGCATGGAGATAAAGGTTACACAGAGTCAGGCATTAGTAACAGGATGAGAGGACCGCAGAAAAACAGAGCTGCAGGGTCCCAAGAGGAGGGAGAGTCAAGAAATAGCTGCGGCCTTCCTATTAATTTCTAACTCGCAGAGCTGTTTCTGCAGCTAACTGTGGGGCTCAGGAGATGGCTGTTGTGCACCAAAATCAAAGCAAATTGGAATTATCTCCTTAAGGTGGTGGTGTACCGTCTACTGACAGTATCAATGTTCAGACTCAGAATGAGTAATGTGTTAAATCAGACCTGGAATTCTGCAAAAACACCTTCAGATTTCCAGCTTTAAATGCTTTTTTGCTGCAAAAAAAAGCAGGAGAAAAATGTCAAACACTTGCACAACATTTCACACACTCTATGCTAACAGAACACAACTCAGCAGAGCAAACAATGATGCTTCAAATGTTGCCCTTTCTTCAAATTAGACCACAAGGGTCATTTATGAATGAATGTGTATCAATATTTTTACATCTCAGAGCTTCATTGTGGAGTTCTAGTGTCTGTTATTCTCCCCACAGGCTCCAGCGACCTTCCTTTCCACAGAGATTTGGATTGCTGAAGTGTCGCTGTGTATTGTTTTGACCCGCTTGGCCCACATGAAGAGCTAGTCAACACGGCAGCCGGGTAAATGTCAGATACACTAGGCTTCTAATGAGACCAGAGACTAAGGAGAGGGCTGACACCATCATAGGCTCTGCACTCAGAGGCTCATTTACATTCCACCAAGCGACAGCTGGAGATATGAGGGGAGAGAGCAGGGCAGAAGAGGGAAAGAGAGAGAGAGAGAGAGAGAGAGAGAGGGAGAGAGCTGGAGCAATGGAGATGCAGCAGAAGAAAAAAAGATGTTAGTTTTCAGTTTGCAAACATCACTCTGAAGACAAAATGATCTCACTGGCTGAATGAAACTTCAGCTGGTGGAGCCGGCATTGATTATTTTCTGTGTAAAACTTCACACGTCAAGTTTTTTACACAACAATGTGAATAAAATAAAGAAGTTAAATGTAGACAGAGTTGCTCTTAGTGGAAAAATAAAGGATATTATTATTAGGATACTCTTTAGTTTCCTCTCAGCGACTCTACTTCTTCACTTCAGCTCAGAAAGTTCAACCTTCACAGTAGCTGCTGATCTTGTATCAGTCCAGGGTCAGAAAACAGACAGGTGATACAGTATCTCTGGCTGCAGACCCCTCACACTATACTATCTGTCTCACCATCATATCTCTCTCTCTTCATCTCCCTCGATCCCTCTCTCCAACACGGTCTCAGCAGAGTCCTGTCTGTAAGATGGGACTGGATCTGACCCTGTCTTGATGTTGGGTCTTTGTTAATAATTTAACATAGAGTACGGTCTAGACCTGCTCTGTTTGGAAAGAGTCTTGAGATAACGTTTGTTGTGATAATAGATATTTATCATTATAATCTTTGTAATGATTATAATTCGCAACAATTCTCAATCCCACATTCTAATCATGTAAATATCATCCCTTCATCTGACATGTACCTTTGCACACTGATATCAATGTTAAAATATAATGTCTCATGTAGGCTTGTACACATTAGTGTCATGTTCATGTTTAATGTTGTACAGAGAGCAAAGTTCACTAAAGTCAACTTCCTAATAAGTGTACACATAGTTGGCCTATAAAGCTACTTCAGTCAGGAATACTTCGTCAAAACAACTAATTAATTATTTGTATGCAACAACATGGAATGCCAAAGCATGAGGTAGGCAGAGCACACCTGTCTCTTTCATGTGCATGAAAAGGGAAGGCAGGGAGAGCAGCAGCAAGGACCCTGGAGTACGGAACACAGCAGGCATCAGTGGCAATACATATGCAATGCGGGTTGCAGGTAAAGCAGATGAAATAGTACACCCATTTTGCCATTTACCAATTGGTTGCATACATTTCATCACCTGAGCTGTCAGCTGATAGGGGACTGAAGTTAACCCTCCTGTTATGTTTGTTTCTCAGGAACAGTAATAATGTTCCTTGGTCAATTCAACACAGGGCATATTTAATTATCCAAAAGTGTCAGAACCTCAACCCTTTAAATCTAATTTTTTAACTCCATTACTAACCATTTAAATCAATATTTAGTGCGGATTAGGATGAGGATAACTCACTTGTTTTTAATGAAAAAACATGTTAAAAGGGTGTGTGTGTGTGTGTGTGTGTATGAGCGGGGGGAAATATGTCACACAGTTGCAAAGAAACAATTAGTATTTGACACTTCTGACCCCTTTTAACCTCCACTTTGTATATATATATATATATATATATATATATATATATATATATATATATAAGCATGCAAGGGGGGGTTTTCAAATATGTTAAATGAACCATTTTCATTTTATATGTTGGTTTCACCTATTGAGCCAAACAGAAGAAGTTTCATATCGAAAAATACTTTTAACAATTTTTGGGGGATTTTTGAACTTTAAAAAGGGTCAATTTGACCCGCAATATAACAGGAGGGTTAAGAGAAGCTGATGTACTGGGGGCCAAGCTGGCCTGAACTGAAGTTATGCTCAGTTTCTAATTCTGAAACATTTAGGTCCTGAAACGAGGCAAGCATTGTCATATATTTTAGCATTATCAATGAACTACTTCCTAATACGTCTTTGAATTCACCAAAAGATAAAATCCAAATACGATCTACAGTTAGCAGCTGTGTAGTCTAGCCTAGCATAAAGATGAAGTCTGCTAACATTGTTTTTCTGGCTATGCTAACTGGCAGCTAGCGTAGGTGATTGAGTTTGTGTTAACTGTCTAAACATGAATGCTTTGTAAGTCTTGTTAACACTCCTGTTATGTTTGTTTCTCAGGAACAGCAATAATGTTCCTCGGTCAATATGACCCGGGGCATATTTAACTAGCCAAAAGTGTCAGAACCCAAAAAATTCCAAATAAACATTATTTTAATCTCATTATTAACTCCATAACTAACCATTTAAACTGATATTTAGTGTAATGGTGTTCTTTAATTCTCACAGGTCATGGTTCAAAGAGGATAACTCACTCGTTTATCATGAAAATTAATGTTAAAACTTTTTTTAATGTACATTGGAAATACCTAAATATAAATACAATAGTTTTACATGACATAGATTTTTGTTAATTTTATTCTAAATTTTTTTTCTTATTTTTCTTTATGAAGTGATGTTATGATGATACATGAACACGAGACAACTCTTCTGTCACATGCTGCCCAGATGTTTATGCTGCATTTAGGCAAGGCAAGGCAAGGCAAGGCAAGGCAAGGCAAGGCAAGGCAAGGCAAGGCAAGGCAAGGCAAGGCAAGGCAAGGCAAGGCAAGGCAAGGCAAGGCAAGGCAAGGCAAGGCAAGGCAAGGCAAGGCAAGGCAAGGCAAGGCAAGGCAAGGCAAGGCAAGGCAAGGCAAGGCAAGGCAAGGCAAGGCAAGGCAAGGCAAGGCAAGGCAAGGCAAGGCAAGGCAAGGCAAGGCAGCTTTATTTGTATAACGCATTTCATACACGAGGGCAACTCAATGTGCTTTACATTAAAACATTAAAAGCATTGGAGACATTCAGACAAGCATAAAAGAACACAATTAAAATAAAAAATATGATACAACAGAAAAGAAAAGGAAAATTTGAAATATATTAAAAATTACATTACATTTTTAATTTAAAGTGGGTTAAAATAAGCTAAGATAGGAAGGAAGTGGCAAATAAAAAAGTCTTAGTCTTTGATTTAAAAGAGGTGAGAGTTTGAGCAGACCTACAGCTTTCAGGGAGTGTGTTCCAGATATGTGGAGCATAATGACTAAACGCTGCTTCACCATGTTTTGTTTTAGTAGTTTTGGAGGGCATATATTTCCTAAAATGGAAGGAACCTCTGAATGCCACTAGCCTTTTATCCACTGCGACATTAGGGCCTGGGTTATAGAGTAGTGGATGTTGCTCTTCCCACTTGTCCCTCACTGTCCCAATGGCTGCCAGCTTGTCTTTTAACATTTTTTTTTTTAGATTTCTGAACTTTAAAAAAGGTCAGTTCGACCTTCGAACAAAACAGGAGGGTTAAAGCTGGTGTTGGTAGTCAGATTTAGATCCACTTTTTGTTATACTGGTTAAAATGATCTTTATGTCCTGATGGCATCAATACATAATGTGTTCTTAAAAAAGAGGTAAAAAAAAAGCTGCTATCTACAGCCGGAGTAAACCTGGGAAAACACCAACCAATCCCTGCCATCAGGAGCCAAATGAGGAAACCAATCAAATCCCGTCCTGCCGTTCTGCCCGCCTCCTGCAGAGCGTACATTTCATGTTTGTTTGTGTTTTTAACTTTCACTATGAGAATGTTTTGGTGTTTTCTTACAGCTGAGTGAGACATGAGTTGACGTAGTGCTGAGGACCGGTTTTGAATCAGTCACCATCATATGGTCGTGAATCAGCGGCGCTCATGCATGTGAGCGGGGGCGTCGTTTTTGGAGGAGCTCCGAGGGGAGGCGGGGAGGGGTTAGACGGAGTCCTGAGGAAATGATACATTCAAATTCATGCTAATTTTCCGTGACTACCAACCCTAGCTTTTATCAAGTCTCAGCACCACCCGAGTGTTAAATAGTCATTACTAATTACCATGGATATAATGTAACTCGCCAGATAGTTAAATATAAAAGTGCACATAAGGTCTGATTCAAATCGGTGAGGTGTAAAAATGAATCATAACACCCTTTCATTTTTCTAACTACAGAGCACACTCCTTCCACTCGTCTCATTCAATGTTATTATGTCTCTTCTGTCTGTAGCTAAAGAGAGGCATACAGACACGGTGGCAGCAGGTGAAGATTTTCCAGTAGAGCATGCACTGCCAGTGTTTCCTACACACACCTGGGCAGCCCATCAAAGTACACTCAACAGTCTATTAGTATTTTCCTTCTGTCATTTTGTTAATCCATATAACATTATCATCCACTATCAATAAATTATAACGTACAACTTCTCTCTCTCTCTCTACTCCTCAAATACAGTATGTGTCTCGAGCAGTGTGGCCAGAGAGGGAGAAAGAGAAAGAGACCACAACAGATGTTACAACAAAAAAGCCTATCCCCCTTAGGGTGTGATAGCACGGTACATGTTTGTTATCAAAACAGGAAATAGAGTAATCTAGGTGTAAAAGTGGCGAAATAAAAGCATTCAAATAACAGTCATTTGAAGGGATCTCTTGTCTGAAGCTTGATCACAAGCTGGGCTATTTACACCAGATACAAAGAATGTGAACAAACACAGCATGACGCCAACAGTGTGAATCGTATTGGACTGGAAATTGAAGCTTGTGAGAAAAATCCAGATAAGCCTGTTTTTTATTTACTTATTTATCCCTCCTGTCACCCTCAAATTGACTAACATCTTTTATCCTTGGGGTCAATTTGACCCCAGCAATTTAAACCTCCAGAAACTGATTGTTACCCAGGTTAATGTGTCAGGTACTTTATGTTTCTTTGTTGACTAACTAAATAACCTTTAAATAAAATATATTTTAGGCATAAACACAATTTAAAGCATTTAGAAGGACTTTATTTGTAAAACAGGACATCAAACTGCTGTGAGTTTGTCATGCCCTCGTCGGCCCTGCCTTGTTTCTATGTTATCTAAACGTATGACACAGGACTCATCATTGAATGTCTTTAGAGACATGGTGGCTGGAAATATTATATCTCAATCTGAAGGTTGGTGGTTCAATCCCAGCTCCTGCAGTCACATGTGGAAGTGTCCTTGGTTATAGTGACCTCAATATCACCCAAAACAACCAAAACAAATGTGTGTAAAATGCTGATATTTCTTATTTTTCATACAGCTAAAACAGCCTGGGTCAAATTGACCCCAAGGAACACCGATGCATAATTTCTTTTACAGGAAATTGGAACATATCAACATTTTAATTTGATGTTTTCCCAGTTGTCACCATTAAATTAGGAAAAGTCATGAAATATTAAGCCAAAAAAAATGATGATGTCATTAATTTAGAGAAGTTCAACATTGAATGGGGTCCAATTGACCCCAAGGATAATAGGAGGGGTAATATATATTGTAGAGGCTTTCTATACGCCTTTATTTTAGAGAGGAGTGGAAAGTGGATGGAGCAGGAAACTGTCAGAGAGCAGGGGAGTGACATGCAGGGAAAGAGGCCACAAGCTGGGATCGAACCAAGGCCGATATGCCCGTCTTCTGATCCGCCATCACTTTCTCCTATCAATGAAAAAGGTTACAGTGTAACCTCATACATGCACGAGGAGATGAAGAGTGCAGGCTTGAGGAAGTGTATCTGAAAGTGATCTAATGTCAGATCATGTCCACTGAACGCGGTGTGCTGACACAGTCTCCCTACCCTTTAATGAATTGGAAACACTCACACACACACACACACACACACACACACACAGAGAGAGAGAAAGAGATAGATCCATCTTTGTATCAGTCTCATTGACTGGAAATCTAATTCTCAAAGCAAGACTTCGTATTGATAATATTGATACATCAGCTTATTGATCCAGCCAACCCGAGATTGAACGTCCAGAAAAGGCCTTACATCAGGGAGTAGAAAGCTAATATTGTGAGGCCTGGAGCTCAGCTGCTAAATAAAGCAGACCTTTCAAGTTCAGGCCAGCCACATTAGCCCACAGCTATCCACATAATCTTGTTTGCTTGCTTGGTGACCTTTCAACAACACAAATGCCATGATCACTAATGAATAATATACAGAGAACTTGCATTATTTGAAATATTCGTTATGAGTTTATGTCAGTCTGTGGTGTTTATCCCCTGTCACGTAGAATGCCTCATGCTTTAAAGGGGTGATCTCAGGGTCCCACATCAGCTGCTGTTTTTTTTCAGTCTAACAGAAAAAGACATCATTTGTTAAAGAGAATACAGGGCAGTGGAGGTGGTGATGAATAAAGTCAACACCATGTCCCTGCCTCCGTATCTCTATATCCTCACTGGCTTCATGTCAAGATACTATACACTCGTGGGAGAGAGAGATAAAAGAGGAGGAAAAAGCATTCACATTGGCTGGCAAGCGCTGTAACACACCAGAGATGAGTAACAGCAAGCCTCCGTGCCGACTGCAGAACCCACCTGAGTCTCAAGGCTGCGGGATGTGTTGATTTGTTGATGTAGCTGGTGCCTCTTGAGATTTTTTGACAGCCTTTTAAAGTTGTCAGACAGATTAGTGTTCAGATTATTCAATTAGCATTAGACTGTGGATTTTAATCTTATAAAAGAGGGAACCATCAACTTCCAATAAAGGCCTGTCCCAATTAAAGGCAGGGCACTTTTCAGTAGCTGGGTGTGGCTGTACTCTTTAACCCTCCTGTTATCCTTGGGGTCAATTTGACCCCTTTCAATTAATTTAACGTCTCTAAAAATGTGGTTAACACATTTTTCTTGCTTAATATTTCAGAGCTTTTCCTAATTCAAAGGGGACAACTGCGTAAACAGAAAAAATAATATGATGATATGTTCCAATTTCCTCCACACATTTTATACACATCCCTGTTCCTTGGGGTCAATTTGACCCCAGGCTGTTTTAACTGTTTAACCCTCCTTTTATGTTGCGGGTCAATTTGACCCTTTTTAAAGGTGACATATCATGCAAAATGGACTTTTTAATGGTTCTCTACCTGAAATATGTGTCCCTGGCATGTCTACAAACCCCCCGAGAATGAAAAAAATCCATTCTGCCCCTGTTTTGATTTCTCCACCTTTCTGTAAATGTGTGTGAAACGAGCCGTTTCAGACTTCCGTGTTTTTGTTACGTAACAACAATATCCGGTCTGTCACGGAGTCAGAGCTCGGAGCTTGTTCAGCCCATAGACTGTATAAAATAATACTGAATCCCTCCTCTGTTTTTCATTACCTGCACAAATGTGTGCTAACAAGGAGCTTAGGAGGGAGGCATGCTAGTTGTAGGCTGTCTTAATAAACACAAAGGTCGGTTTTACTCCCCATGTCTGCAGATTTGACGATCTAGTGGATGATTTTTATTTATCATGGATAAGTGCTAGCGCTAGTTAGCATAGCTACATAGCTACATGTCGTAGCTGTAGCTGTGTACCAAGACACACGTCGACATACTGACAAATAAAACAACAAGAAACACTAAATCTGTGACCAATCCTTCAGAAAGGTCCTGCTGCCTTTCTGGCAGAGGTCGGTTTTACTCCCCACGTCTGCAGATTTGAAGATCTAGTGGATGATTTTTATTTGTCATGGATAAGTGCTAGCGCTAATTAGCATTGCCACATAGCTACATGTTCATAGCTGTAGCTGTAGCTGTGTACCAAGACACACGTCAACATACTGATAAATACAACAACAAGAAACACAGAATCTATGACCAATCCTTCAGAAAGGTCCTGCTACAGGCGCCTCTCCGTCAGGGTCAAATTCTGGATCAGATTCAGAGGGTTGAAGTAACGTGATCTCTGAGCAGCCGTGTATATTCAGCCAACATGTAAACATTAGATCAACGTGCTGGACAGCCGAGGCACATCCACTTCCTGAGGGGGCGTGGTCAGAGAGAAAACAGAGTGTTCTGAGGAGGACTGAAGAGGGTTTTTCAGGCAGACCAACATCTGATTTCAAAGTGTTTTTTTGAGCATAAACTTTAAAGACATGTTTTGGGGACCTCTTAGACCAATATATATTGATGAAAAAAGCGTGATATGTCACCTTTAAAGTCCATTTTAGGCAATATATGCCTTCAAAAACCAGTTAAATCCAGCATAAAAATCTGACAGAAGAGGTGTTGTGTTAATTTATGAACATCACTTCATAAAAAGAAAAAAATCTAAATGTAAAATAAAATAAAATAAAATAAACAAGAATCAATGTCATGTAAAATTATTGTATTTATATTTAGGTCTTTCCAATGCAAATTTAAAAAAGTTTTAACATGAATGAGTGAGTTCTCCTCCTTGAACCATGATCTGTGAGAATTAAAGAACACCAATGCACTAAATCTTTTTGGGTTCTGACACTTTTGGATAATTGAATATGCCCTGGGTCAAATTGACCCAGGAACATTATTGCTGTTCCTGAGAAACGAACATAACAGGAGGGTTAAAACATAAGAAATATCTACTTTTGACACATTTGTTTTGGATTTTTTTGGATGATACTGAGGTCCCTATAATATACAATTGTATTATCTAGAAAAACCTCCCTCTGCTTTAGAGCCTTAACCTGACATCACCATACCTGTCGTACTGTGAGAACTTCTGATAGGTCAAACAACATGGGACAAGGGGGGATTTCTTTCCCATGAGAACATTGATATTTGCTGTTCTGTGGGGTGGAAAATATTGTCCTTTGAAGACTCGCACAACATAGGGGCGGAGCTGACAGATAGAAGAATGCACAGCTCAGTAAAATTTGAAGATAACAGGAAGGTTAACAAATAAAGGCCTGTCTCAATTAGAAGCCTTGATACATTAACTGTTTTTTCTAGCAGTCTGTGGAAGAAAGTCCCTGATTTTTTTTCTTCTTACTGTCACTGAAACACCACACATCACATTTATTGATCACGGAAGCAGCACGGACAAAAAAAAGGGGGACCTGAATGTCATCACGCTGTCAAGTTTGCCCAACAAAAAGCATCAGGAGGACCTTTTTCTATTGATTTTCAAGAGAATGACAGGAAACATAGCAGAACTTTTACTTAAACCTGAGATATTGGGTAATAGACCAACTATGAAGTGGCGGAAGGAGGAGGGTAAATGATTAGCTGGAGTGTATGCGCAAGTAAATCCACAGCATGCAAACATCAGTGATCGGTTTTACAGTCTCCTACGAGTTAATCAGGTTGAAAGCTGAAGAAACGTACGCACCAGTGAGTGACAAGTGGGGAAATTAAGGCTAAAATAACAGCAGAAAGCTCATCTTTGGAAGGAAACGGTGCCATTTAAAAATAATTAAAAGCCTGTTTCCTATAGAGACCTGTCCCGAATAAAGGCAGGGTGAGTTGACAGGTTGAAACAAATAAAAGCCTGGGCTAGTAATAGAAGTGTTACGGTAAATGGGTCTTGGGTGGGAGGACATGCATCAGGATACGGTGGCTTTTTTTTTAAGCCACTACTACTATGTTAGCAGTATGTAGTGATTTGGCCAAAATTCAGTATGTAGTAAGTGAACAAGAGCAAAATCTGCAGTATGACAAAACTACCTGGACGTTGTACTGTTTTGGGAAAATTTCAGAGTGTGCATCGGACCAGTTTGCCTCACGTACTGTTTCCCATAATGCACAGCGCTTGTTCCACTTTTTCTTCTTTTATTGACGGGGGAACTCCGATTTTAGGTGAAAACTATTAAATTCATATAAACCACTTCTTAACTTTTTTGATAATTAGTGATGGTAAAAAAGCAGTTTCTCTATCAGTTTGGCCGTTGTTCACTTCTGCTTTCCGAAATCGGAAATCCAGTGACGTCTGGCTCAGCATACTGTAGAACAGATCCAACAGAACAGTCATACTTCATACTAAATTCAAACACAGTATGTAGTAGGCAGTACATACTACCTACTACATTAGTAGGTAGTATGTAGCAGGCCGTTTTGAAAACAGACAGTGGCTGTTTTCGAAACGGCCTACTATACTAGCAGTACGTATTGATTTGGTCTAAACTCAGTATGTAGTATGTGAACAAGAGCAAAATCTGCAGTATGCCAAAACTCCCTGGATGTCGTACTGTTTAAGGAAAATTTCAAAGTATGCATCGGACCAGTCTCCCTCATGTACTGTTTCCCACAGTGCATAGCACTAATGTTCTGCATCTTCTTTTTTGACAGTGGCCCTCTGTTTTTAGGTGCTGTGAAAAGCATTTAATTCTGTATAAACCACTTCTTAACTTTTTAAATCATAAGTGATGCTAGAGAAGCTGTTTATCTATCAGCTTGGTTGTTGTTTACTTCTGTTTACCGAAACCAGAAACCAGAAACCCAGCGACGCCTGACCCAGCATCCTGCACACCAGATCCAACAGAACAGCCATACTACAGACTAAATTCAAACACAGTATGCAGTATGAAGTACCTACTACCTACTGCATACTACATTCATAGGTAGTATGTAGCAGGCCGTTTCAAAAACAGACAGTGTTAGGTTTACAACATGAAGGTTGATGCAAAGGAGACCTACACTATAATAACAGTTTTTGCACGTATATCAATGCCATGTCCAAACAGCTGGATGTGCAGACATTTTCACTGTTCTTGTCTTGATAGTGATGCTCCCTCGTCAACCTCAGTTTTTATTATGTGTGTTGTGGCTTTTTGATTTTGTCAACTTTACAAAAAAACAAAACTCAAATCAAAACCAGCCAGGGGCACAGGGAGAGTGGATCGTACACGGGATCCAAAAATTGCCAATGTAAGAAATGTATTTATTGGGATAAAGCCCTTGAGATGTGCCATCTCGTTTTAGAGGGGGTCCAGCCAAGGATGCAGTTTCTTTGGTGGTTTATTGAACAACAAAAAAAGGGCTTCTTTCAAACAGTAGGGGCGTCTCTGTGCTCTCACATCTCCTGGTAAAAAACAGTTCACCTTTCCCGGTGTCCCCCCATCCTATCTTACCTGCCCAAGTTAACCCTATAGTTACCTTAACTGAAATAACAAGGAATTAATTCATTAAATTAAAAATATTCAAAAATATGAAACAATGTAAATAGCTCAGAAACTCAATAAATGTGAAATAATGTAATGTAAATGCACAATCACTTATCAATATATGAAAGGAGCTATTCTCTTAATCTTAATCTCAACTATAAAATAAATATTTGAATGTCTTCTGTCTTCTTCATAGCTGCTGTAAATATCTCCAACAATGTGTGCAGTTACTCTTCCTGCTACGTTCTCACATCCGCTCACCTTAACTTCACTTTAAAGGTGACATATTATGCTCTTTTTCATCAATATATATTGGTCTAAGAGGTCCCCAAAACATGTCTTTAAAGTTTATGCTCAAAAAAACATTTTGAAATCAGATTTTGGCATGCCTGAAAAACCCTCTTTTTCAGCCCTGCTCAGAACAGGCTGTTTTCTCTCTGACCACGCCCCCTCAGGAAGTGGATGTGCCCTCGGCTCTCCGGCACGTTGATCTAATGTTTACATGTTGGCTGAATATACACGGCTGCTCACAGACCCGCATTACTTCAACCCTCTGAATCTGATCCAGAATCTGATCCTGACGGAGAGGAGCCTGCAGCAGGACCTTTCTGAAGGATTGGTCACAGATTTAGTGTTTCTTGTTGTTTTATTTGTCAGTATGTAGACGTGTGTCTTGGTACACAGCTACGAACATGTAGATATGTGGCTATGCTAACTAGCGCTAGCACTTTTCCATGATAAATAAAAATCATCCACTAGATCTTCAAATCTGCAGACGTGGGGAGTAAAACCGACCTTTGTGTTTATTAAGACAGCCTACAACTAGCATGCCTCCCTTCTAAGCTCCTTGTTAGCACACATGTGAGCAGGGAATGAAAAACAGAGGAGGGGTTGAGTTGTATTTTATACAGTCTATGGGCTGAACAAGCTCCGAGCTCTGACTTCTGTTACAGACCGGATATTGTTTTGACGTATAAAAAACACGGAAAACTGAAACGGCTGGTTTCAGCACACATTTACAGAAAGGTGGAGAAATCAGAACAGGGGCAGAATGGATTTTTTTCATTTTCAGGGGGTTTGTAGACATGCCAGGGACACATATTTCAGGTAGAGAACCATTCAAAAGTCGATTTTGCATGATATGTCATCTTTAACATTTTTCAAGGGGACTGGAAGGAAAAATTCTGTAATAAGTTTGGGTGAAAATTTGCAACCGTTTGCTTTCAAACAAGCAGCTCACGTTAGGCTACTTTTTAGGAGTGTAGTGCATGTGTGAATACAGCCGTAGCTGCAGGCAAAAGAAGGAGAGTGCTGTCTTTATCAAACCATCAGCAAGAAAGCAAATGAGCATATCTCAAAATGTTGAACCTCCCTTTAAATTCAATGAGGTAGCTTCGATTTCTGGACTGAGAAGGTGACCTAAAGAAGTTCCCACTGCACAATATGGCAGTGACAAAATAAGTTGGCTTACCTGACTTAGCCTTTTGTTTGCTTTGAGATAGACGAGGTTCTTCTCCACCTCCTGTAATTAAGTGGGTCCGACTTTATGATTAAGGCAGTGCTGAAAGAGCTTGTCAGATTATAAAGCACTTTAACCAAGGCGACTGTCAGGTCTTCCTCCCAGCTCTCAGTAATAAGAGGCAGAGCTGTTTCAGGGGGTTCTATGCGACAAATCCAATAACGTGAGATTGAGGTGGCCATGGTTTTCATGTGATCCAGCAAGATTTCGAATTGAATCACACACAAAACACACAGATCAAAATCCAAAACCTCACACCATGATTTGCTGTGAACCTTAACAGGCACTTTGTGGAAACAGAGGAAGATCACACTCCTGCAGCGAGCAGCTGCTTCCTCAGGTGTTGGTCTTCCTGTTTTTATTGAAAGGTGTAAGATCAGATACATGTACTGAGGAGTACCTGATAAAATATAATTCTCCAGTTGTACTGGAACAGAGAGACTGCACCTAAACAAATCAGTGCTTAGTCACTATGAAAACTGAGAAAAGACCTCACAAATCCTTAAGTACTGTCATGAAACTACTTAGTAGGGGTGTAATGATTCTTTTTAACAACGATTTAATTCGTGGGTGCTGATATGATTAAAGGACGATATTGGTTCATTTAGAACAGGGGTGTCAAACATGCGGCCCGCGGGCCAAAACCGTCCCGCCAAAGGTTCAAATCCGGCCCGCCGAACCACTTTGCAAAGTGAAGAAATTACAGAGAACACATTAACTGGAATTTTTCAATGAAAGTAACTACTATTTCAGATTTGTCCTCTGGGGGGTCACATCAAATCATAGGAGTAAACCAAAACCTGAACAATGCTTTTTTTCTTAAAGTGAGAAGATAGATTACTTGCTATTTGCAAAATTCAGTCGAGATCAGGCGGCAACCTCTGGTCTATAAAATATGAGTCCAATGTGGAAGTGCTAAAAACTGCAGTTCATTGAGGATCCGCTTGAGGCTGGCTCAAGACGATCTTTACAGTAGAAATAAACATGTTTACAGCCTCGTACAAAAGACCAGTGTAGTCTGGATAGCTAATTTCTCTATCGGCACACACTGTAGGGGTTGAGGTTTTTTCTAATGCGGCAATTTGGAAGATATTGAGATTATGAGTCTTCCAATGAGAGGCACAGCTGACTTGACTGACAGGCGGGAACACTGTAGTTGTTGGCTAGTCAGCCAGCCTCTTTACATCACAATAGCTCGACAGCAGTCGAGCAGCATATTGTATACAGTCTATGGTGCTGACTGAGTGAACCAGAAGCTGAAAACGTTTTGTTTTTTTCAGGACTTTTTTTCTCAAAGGGATAAAATAAATGACTTGCTGTTTGCATAATCCGATTGAGATTCATAAAGATTTTTTTGGGCACTATAAGATGATCCACTAACTACTAACACTAGCACTACACCGCTGCATACAACACTGTCCAGCAAGCAAACTGTTCATGCTGGAACTGAGGAGTCCAAAATAGTCAACTTTACCTTCTTCATTATTATAATCTATCTGTTCTTTTGCAGTAAACATTAAATTCGGTGTCAGGTGAATGGATAACTTGTGTGTTTGGTGTGTTCGCAGCAGGTCTCAGTGCTTAAATAGCAAAAGCCCACTGTGAGACTCATCATGGCAAAAAAGACCATACAAACATATTATGTTATGATTTTGCTGGTCCGGCCCACTTCAGATCAATTTGGGCTGTGTGTGGCCCCTGAACTGAAATGAGTTTGACACCCCTGATTTAGAACGATAAGATCTGAAACGATTCAGTGACTTGAAATCGATTCAGTAACTTTTCAGCCAAATATTCAACCAGTGTGACTGTGGAATAAATCCCTTGATACTGGACAGTCCTAGATTCCTGTTGTTGCCGTGATGTTTTTCTCCTGAGCCGAGTTTTGTGCTAGTCTCTGAAATCCCATGGTGCCTTAGTAGGTGGTTGGATAGATTTGTGGTGTTGCCATGGTTCTTTACTTGACCTTTAGATATCCTACTAACAGCGAGCAACTTATTTAGAACATCTCTGTCTTTGCAAAAGCCAAAGTGTTTCCACACACTGGACTGCAATGGTGGCTTGTGCTATGTTTGCTATGCTATGTTTTGTTGTCTGCTGGCGTGTGGCGATGAGGTCACAGACATGCAGCCTGAATTGAGTAAGGTTTAACGTCTTTATCATTAAAAGTGTAAAAAAAACACATCCATATAAAGTCTGCCGTGCTTAAATCCAATGTGTTATTTCCTGGTATCCATACAATCGATTTATTACCTTTTAAAACGATGATAGAGCGATATATGTCGTCTGGAAGGCCAACTTGCTGAGTACAGATTGATGTAGTTGGATCATAGGAATATAAATCCATACATTGATGTAGTGGATGAATCGTTACAACCCTAATAAGTAGTATATCTGATTAATCGTAATCTGTTGCGCCTTCATTAGCAGCACAACCTTGTAAAAATATTCACTTTTGTTGATTCGGTCTGGAACTGAGTGCAAAATTCATACAGGATAAAAAAACAGAGCGGAGTGGGTGACTGTGCTGGTATTAAAACTGAAAGTTTGAGATTCCCAGTCTCTATGAGAACAGTAAATGCATCTATGTGAAGGGATTGTTATATTAAAGCAAGTTTTCCCTGTACGTGCTGTTGTCCTGAATATGGCACCTGGCAATCGATTTATTACCTTTTAAAACAATGATAGATCCATATATGACGTCCAGAAGGCCAACTTGCTGAGCACAGATCGATGTAGTCGGATCATAGGAATATAAATCCATACATCTATGTAGTAGATGAATTGTTACACCCCTACTACTTAGCCATAAAGAATCTGAATTGGGTAACAATAGATACCCCAAATAAATATAGAGTTTCAATGAATTAGCAAACCATCAGTTTCTGTTTTTATCAACATTTAACACAGCATCCTATCTACTGGGGGAATTGGGGTTGTTGTTTTGATTAAGTTAAATTTTTGGTCATTTTTGCCTTTATTGGATCGGACAGCTGAGGAGAGACAGGAAATGTGGGGAGCAGAGAGAAGGGGAAGACGTGCAGCCAATGGTCGTTGCTGGGAGTCAAACAAGGACTATAGCCTCTGTATATGGGGCGCACACATAAACCACTAGGCCAATGGCGGTCTAAATTACGGCTGTTTTTAAGAGATCCAACATTACACAATGGTCTCCTCTGTGGACAGGATGGAGTGACATCCAAATCATAAACTGTTGATTTCCCCTTGATATACTGCGCTCGAGGGGAGTGTCACACTTGTCAGTGATAGATGTAAAGCAGTGCCTCCCGGTGCTCATTGACCAGCCAGTGACGCAAAAGGATAACAAAGTAAGCCTCTCAGCTGTTTGCTTTTTCACAGCCTCACGTGTATATTGATGGAGAATAGGTTTTCTACTGATTGGTTGAACTGAATAAATCCCTTTCAGTCACTCTGAAGGACACGGCACAATGCACAGCTCTGAAAAAGTCCACTTTAATGAGTTTAAAGCGTCATAGGAACCAATTATATCGTCAAGCTCAAGGTGCTGACAGCTAATTACTGAACCCCTGGGGAGGAAACACACGATGAGATGTCTCTCTAAGACAGCTCACCTGATTGTTAAAAATCATCATGTTAAGGCAGCGCTGAGAGTAAAAATATAAGTAACAGGGGAGACTGTCCCATGCTGAGAATAAGAGCTGATGTAGTCACCACATTTAGCTTATTTTTGCTGTCCCTTAGCTTCTCATGCACACAGGGAAACTGAATCAAGTCTTAAAGGCCTTGTTTAATCCACAGTGACCAACCACACTGCTAAAATACAGCTGATTTAAGCTAGCTTATAGCCTAGCTAACTGGTTATTGACAAACTTAGTTACTTCTTCATCTTCAAGCTCATAGTCAGATAAGGTTCAGTGTTTAGCACAAATAAACAAGATAACCAGTAGACATACCTGTTGGCCAGCTAACTTAATTGAACAAAAGCTAACGTTAGCGTACCAGTATGACCTGGGGCGGAGCTGAAGTCTCAGCCTAAAAGGGGCGGGGCATCCTCAAGCCAATAGCCAATTTCAAACGTTAAAATTCACAGCTGATGCACTCTCTCATCTCTTATCAATATTTGATAGACAAGGTTACCTGTCAGATGTACCAGGGACAGCACACAGCGCTCCACGTGCACTGATTGATGAATGTCTCAGCACCAATGCAGACAGACAGCGACAGGCAGATGCACTGTCCAGTACTATGTCTTTCTCAGGACTAACATAAACTTAAAACAGACACAGCAAGGTGTATTCAAAGTGAAAAACAGAGAGTGCTTAAAATGTACACAAGGCCTATTCAAATGAAAAGAAGGCAGTCTAAAATACCTCAGATGACAGGTGCTGAGATCCGTTACGCATGGAGTTAAACAGTGCAGGAACATCCCAGTTGCTTGTGGCGGTACTCGCCCTCCAGTATGCAGCTTCCATCGATGCTAGCTTAGTTGTAAGCGGCTGCCAGACTATTGCCACTGCTAGCAGTAACGTTGGATTAATTGGGCCTCACTCACCAATATCTTCTTAAAATGTTCTTGTTCCAAGAGAAGTCTACATCGGATTCATGACGTGTTCTCAAACAATGGAATTGTTCGCACCTGTGTTTTTGTTTTAAACTGATGAATGCCATGACTTCTTAAGTTTGAAGCTTTTGCTCAATGTTCCTAATTAGCATAGATATACGCCCCTTAAATGCCCATATAAGGGCATGACATTGCAGGGCCACACAGAAATCACACAGGCTTATGAGAGGAAGAGGAGAAAGCGTGAATTAAATTAAACCAATCGCGCACTGCAGTATATTTATATTATATTTCAAACCTTTATTTATTCTTGAAAAGACATTGAGGTTTCCCTCATTTCCAATGTCGTCGAGATCACAGTTAGATTAGAAACAACAAACAAACAAACACAATCATACACAAAATAATAGATGAATTAAAACAGATACAGTTTGAGACACAGTGGTCAGAGATCAAGGTCTTGAACTCTGCAAGAGATGGAAAGGATGTCAGCTTCAAAGTCTGTTGGAGGGTATTCCATGATTTAGGAGCATCAATGGAGAATGCTGATCGACCCAGTTCAGTATTTATTCGTGGTATTATCAGAATGAGCCAATCGGAAGAGCGAGTGCCATAGGATCCGCAATTCCATTCCAACAAGTCTGTGAGGTAGGTGGGGAGCTTTCCAACAAGCGCTTTAAAAATAAATAAAAGCCAGTGTTTGTTCCTCCTTTGCTCAAGAGAGGGCCAACCAACCTTCTCATACAGGACACAGTGATGAGTGTCATATCTGTCACCAGTTATAAATCTGAGAGCAGAGTGGTAAACAGAGTCCAAGGGTTTTAGTGTTGAAGCTGCAGCATGTCTATAAACCACATCACCATAATCTAAAACAGATAAAAACACTGCTTCAACAACTCTCTTTCTACAAGACAGTGGGACAGTACTATATTTATATAGTATGTGTATATTTATAGCCTCAGTAGTGAATGTATATAAATATATTGTGACAGATCAGTCATTAAATACCCGTTTGTAAAGGTGAGATATTGAGAGGTATCGTGCCACCTTTTTCTCGTCAAGGCTATCATGGCTGGTTGGGTGAAGAGGGAGCTGGGATTCCTATGCTGCTGCATCACATCTGATAAAAGGGAAAGCCCTCCGACCCAGCCTATCACATCCCCAGCTGAAGTCCAACCAATCACCGCCATGAGTTTGAGCGCTTTGAGCGTTTAGAGTGAGAGAGAGGCAGCATCATGCAGGTGCATCTCCATCACCGACTCTAATAAATACAGGCTACACCAGAAAACACACAGGATTTAATATTAATCACAGCCCAGTGATACCAGACACTTCTGCACTTCTGACTCCTGTCATTTACAACATAGGAGGTCACCTCTTGGTTTTGGTGCAATAAAAGGATGTCATTTCAGGGAATATGATCCTCTGCTTTATTAAATTTGAGCTTTAACTAATATTTTCTTCCATCAGGACCACAAAGAAATGACTCTGACTTCTTCACACCAATTTGGTGTTGGTGGCTCAACTTTTGATTAAGTTATGAGCCCTGTTTCCACTAAAATATTTTGATTTAGACTAATAAGAGAATACCTCAAAATGTGTTCTTACCAATCACAGCTATATCTGATTGGGAATTTCAAAATGAAAACCATTGGGAATTTAGCATATACATTTATTTTTACATTCCATCTTGCATGGGATCCAAACTCTAGTTTCCTTTAAGGTCCTTTTCTTTGTTTCAGCCAGCCATTGACTTTAACCTCTCCATACAACCTTTGTAACTCTTCATATATTATCATTAGGGGTGCAACGATACACAAAATCCACGGTTCGGTTCGGTTCGATACGTTTTTGTCACGGTTCGATACGTTTTCGATACAGAAAAAGAGAAATTTCCATGCCTTTTTTTTTACTTGTAGTTTATTGATATTACCAACATTTGTTTCAGCTCAAAAGCAGTTTTTAAATTAAATCAAATGTATCAGGGGCAGCTACACCTGACACATGTTCTGCTGTACATGGGGAGGTTGTGTGTGTGTGTGTGTGTGTGTGTGTGTGTCTGTCTGTCTGTCTGTGTGTGTGTGTGTCTGTCTGTCTGTCTGTCTTCGTGCGCATCTGCCGTGCGCGATAGAGAGCAGAGGAGAATTGTGAACGCGCGACCATGTAGAGACAGAAATGACATCCCATCATGTAAATAAGATAAATAACATAAGGATATTTAGTCTGTTAAATAAAAGAACAAGGTATAGACCTGATCTATGAGAGAGGGAACCTTAAATCATTTCTGCTTTGACTTCCAAGGGGGGGCGGGACCCGGCGGGTGCGCCCCCGATATAACGGCAGGAAAACACTGTCCGGTATCAGGCTGAAGTCTACAGAGCATGCAGTATAAGACCACAAGTAATCCATATATGAACTTTAAAACCACATCACCCAGTCTAGCATCACTACAGGACCACGGAACAACTCTGCTCTGCAACCAAAGCGGACACTCGTGCTTCCCTCTCGTTCGGGCGCGCGCTCACACACACATACGTGAACATATGTACCAAGCAGACCGTCGTATGGTGAAATATAGATTTCCATATGAAGCACAGTTTAAACAAACGTGACCAGCTTGGACTGAATGAATGAGGAAGGAGCGCACAGTTCAGTGGACCTGCGCTCGACAATGCAGCCCAGAGGAGTGGAGCGCAGATCCTCTGAACTTTCAGCACAGAGCGCCTCGTCAGAAGTTGATCAAATGAACATAAAATTGCGTATCGTTCGGTTCATAGGGCGTACCGAATCGTGACCACTGTATCGAACGGTTCGATACAGATACACGTATTGTTGCACCCCTAATTATCATAACCAAAGCTCATAGGTTTCTTCCAATTTGCATATTTCTGTGGTGCTAGCATTGATGTTCAACATCCTTGTTTTTCATATAAACCAAGTTACTCTCATCCAAAGTGGTGAAACTTTTGGGGGAGTGTACGCAAATTGCTTAGTTAATAAGCTCCCTGGTCTCAGTCACTTTAGCATCACTAGCTGTGCTTAGTGGGAATTAGAAGTTTGGTCATTTCGAGCTGTGACTGATTGACTGCTCACTTGGATGTTGTTAGCCTGAACCCTCCGGCGTTTGGCATTTGTCTCCCAAATAAATAAGCACAGACAAAGAGACGGTCGACTTTGTGTCCGACTGTTATCTGATTATTGGTTGCTGTTAATTCCACAGCTCAATGATGCCTCGAGGTCACAGTGGCGTTTACAGAATTATAATAATTACCAAAAGAAATCATGACTCAGTAATGAGACATGATTCTGGGGGTTTTATTAGGGTATTAAGTTCTGTGGGTGGTTTTTGTATTAGTGCTTGTTGCACCCATAGACTGTTTATTAAGATCATATGATGCTAAAAAAGAGGATCTTCACAGCTCTGTTGACAAATGAGGCTCATGTAGCCTTCTTAAGGGTGAGAGAAAACGTGACAAACTCTTTCACAGAGTCATTAAACTATCCGTTACCGTGAGTGTCTGCTTCAAGCCAAGGGCGTGACGTCAATCACATGGATCCACCAGATAGATTGCTTTTGGCCGTTCTTTGGCTCCAAAATAACCATAACCAGTGCAATATGTGAGCATCCACCACTGAAGAATTCTGGCTTCATTTAGTAACAATGTAAGGAGATGGGGTATGTTGTCCATATTTATATACAGTCTACTGGTTGCACTGTTCTTTGATCCTTAGCTCCTGAAGGATGGAAAAAGTTTCCTGACCCTTTACAACTTAATTCTCAAGTAAAAGCCTTTCTAGCTCATAAGCTGGTGAAGATACAGAATAGAAGTAAGGCCAGCTTAGTTTACAAAAAAATGTGCTAAATTTGAAGACTGATGGACAACAAAGCCAAGAAGAAAAACTGAGTAATAGTTACCTTTGTTAAACGATCAGTATAAGCTCATGTAGTATTAGCCCAGCTAGCATCTTGATGACAGACTGCACAGATTAGCAGATGACATGCAATTCTATGCTTTTCATGTGTTTTGGCAATTCAGAGGCTTTTTAATCACAAGTTCACTGACACAGCGGGAAAGTAAGTGTTTACTGCAGAGCTAAGGAGGACACAGTTTTATGCCGATGTGTGAAAATTAGGGATGCACTGAATATTTGCCCACCGAAAATTTTCAGCCAAAATACTTTTATCACCGAAACAACACGTCCGAAACAGAATGTTGTGATGACGCAAGCAGAAACCGCGGCCAGTACGCGCTTGTCTGTATATGGGCCAACATGTCTGCATCTGTTGTTCCTTTAATGCAGCACTAAAGCGTCTTCAAGGCAAAGAGGTTGAGACGGACCACAGAGTGAAAACAATGAAAAGTACACTCTAATGGTGTGATCACACCAAACGCGAATAGAATCATTCGCGCGAATGAAGTACATGTAAAGTCAATGCAGATGCGTGAGTAGATGTCTGGCAGCGCGTATCGCGGGAATGGTGCGCATCATTCGCGCGAACGACGCAAATCAGTTGCGCGTATGAAGCGAATTCATTCGCGCGAACGATTTGCAAGAGTTGAAATATCTGAACTCAAGCGAATGAATCGCGGCGCGATAGCCAATCGGCGTGCAGATCCCCCGGTGACGTGTGTTGTGTGACGTATGGACCAGCGGAGATTCCAACGGGGATTCCCTCATCTGGAATATATGGGACACTTTGATTCTATCAATGTGCAGCTTCCCCAAACTCTGTGACTCCACCTGTTCTTATGGGATGAGGAATAAACAGGAGCTCACTGTGAGGACAGAGAGGGAGGAGGATTATCTGCTGAGTTGTGAAAAACTTTGTCTGTCAGCTATCGGTTGTAGTAGTAGGAAGTTATCTCTGCCCACTTTAGTATAACCGGCTTCCCCATTCAATGTCCGCGAGCTCAACCTTGTTACTGCGGTCAAGCCAGCCTCCACTTCAGAAATGAAAGTCCACGCCACTGTCTTCTGTTTGATGACAACAGACAGCTGTGGCGTGGGAGCCCCCCTCCCTCTCGCGTATATCAGCGTCTTGGCACTCGTTTACACGCGATTTTTACACACGAATTGAGCGAATCATTCACTCAAGTAAACACAAATCATTCGAGCGTCCATATTCGCGCATCTAGCGCGATCGTTCGCGTTTGGTGTGAACGCACCATTAGAGATCTATTCAGATCCTCTGCACTTCATCGTGACTGTACTCGATCCATGTTATAAAGATCAGTACTTGGATGTGGGAATAAAGCAGCGTGCACAAGAAACGATCCAGGCCGTGATGGATGAGGAGAACCTGCTTGGAGATAGAGAAGCGCAGGAAGGAGAAGGAGAACAGAGCGCCGAAAAGAGGACTGGTCTCTCTGAACCAGATGAGGGGCATGCACCCTCGTTGTCTGACATGTTCAATGAGATCCTTGATTTTAGTGAGGTTAGTACACAGTCAGAGCCAGAAATTCAATGATACTATGAATTGGCAGAATAATTACTTTTGGTTTTTCGGTTTTCGGCCTTGGTTTCCTCATTTTCGGTTTTCGTTTTCGGCCAAGAATCTTCATTTCAGTGCATCCCTAGTGATAACCCCCATGGCAAATTTTCAACGTCTCAGTGGGTAGAGTCGGTTGTCTATCAATTGAAAGGTTGGCGGTTCGATCCCAGCTCCTGCAGTCACATGCCGAAGTCTCCTTGAGCAAGACACTGAACCCAACAATTGCTCCCTCTGTTGGTCTGAGGTTTGTGAATGTGTATGAATGAGATTAGCTAACACTGATGGTCCCTTACCATATCAGCCTCTACCATCAGTGAGTGAATGGGTATGAATGGGTGAATGTGACGAGTAGTGTAAAAGAGCTTTGAGTGGTCAGAAAGACTAGAAACAGCTATGTAAGTACAAGTCTATTTAAGGTTTGTCATTCTGACTTATATCACAAAAACATTTTATTCTCAAAATTTCAACTTTTTCCACAAAGAAGTATGAAACTATATAAAAACATCTTCCTCTAAGAATAATTTTTTTTCTCACCCTTACCCTCACAGTCTTCGAAATGAGGATCAGATGTAGCTGACATCTCCAAAGGCAGCCTTTTAAAGCCATTTAGAAAACTAACACTGCAGTGGATATACAAGTCCCTCATTCATCTGCATGTGTCATGTGACCCAACATTAGCCTCATCGTACATATTGGTTTTATTGGAAAAAACTGAATGCAGCTCAGCTTTTGGCAGCAATATTGAATCATTGTACAAAGTGGAGCAAAGACCAAATTAATCTACCATCTCTCTATTTGATTCCATCATGGCTGCCGTAGTTGTGAAAAATAATTAGCAATCAATACATTTCTATTACTGTAGTTCCAGTGTGTGTATGTTCAGCTCTGTAATCGTTCACATCTCTTTGTCTAGTTAGCTGATGTGTAAATGAGGAACCTGGTTTATATTGTCTGTGAGCTAGCCTTGTGTTCTCAGCGCTGCTCTCCCTGGAGAGAGTCCACATTTGAGAATACATGTGACTGAGGTTTTAATTAGCTCTTTGTATGTAGACATGAGCATGGAGCACATTTCAATGTCACTGTTGAGCAGAAAGATCATGTCATACAAACAACTTCTGTATTTAGTTTGATTCTCCTTTCATAAGGAAGTCTTCGCCGTCCTTTTACTCTCCATCATGTCCATTCTTTATGTGTTGATTTACTTGTAACTATATAGTAAAGACAAGAATATCTAAAACACTTTCCTTAAGAGCAAACAAAGGTGTATCAGGTAGGTACTGACTGCAGAGCTTTGAGCAGCAGCTGTGTATTCTAACACTGTTTGCACACTGAGGCGAATATCGACTCTGGTTCCACTCTGAGCCAGGCAGAGGGTGTCCTGCTTTAAAGGGGACATATCACGCTTTTTTCATCAATATATATTGGTCTAAGAGGTCCCCAAAACATGTCTTTAAAGTTTATGCTCAAAAAAACACTTTGAAATCAGATTTTGGCATGCCTGAAAAGTCCTCTTCTTCAGTCCTCCTCAGAACACTCTGTTTTCTCTCTGACCACGCCCCCTCCGGAAGTGGATGTGCCTCGGCTCTCCAGCACGTTGATCTAATGTTTACATGTTGGCTGAATATACACGGCTGCTCAGAGATCGCGTTACTTCAACCCTCTGAATCTGATCCTGACGGAGAGGCGCCTGTAGCAGGACCTTTCTGAACGATTGGTCATAGATTTAGTGTTTCTTGTTGTTTTATTTATCAGTATGTAGACGTGTGTCTTGGTACACAGCTATGAACATGTAGCTATGTGGCTATGCTAACTAGCGCTAGCACTTATCCATGATAAATAAAAATCATCCACTAGATCTTCAAATCTGCAGACGTGGGGAGTAAAACCGACCTCTGCCAGAAAGGCAGCAGGACCTTTTCTGAAGGATTGGTCACAGATTCTTTGTTTCTTGTTGTTTTATTTGTCAGTATGTCGACGTGTGTCTTGGTACACAGCTACAGCTACAGCTATGAACATATAGCTATGTGGCTATGCTAATTAGCACTAGCACTTATCCATGACAAATAAAAATCATCCACTAGATCTTCAAATCTGCAGACGTGGGGAGTAAAACCGACCTTTGTGTTTATTAAGACAGCCTACAACTAGCATGCCTCCCTCCTAAGCTCCTTGTTAGCACACATTTGTGCAGGTAATGAAAAACGGGGGAGGGATTCAGTATTATTTTATACAGTCTATGGGCTGAACAAGCTCCGAGCTCTGACTCCGTGACTGACCGGATATTGTTGTTACGTAACAAAAACACGGAAGTCTGAAACGGCTCGTTTCACACACATTTACAGAAAGGTGTAGAAATCAAAACAGGGGCAGAATGGATTTTTTTCATTCTCGGGGGGTTTGTAGACATGCCAGGGAAACATATTTCAGGTAAAGAACCATTAAAAAGTCAATTTTGCATGATATGTCACCTTTAAAAAGGACGCCCACCCTTTCTCAAGATCATTACCCGGGACTTTTCCAAGACATTCTTAGACACAATTTAGCTTGTATGACAGGAACGTGTCATGCTTATAAACTAGGGGTGGGAATTGATAAGATTTTATCCATGTCATTGTCGATTCTGCTTATCAATCAAATTCCTTATCAATTCTCCTAACGATTCCTGAGTATTTTTTAGAGGGGAAAAAAGTAGTTCTACACAATCCTCCACAACAAAAGAAACCATTTTATTTTTTCCAAAATTATGTCTGCACAAGACTGAACATGAACATATTCAACTTGAACATACTGAACAATAGGTTGACCTCATTCTTGCCCACGTGGGTCGGACGTGGCCCCTCCATCCTGGATGAAAAGACTTTGAATTAGGAGAGGAAAATGCTTTCCTCCAGGGGTCATCGCGGAGGTATTTTACCTGCTCTCGGTGCCTCATTCTCAGCTGCGTGAGTCTGGACGTCTTATGGTTGAAGGAATTCTGCATTGCAGAAGAATCGATAACATTTGAGGTGTACAATTCCAATGAAATTGATCAATTGAACCGGTTCCAAGTCGGATCCGGTTTTCGATTCCCAACCCTATTATAAACCAATACGTTCCTCTCTGTGGAAGTTTGATACAAAATACAACTTATTGAAATAAAAATAACAATGGATGCACAACAGTATTTCACACTATGGTTAAAACCTTAAGTTAGACTCTGAAGTTAGTGTAAAGTTGACTAGGGCTACTAATGGACACTGACTCTTACTAGTTCATCAATACATACTTTAACACCTTTAATACTAATATTAAGTAGAGTCTTCAGCGGTGCTATGAGACACACAAACAAAAGTTACACTTTTTATGTCATGGTTTAGCTCATTTTACCAGAAAAGTGCAGCATTACATGAGAGGAGACCATGCTAGCGCAGAAAAAAAAATAGGAGTTTGTCAGTACTCACCTGTTGTTTTACTCACAGTTTAGCTGCCATATCAAACTTTCCCAACAATAGCGGGCGGCAGTAACACAGTCCATAGGTACTTGCCTTGGGATCCGGAGGGTCTCCGGTTCAAGTCCCAGTATGGACGAACTTTGGTAAGTGGACTGGTGGCTGGAGAGGTGCTGGTTCACCTGCCTGGGCACTGCCAAGCTGCCCTTGAGCAAGGCACTGAACCCCCAACTACTTGGGGTTATCTGGTTGATGGCAGCATCCTCACTCTGACATCTCTCCATAAGTGCTTGTCCATAGCATGTCTGTGTATAAATTGTATGTATATATCAAACTATGTGTGTAGCACAAGCGTCAACCTCCCGTCTCAAACGATGAAGCCCATGTGGAAGTGTTATAAACTGCAGTCCATTGAGCGTCCACTTGAGGCTGGCTGCAGAAACACCAGATTCAAAGAAGACGATCTTTGCAGCATTAATAAACATGTTTACAGCCTGGTTCAAAAAACAGCTTGGGTCTACGTAGCTAATTTCTCTATCAGCACACACTGTACAGGGGGTGAATTTTTTTCTAACACGTCAGTTCAGAAGATATTAAGATTATGAGTTTTTGCCCAGATAAGGACATGACTGACTGTTGGCTAGGAGGCTCAAACTCCGCCTCTTTACGTCACACTCTGCCTGGTTGAGTTCAGCATTTCCAATATGGCTGCCGACGACAATTGGCTTCAAAACAGCGCTCAGGAACAGATGGGTGACATCATGGATACTACGTCCATTATTTATACAGTCTATGGTGTAGCATGATCAAAAATAAAACAAGTGGAAAAATTGAATTTCCCCCAGTGGGATTAATAAAGTATGTTTCTTCTTTCTTAATAACCAAAACACAGTTGAAACCAACACTCCAAGCCAGAGTTAAATCACTACCCGTAAACCTTTGCACGCTAAACAAGCTAGTTAGCATGCTATCTTTAGCAAGTGAAACTAACATGCTAACCAATTTCACATTATTCAACGTTTCATAAAATCAAGACAAGAAAAAAAACACCTCTAGTACAAGGTTATTATAGTTAACGAAAACTAACGAAATAACGAAAACGAGAGGTGAAAAAAACATTTTCGTTAACTGAAATAAAAATAAAAACGAGGCTTCACAAATAAACGAAAACTAACTGTAACTGTATTGTGAGTTTACAAAACTTTCGTCTTAAACTCAGTATTTTGAGTGGATATGTAATAAAGTTTGAGAATGATCGGGTGGACCTCTCTGCTCTCTGCATCTGAGCGTGAGCGCGCCAAACGGAGCCTGCAGCTGACGGGCGCGCGCACTCACCGCGAGGCAGAGCTGCAGGAAGATTAGAGACGAACTCTCTCGCTCCGACTACCTGCCCTGTTTATAACCGTTCCTGTGTGAATGCCCAACAGGTAAGTATAAGGAGACGGAGAACTGACTTTTCCTGTCCATAGGCATTCACGTGTGTTAAAACTCCAGAGAGAGCAAATAGACGCCATGAGGGCATGCGTCATCTCATATTATATGAATCACCCATATGATCCTGTTCTGTTCATTTATCATTATAAGGCAAGGCAAGGCAAGGCAAGGCAGCTTTATTTGTATAGCGCATTTCATACACGAGGGCAACTCAATTTTTTTCTGAAGGATCTTCTGAAAATCGTCCACAGTGAAAGGAGGCATTTTGGTTCCAGTTAGCTTAGCTGCTAACAGGCTTTTGCCGATCAGTAGGCCACGTTTGCAGTTTCGATAAAATGTCGAGATAAGGCAGTAGTTTACTTTGTCGACAATAGATTATAGTCCCAGTGGTTTCTAAGTATCCTGGAGTGACTGCTTGTAGTCTCTCAGTGAAGAAAAAAGAGTTAAAATGAAAAGAATGCAAGCATAAGCAAGAGCAAGCAAAAAAGCGTCTGCACTCCTCAAGAGCAGGAAGTAAAGATTATATTATAAGTGTTAATGGTTAATTGGTGGCAGTGGTATTACAGTGATATGATTATTAGTATACTTGTAGTGGTAGTATCTGAATCATTATCTCTGTATCAATGATTATTGTTTATTGCTTATTTTATTGTTAAGGATGTATCAGTGAGTCACCATATTATTTAACACTATAGAGGGTCAGTAATGCTAGCTTAAGAATATTAACTAAGCGGTTAAAGCTCCCTCCTGTCTCCTGTCCAGTGTGTTCTGACCGACACCCCAGGGAGAGTATCCACCAGTATTCCCTATTTTTTAGGATATGAATTTTTTGTTTGTTTTCTGCCAGTTTCACTTCAGTTGGCTCATTCGCACAAGCAGGCACGCGTCCACACTTTGCCCGCAGAGCGTTAATGGCAGCGAAAGTCAGGAGAAAGCGGCAGAGCCCCATTTGGGATTACTTTGAATATGACTGTCTCTGATAGGAGTTAGTGCCTTGCAATGGAAGGTGATAAAATATGTGGACCATTTCTCAAGGGGGAAAATCCCACTAATCTTAAAGTCCATTTGAAAAGCTCACACAAGACGGCTAACCTAGCATACCTTGTCAAGGCAAGAGAGAGCACCCAGCCCCCTTACCCTGAAACAGAAGCTAACCCCCGGCCAGGCACACAGGCAAAAAAGACTAAAACTAATACTGAAACTAATAAAAACTAAACTAAAACTAAGCATTTTCAAAAAATAGAAACTAAACTAAACTAGCAAACCCGCTTCAAAAACTAATTAAAACTAAACTGAAATTGAAAACAAAAAGTCAAAACGAAATAAAAATAAAAACTAATGAAAAATGCAAAACTATAATAACCTTGCTCTAGTATATATACCTTACATAAACTACATTAAGCTGCCTGCAGTGACTCATTGTTTTACATTGCAGACATATTTAGGCAGTTAGGCTGAAGTCATTCAGCCAGGTGATGCTCCTGTGTGATGTGACTGCAGAGAGTTTACAGAATGTAGTCTGTATCTTAAAAGTACAGGCCCTAAACTGCACTCACTAGTTGATGTAGACCTTAATATGATTCAGCCCTTTCAGATGACAGTTTCATCTGTTTCGTTGAACTCTGATAGAAGGTTAGAAGCTGAATATTTTCCAGGATGTATTGTTTTGATTCTCTTCCTTTCCATGACTGAGAATTCGGTCGACTGTTTTCCAGGATTCGTGGGAGCTCTGTTGAAGCCGTCACCAGCAGCTAATAAGCAGTTAATATCCATCTGTTCCCAGAAGAATTTACTTCACCTAACTACGTGTGTGTATTTGCATGCATTGAACCTGTGTGGCAACCCTCACGCTTTCCAAGCTCACCACATGCTGAGCGCAATCATTTACCCGTCCACACAGCACGTCAACAGCTCGCAGAGTGACAGGCCCTTTAATGTCAGCATTTCAACAGATTTCAGTTGTCGCCGTACCAAATATGAGGAGTCATGTGGCTGTGGTGGTTTGTAAGGGGAACTTCTGAGTGATAGTAATGAGCTCGAGGAGACAGCAGCGCGGCGGTGGTAGCCGGCACGGCGCCCAATTATCCGCTAGCACCTGTCGAAGTTGGTCGTGGCTGTACGGAGCGGCGCTTTCAGACGGCATGAATGCAAACCCACCTCTTTACTTTCTGCTCTGTTGTCTTCTCTCATAATGAGAGCAGGTGCTGCTATGGCACGAGCACTATAAATTATATATTTTAAAGGGTTCTATGAAAGGATTTCTCTTCTCTCTGAATTGTCTGGATTCTTTGGAGCAGTTTCACATGAGAGATGGAAAGATTCATCTCAGCAAGATTCAGCTCAGCTAGAAAAGCTGTTGTCTTCCATCAAGTGATAAGCAAACACAGATGTAGTGCAATGACATATTGATGAACTTTGTTTTTGCACGTTCTAGTTAAGAATCAGTGTGTTTACAAGTCTCTAGATAACTGCATCTCTGTGCTTTTGACTGATCTTGAACCATGTGATATAGGACAGCAAGAAAAAGGCAGATTGAAAAATCACCCTCTTTGAATCTATCTAGAACAAACTGTAATGGTGACAGACTTCATTATTTTTGTGGGCAAAAGCAAGTGTTGCATCAAAATATATATATTAGATGTAACGCAGGTTTAGCTCAGGTGGTGGAGCAGGCATCACGTGTACAGAGGCTGCAACCGCACAGGTTGTGAGACCAATTTCTGGTACCAACAGGTTTTGGTGCACCTCATTTAGTCAGACAAAAAGGTTGTGCAATCAACATACAACACATTTTGTTACAAGTAAGCCCAGTTCAAATCATGGTTAAAATTTGAGAGCAGCAGGATTGTGGGAGATGCAGTCCTTTGCATGATCCTGTTTAAAATGTTCTTAAACAAGCAGATTAACCTAGAACAGGGGTGTCAAACTCAAATACACAGAGGGCCAAAATAAAAAAATCGGTGCAAGTCAAGGGCCGGACTGGTTTAATGTTTATTGCAAAACTTATTGAAATGAACTTATTGCACATATTGAACATTGAATTAGCAAAGCTTAAGTTATTGCTATAAACATTTAAAAAATTAAAAAATATGTTGCATTCATTTCTTATTGCTCAATCTGCAGCTTATCTAATGAATGAGCTTTACTAATTTCTTATGAAAATATTTTTCTACAGGCCAACAACATTAGCAAAAAAAAATCTGCAAAGAAAAACCCAAAATGCCCTGTGGTAGTGAGAAAAAGTGCAAAAAGGAAACATATTTCAGCTCAGTCTGCTGCTCTGTGATGCACACTAGTCTAAGATACTCAGCATCTCATCTTGGATGCAAGTTCATCAATGCTTGGGGTCAGGCTCTGAGCTGAGGAAATCCTCAGGATTGAGTGAAGGTGTTCATCAGTAAGACGACTCCTGTGAGATGTTTTGTTTAACCTCATCAAAGAGAACAGTTGTTCACACAGGTAGTTCGGCAGCACGGAAAATGGCTCAAGTTTTCTTGCAGCATCTGCGTCTCCCACAGGCGCTGCTTGGTTTTAAAAGCCTTCACTGCAGCGTACATGTCTGTGATCACACGGCCCCGCCCCTGAAGCTGCAGGTTGAGCGCGTTTTGATGGCTCGTGATGTCACACAGAAACACCACTTCACACAGAAACTTTGTATCACGGAGCTCTGCTATGTCTTTCCCTTTGCTCTCCATGAACTGACAGATCTCCTCACGCAACTCGAAACACCTTTACAGCACTTCTCCCTGGCTTAGCCATCGCACCTCTGTGTGATGGGGCAAGTCACCATATTCTGAACCAACTCCTCCAGAAAAGACTTGAACTGGCGCTGATTTAAACATATGGCTCTTATGAAGTTAACTGCTCGTGTTACGGTGCTCATCACATGGTCCATTTTCAAGGCTTTGCCACACAGTGATTCCTGATGTATGATGCAGTGATAAACTGTCTGCTCACCTGCGCTGTTTTCCTCCCACATCTTCTCCCCGATCCTGCCCACTAATCCACTCTTTTGCCTGCACTTTGCAGGCGCTCAATCCGTCGTCAGTCCCACACGTTTATCCCAAGGCAGCCTCATTTCATTTACACATCCTGGATACCTCTTCAAAGAGATCTTTCCCCGTAGGGCCGGATTTGGCCCGCGGGCCTTGAGTTTGACACATATGACCTAGAACCTCCAGAATTAGAACCTACAACATTTACACAAGCTTACATTTAAGGAAATCACTCCAATCAATCAATAAAGCTAAAGTTATATTGATCCTTTTACACAAATCAAATTGAATTAGTAGTGCTTTACAGTGATTGAAAAAATAAAATAAAATAATGACGAAATATAAACAGAAATAGATTTGGAAGTAGATTAGGCTAATGCACATCAATTGCAATAAAATGCATATAATGAAACAACAAAATAAGATAGTTAATACATTAATAAATGAATAAATTAAGTTATTAATTAATACAATTTTAAAAAATATTGTCACAAGATTATTTAATAAAAAAGGTAAAAATAAAAGTTTAAGATGAATAAATAATAAATAAAAATCACTTAAACTAGCATTAAAAAAAGTATTAGTTAAATAATACAAATTGAAGAGTTAATAAATAAAACAATAGATTATGAAAATAAGTTTAACCTTTCATTAACATGATGATTTTATTTGAAGTTATAAAGCCTTACATAAACACCAGACTGAATAGATGGGCCTTTTATTTACTGTTTAAAATCTCAATATTTGTGGCCCCTCTCAGATCCTCTGGCAGGCTGATCCATCATCTTGAAGAAGTTCAATAAATGACATCACAATAAGCTAAATATCAACTTAGGCACTTGTAAAAAAAAACAAAACAGAGCGTTCCTAAAAAAGTCAAAAAATATTTCTTTCTTTCTTCAAAATTCAAATACTTATTGATCATGACTTAACATGTTTTAATGTGCAAAAACAGATCTAACACAAGTCACACAATTGGTATTTTTTGTCATATTTCACACTAGACAAAGTGAAATTTTACAGTGTTTGTGTAAATTGTGGTCAAAATATCTCATTACACTGAGTTTAAGTCACATTCACCCAACAAATCCAATAATAAACTTCATTACAACATGCTGTATAACAAGCCAAAAGAAAGCCCTGAATTTCTCATAGTGAGTGAAAATATCTGCCAGTGCAGCAAGTTGAATTATTTGATAAGTCTCTTGAAATAAGATGAAGCGATTGACCTGAATACAACACGACCCTGGTGATAAGATGATTCCCCATTTCAAGTCTGTTTAGAAAAAGACTCAATTATTAATTTTATGATGAAAGAAAAATCACTGAAAATGATGAGAAAATGAACTTAGTGAATATAATAAGGTATGTGGCACACACAGCTGCACACACGCACATGCACGTCCCTTTAGACTCCCCTCATTTTGCTGATAGATGATGTAATAACTCAGAGATGTAACAAGTTGTGTCTTTAACCTGCTTAAAAATGCATTAAAATTTGGTGATGCAATCCCCACAGTATTACATTATCTGCTATCATGTCTCCATGTGGAGCATTACATAATGTTACATGATGAGCCAGTGATTAAATAAAAAATATTCAGGGCAACTAATGTGATGAAATGATTCCACTTCTTACAGCTTGTCTCATTTCATGTAGTACGTTTACTGGACCGGCCAGAAACGTGGTCAAACACTGTCTTCATTAACGATGAGGCTCTTTTTATCCTTTGCCGATTGGAGGAAAAAAAACGGTCTTCGGTATTTTCACAGCTGGATCAGTTGGAGATATTGCACTGATACAATCCCTTAGCTTGAATTGTTTGGATATGTGTGAAATAGTGATGTGTCATGATCAAAAGCTGCAGCTCTGAGAGCCAATGCTTGATAGTGAATCAGAAGAGCCGGCCCTCAGGTTTTTCCTTTCACTGCTCAGCTCCATAGACTGTATAAAATATGGACATAATATCCGGGATGTCACCCATCTGTTCCAGAGAGCTGTTTGGAACCATAGACTGTAAATAAAAATGGACAGCGTTGCTCCGCCTCTTCCCGTTGTACGGTTCTGAAGCCAAAAAATCCTGCTCCTGGGCGCCGCCATTGTGCAGCCAGAGCCTGTGAAGCCACTGTAATAAGCTCCGCCCTACAGCATAACGTCACAAGACGCTGTGTGTCCTTTGAAGTTTCACTCTGCACCGGCTGTGAATCAAAGGAAACAGGAAGTAAAACCCTGTTTTTTTAAACTCTAATAACTAACGAAAAAGAAACTTTTCAAGAAAAAGAGGCCTTGGACACAAAACAGTCAAATACTAACTACATATCACCACAGCATACGGATGTGAGAAACATTCGTACAACGTGTATTTATTTTTTTAAAGTTTGACTGACGGATTTTTTGACCTATACTGCAGCCAGCCACCAGGGGGCAGTCACACGGCTGAAAGCTTCAACACCAGGGCCGTATCCGGCTCCCCTGTTTGGAAGCCAATCGACGGCGGCAGCCATATTGGAAATGCGGAACTCAACCAGGCAGAGTGTGATGTAAAGGGGCGGAGTTTGAGCCTCCTAGCCAACAGCTATGTGTTCCCGCCTGTCAGTCAAGTCAGTCATGTCCTTATTTGGAAAAAAAACTCGTAATCTTAATATCTTCTGAACCGTCGCGTTAGAAAAAAAATCATCCCATTTACAGTGTGCGCCGATAGAGAGATTAGCTTCGTAGAGCCAAGCCGTTTTTTGAACCAGGCTGTAAACATGTTTATTTCTGCTGCAAAGATCGTCTTCTTTGAATGGGTGTGTATGTGGTTTCCGGTGTTTCTGCAGCCAGCCTCAAGTGGACGCTCGATGAACTGCAGTTTATAACACTTCCGCATGGGCTTCATCGTTTGAGACCGGAGGTTGCCGCTTGCTTTGCTCTCACAGTGCTCATTCCCAGCTCTGCTCACGGCAGAACTTTGTTTGGATTGGTCAGCATGGCGGCCATGCGGCCAATCACATGAGGATATAGGATCATACCATTATGTGAAAACAGAGAGGGGGGCAGATGCTCACAGAGTTTGGTTCTGGTTCTGTTTGCTTGAGTCTGGTTCTGGTTCTGTGGATATGTTTGCATTTTTTTGTTAATTTGTGCAATAAAAAAGTTTGATTAAAATACTAAACAAAAGTAAGAATGATTTTGTAACAGAATAAATGCACAAAATTAGGCAATTATAAGGCTTCTCATAAAAACACTGCGTAAAACACACAAACCATTCGTTTTTGCAAAGTTAAGGTAAAATATATGGCTACAGAATATACTAGATTAAGAGCTGTTCGGGAGTCAAAAGAGTCGGATCTTCTTTGGGAGCCGAGTCAAAAGAGTCAGCTCTCTGCAAAGAGCTGAACTTCCCATCACTAATGCGAATACAGCAATTGCACCGTGAAGCAGAACAAAACAAAACACACGGGCAGAAATCGCACGCTTCCAGTTGAACCATCAACACTTTGTTTGTAATTAGAACGCAATAAACCCAGCAACTTGAATAAATAGCTACTGGAATCGTCATAACAGTAGTGGTAGGCTAGTAGTAACAGATGCAGTAGTTCGGCTGCAAGGCTTCATTTACAACTGATTGCTAGCATAATAATAGCAATAGGCTAACGTTACCCCCGTCTCCATCCAATTAACATCAACAGAAGAGCTAGCAACATCACTGGACTCACCAACATCCA
Organism: Notolabrus celidotus; assembly: GCF_009762535.1. Taxonomy (NCBI): domain Eukaryota; kingdom Metazoa; phylum Chordata; class Actinopteri; order Labriformes; family Labridae; genus Notolabrus; species Notolabrus celidotus. Next base: position 26,133,977 of record NC_048292.1, read on the forward strand.
CTGGATCAACAGCTGGTTTAATTCAGAGAATTTTGTCCAGCTCGTCGAATCACTTCAAACCTTCATTTTTGCCAAGCTGGACTCATACCTTTGCATACGGCTCAGCAGTGCAGTGAAAGCACCTCTCGTTAATGCTCCTACTCACAAGTTTGTAAACTCCTGTATCTTTGATAGTAGAGTCGGACATTTAACATACAGTAGATGCTCATTTGATGAGGCATTTATTCTCCAAATCAACACAGTCATTTTTTGTAGGTTAACCGGCCAACGTTAGTTAGTGTCTTAGAGTCGGTGTTATGGTGTAAATGGTGACCCTGTCAAGTGGTGACTTTCAGCTAAAGGCGTCTCTTGCAAATGCCTTTAGTTTTTCATTAAAGACATGATTTGATGAGAACATTTCGACATGGGAATAAAAAGATAAACTAAGATGTCATCTGAAGGACTCTTTCTGCGTTTCACCAGCTGTTGGAACAGCGACAACTGCTGACACCTTTGTCTGAAAGTCGCCAGATTACAGGATATTCTTCAAACGCTAGCTTCTTACTATGCAAAGTGCAACTAGCCCTGGTACTTTTACCTTGAAATAAGCAAAAAAATCTGCCAATAGAAGAAGTGAAAATTTGCTTGCTAAGTTTTCTTAAAATAAGACGTAATATTTAGAAAACTGTGATCTTAAAATTAGCAGGGGAAACTTATTTGAAGTAATATTTGACCAGTATTTTAAATCTTAGTGTCTCAGAATAAGACAGGAATGATAACAATTAGTATTTTTTCACTCAAAAAAAGATTTCTGCACTAATACATTTCATGTCAACTTCTTCATTTGAGATATATTCACCTTAACCTGAGTTGTATTATAGCGGCACTTCTCTAGGTTTAAGACCATCTTGTACTTGAAATAAGATGACAAAGTTTAATTTGAGCATTTTGAGATATAGTGTCTTCTCATAGTGAGCTGGATATACTAATATTCAGTCATGATGTTTTTTTAGGATAAGCCAGCTATGCTCTAAAGTATGTGTTTCATTGTGTGCATGTAGTTTGAGGATGTTTATTTTGATCTGATTTAGAAGAAACAGTGTCTGAAAACTGAAACCCACCCTTAAAAACAACAACTTCTTTCTTTCTTTCTTTTATCAATGGGTCTGTTTTCTGATAGATTCTCCAATAAAATGCATTTACTTAAATCAAGTAAAGGGTTTGTCTTAAATCAAGATTATCCGTCTTCTACAAATAAGATCGCAGCTTGAAAAATGTCTGAAATGTAAAATAAACTTTGTTTCTTCTAAATTACAACTCAAAACAAGAATATTTCAAGATTATTTGACTGAACAAGATATTTAAGATGTCTTAAAACAAGTCCCTCTATCTTGCTCAAATGTTACTTGTTAAGTAGATCTTAAATCAAGTGGGAGAAGACATTTGGAATAAAAATGAGACAATTTCACTTTGTAAGATTTTGAGTTTTTGCAGTGAGTGCACGAGGTGTTCGTTTACCTACGCAGGTAACACACAACAAAACATATTTTTTATCATCTGAATTATGAAATTCAATCAAGCCTTTGGTGTGAAAATGGTCTTCATGAACTAAAGCAGTCACTGAGTTCACTATGCCATATTTCGTACACGTTCTGAACCACTGTCAATGTGATGAGCTCAGTAATACACAATGCACTGAGTCAATAAAAGTTTACAGTTTTATGAAAACTTTCTCATAGAAAAAACAGACAAAACTCAAATCTCAGTTGTTATTAGAGTCAGTACATACTAATAGATTCTTACACATGTGCTGTTACTTCCAGCACGATCTGCATTCAAACTGCGTTCACGTCCTTAATCTCGTGTGTGAATTGTACCCTGAATTCTCTCCGACAGCGATGGGATTCTTTCTATGAGAAATTTCATATTTTAGCATTCATTGTCATATATTACATTTTCTCTGACAAAAGCAGGACCGGGGCCACCATGTTCTTAATCACTTAAATCCACATGCAATCTGGCTCAGCCATCTTAGCCAGGGCCACGGATCCATTAGTGCCTCCTCATTTCAGGGAGGGGGGAAAGAGCTGCCAAGCCATTAGTTCTGCCATGCTCTGCTACATTTCCATATTCTTCCATTTCTACATTTCCAGCAAGAAAATGGGAAAAGTTGTGGATTAATTTGAACTAATCCTCCATTTTTCTATTGCCTTTAATTACTTGTTCCAGCCTCTGACACTGTGAATGGTCATCAGCGGTAAGTTGACTTAGCAGGAGTCCCGTGGTATTGTCAAGTGAAACCATCTTGTGTCTGGTATTCAGGCGTTTATCTGTTCCTTTAGCGACTCCCCAAAACCCACAGACACTCCGCACACACTTTTTGATTTTCCTGCTGATGTTATCTCTGAAAGGATTTCTTCTTCGTCTAACTATCGATCTGTTTTCACACCCTTGGAGTCGCCTCTTGTTCTGTTAAAGGATTTCCTTGCAGAAACCTACTTTCTAATTCTACAGACCTGTTTTCCAATTTAACTCTGATCATTTATTAGAAGCAGATTTACTTCAGACTTACATTACACTGAGCTGAGATCACCTGCTCGGCTCCTTTGAAGTATCCCCATACCGCTCAGCTTTTCCTACTTGGCTCCATCCTTCTTGCTTGTTCTCTATCTGCAGAGAAAAGATTGAACATGACTGAGGAAATATGGCCTCCGAGAGCTGATGTAACCCCCCCACAGCATCCACCCCCCCCCCCTCCTGCAATCACACAGCATACAAGTCAATGTGACCGCTGAGGCAGAGCAACCTTTTCATAGCACTAACGTTCAAAGCAGAGCCCAAATGACCCAATGAAAGCAATCTAATACCACAAATTAGCCTGTCACTTAGCCTGGATTATTCGCCTCACGAGGGCCGCGGTGGAAATAACTTGAGCCTGGTTGTTCTGTGATGTCAAACAGCAGCGTGTTAACAAAAATTAAAAAACAGGTGCAATTTAATTTTAATGTGTGTTTGCTCTACTGAAATGCTGTTTACTAAATAGATTTTTTTTTTTTTTTTACTTCTTCTCATCCTCAGCACCTTGCACTTGCTTCTCTGTCCTAGCACCAAAGGCCTGGTGCATCTGGGCCTGCTGTGCATTGGCTTTGACATAAAAGGCTGGTCAGTACTAGAGGACGACACTAATTAAAGGGATATATTAGCATATTTGAAGTGGGGTTGTATGAGTTAGAGGGTGACAAGGGAGTGGATTTTCACTCCTGTCCCTGAAAAAATATCTTGTCCCGTCCCAGTCCTGGTAAAATGACTCCCACTCCCATTCAGAATGACTCCCGCTCCTGTACAGCTCCCATTTCTTTTTTTTTCCTTTAGGCAAAACATACCGCAACTAACAAAAGTGCATAAAGGCAATACCTTCACAATTCACATACTGTACCTGAGTTTTGGAAAACCTGCAGTACACTGACCAGCTCATCAGGTCTGTAGCCTCTAGTCTGAGTTACATGTCACTAGTAGGTTAACTAGCCACAATGGATGCTGGTCAGCTTGGCCCCCTCTAAGAGAAACTGCAGGGAGAAACAACACGCAAGCTAGGCGACAGTTTTCTGCAGATGGGGCCACAGCTCTAACAGTAAGCCTTCCTGTATTCGTTAGCTCATCATGTAGCATCATTATTCTACTTAGTTAAGAAAACATTCCAGAAGCTCTTCAGTTGGCTTTAACTAGTCAGGTATTAAAAGGTACAAAGAGGCAGGGGGAGAGAAGTATATAGGACAACACTTTGACGAATGCGTGCACTGGCTGTTCGTTTAATAATGATGATAAATGGCGTGCTACCTTAGCGTGTAATGTATTCGTATTCTCCTTTGTCATTTCTTAAATAGCTTTTCTTCCCTGATCTTACAGAGAGCTCGGCCCTGCTTTGAATTTGAAATGAATAGTTGGGCTACAATAGCAGTGATCAATCCTTCCACACTGCCCTGGAGATCAAACTTTAAGTAGATTGTGTTTAAATGACACAACACACATTGTGAAGACTCCCCAAAAACTAAAGGACGATTTTAAGCATATTGGTGTGACGGTTCTTTAGAGCTCATAAGAGTCATCAAAACACACAGCCAACAAATAGGCTAAAACATACAGTCTATGTGACGTCACCCATTGAGTTTCTGAAGCCCAACCGTGGCAGAAATGCTGTCTGAACCTAACTTTTGATCAACCTATAGACTCGGGTAAAGGGGCGGAGCTGAGGCAGGATACTAGCCTCCTGGCACACAGCTACAACCTGCCCACCTGTCAGTCAACTGAACCATGTCCCTGGTTACACAAATCTATGAACCGTACATACCTGGAAGTGTTTGTTCAACCAGGCTGTACACATGTTTGAATTTGCAGCTTAGTAAAGGAAGCATTGAGGATTCCTGAGATTTTGAAGCCAGTGTCAAGTTGACACTTAACTGCAGTTTAGTGGCTTCATTTTTTATCACCAGAGGATGGAGGTTGCTGCTTGGATTGACAGTGACTGTAAGTTTGCTTTCATAATGTATTGATAAAGTGTCAGATGCAAGTCAGGTCCAGTAGCACAGCATTACTTTTTACATGATAATTGGGTACATTCAAATATTTCAATACAATTAACAAATATCAATAAATTATGTAAACTACAAAAATAAAGTAAATATGTATTTGTTTAAAGGTTAGCAATCAAATAGGTTTTTTTTTTTTCTCAAGATTTGTTTTTATTAGCAAAACCCAAACTTTACAATACTCCAATATTCAAACATATTTTTATGTGATTTCTGGTACCAGTCAAGAGTTTGGAAACACCTTCTCATTCAAGGGTTTGTATTTATTGTAATGATTGTAAACACTGTAGATTAATACTGAAGACATCAAAACTATGAAAAGAAAACATATATGGAATTATTGAATGAAGGAAAAAGTGTTAAACAAAGCAGAATCTGTTTTATATTTTAGATTCTGTAAAGTAGCCCCCTTTTTCCTTCATGACAGCTTTGCACACTCTTGGTATTCTCTCAGTCTTCTTCATGAAGTGGTCTCCTGGAATGGTTTCTAATGAACATGAGCCTTGTCAAGAGTTCATTTGTAGAATGACTTGCCTTCTTAATGTGTTTGAGTTGAGACCATCAGTTGTGTTGTTCAGAGGTAGGGTTAGCACACAATGGATAGCCCTATTTGACTACTGCTGTAATCCAGATTATGGCAAAACCAGATTATTTCATAGTTTTGATGTCTTCAGTATTAATCTACAATGTTGAAAATAATTAAAATAAATAAAAACCATTGAATGAAGTGTGTCCAAACTACTGAATGGTAGTGTATATATACAGTATACACACACATGCACATGTAAACTTAAATAAAAAATATATAATAAATAAATACAACTCAAATAATAATAGCAAGCAAATAATTTTAATCTGTAAATGAATGTGTATATAAGAGAGGGGGACTGTGTGTTAGATACATGTGAGAGATCTGTCATTCAAGAATTAACTGAAACATGACGTTAAAGTCAAACAGTACTGAGCATTTATACAATGCCAATAAAAGGAAAGCTTTCATCTACATTTTAGTGCCTTTTAAATCACCTGCACTAATAATAATAATAATAATAATAATAATGATAATAATAATTATTATTATTATTATGATGTGCTTCTATCTGCTATATACAGGATATAATATACTTTTAACAAATAAAAATAAACACTATAATCTGAGATCTTTCAACTGTCAGATCAACTCAATATACTTCTACCAATTTGGGCTACATATACTGTGATAATCCCGGTGCCTGCTCTCTGATAAACTTGCAGTTTTGTCTTATGTTATAAAACCATGGCAAAAAGATATTAAAACATTTAATATTCTCAAACATTTGAAAATTAAAAGCCTCCACTCAGGCTTATCACATAACTGACAGAAGATCTGAGGGACGGCAAAGAAGGCTTAAACTCAGGTGGCCATGTCATGCTATCCTCTTTTTTTTATCCATTATGTCACAAATGTAATAATCATTTAATAACAATCATTTTCTCTGAGGTGTTAGTGTCACAGCAGAAAGACAAGCACCGCAGCTAATGAGTTCAATCAAATCTAACATCCCAGTGCGTTAGAAACTGTAATAGCATGAAATTGTGACCCACAGAGCTAAAATTAAATCAGGCTGAAAGCTTCCTGCTCACTTCCAAACACCTGACTAGCTGTCAGGGATAAATATAATTTTCCATACATCATTTATTTATCATCCTGCATGTTGTTCTGCAGTCACTGAGCTGACACCCTCATCCACAGCCACGCAGCAGCGAGGGAATCAGTGTCTCACACAAGGACGCCAAGGCTGTCACAGCGATCCAACCCGTGTCCTTCCACTTACAGGAAGGACTCTATAACCACGAGAACACGCAGATATGACAATGTGACACTGATAGATTTTTTAAAGGAGCTGACAAAAATGCCACTCTGTGATTTAACCTTCCTCAGACCTTGATGAAGTTTTGACAGTTTGATATAAGTCCCTGTATGTCCTTCACAACACTGTTGGGTTTGAGAAATTGAAGACTTTTGCAGCAGCTTTGCTGAGAACCATTGTACTTTTTTTAAACGTTATTTTATTGCCAACAATCACAAGTTCTTTTATGTCTGGATACCAGCTGGTAGGCTTTTGATTTCTTTCTCTTGTTGGAGCAGAAGACAAGGGTTTGATTTGGAGTTTGTTATAAGAGCTGTTTATTTTCTAATTAAACACATAGAGAGTTCACTTTCTCCATAATTGTAAAACTTTATTTATTATTGGTTCTTAAAGTTTACAGAATAATTTAAGCAAATTGCACTAGAATAGTTCAAATCAACAGAGTAATTTATAATAATCACAGATGGATAAGGGCCTGTGTCCACTAATGGCATTTTTGGACCTCAATTTTAGAGGATTTCAGTGCTTATTGTTGCCAGTTTCAAAAGTTTGCCCTCTGTACTTCCACATCCCTAGTAGTGACCATTAAGTCTGTCTTAAAATGCTCGTTATTCTTCATATTCATGTTCATTCAATGGTAATTTACAAAGAATACATGAAATATTTGATAGCAACCATGTCATGGCATTAGCTGAAGTTCTGTACCCTGGAAATTGTGCCCTTAAAAAATGGTTGTGGTTAGTTTCTCTTTCTCTATCTCTCACAAAGGTACTTTTTTTTTTTTTTAAATGCACTTTTGCCTTAATTGGATAGGAAAGCTGGAGAGAGACTGAAAATGTGGGGGAGTAGACATGTAGCAAATGGTACAGACCGGGAGTCAAACCTGCGACCACTGCAACAAGGACTATAACCTCTGTATATGGGGCTTATGCTTAGACTGCTAGGCCAAGGGTTCCCTGACAAAAGGTGCTTTTTGCCCCAGGAACTAGGAGCTTTTTTAAATAACTATGTGCTTTTGGACTGCAGGAACCTGGGTATAAGTTTAGTTTTGGGGTAATTCATCTCCCCCTGAAGAGCCCCTGCATCCAGAATATTACTTTTTAAAGGTGACATCAGAAGGCCCACCCCTCCTTGACTTTGATTGGTCAGTGATGGAGGAGTAGCACTGTGGGGATGCTCCAGAAGTTGAACCTTTTTTAAAACAAGACATGAACTTCAGTTTTTTTAAGGCAAGGCAAGGCAAGTTTATTTATAAAGCACCATTCATACAAAGAGCAATTCAAAGTGCTTTACAGAGTTAAAAACAAAAACCAGAACAGTAACAATCAACAAAAACACACAGCAAACACTTCAAACATTTACATTTTATATGCTTCCAGTTATGTTTGATCTACTCTCTCTCTCTCTCTATTTACCATGTATGTTAAGTTACATAAGTTCACAGTGTTGGGTCTTATTATTTATTTAAATTAGGAGGGATTATAATAAATAATCAGCCCCCTTCCCTGCTCTGAAGTCCATAAATTACAGAGTCTTACTGTCCTGCTGGACACAGAATCAAAACTGATCTTGTCTTAACCAAAATGAACCTTTAATTATTCAATTAATCTCAGAACTTCTTCTCAATGATTAAGGTTCACATATTGAGTCTTCACTGTGTCGAGTCGCAGCCTAAAGCTGGCTCAGACCTCTTGACACCCCCGCAGGGTGCCCAACAGCCCAACATTTAATAGATCCAATATCAGGTTCATTCCATAACGCCATACCTCATCAGAAAATATTCAATTTAAAATGTGACATTAAACAAACATAAGCATGAAAACAAAAAATATTTTAAAATCTAGGATCAAGAAAGAAAGAATGTAAAATTAGTTACAAAATGTCATTAAAACTCAGTTTGTTAAAATAAATTAAAAGTTTGTAGTTACAGAAATAAAAGCTAAGGTTGAAAGATGAGTCTGCATCCTTTATTGAGCAGTGTAAGCAGCTAAAAAGGGGAATGTTTTTTAGTCTGTTGGGTCTGTTTTTTGTACAGGAAATAGGCGCTGTCAGAGCAAAAGAAACAAAAAATGCCTTCAGTGGACACAGGCCCTTAGATCCTAATTCTGAGGAATTGCTTACCTTTGTTCTTTCATTTAAATGGAGACATTTTTGACTCAGTATTTTTAAGGTAAAATCAGCCATGATGAACTAGTTTTTAAACATATTTAAACATGAACAACTTTCCTGATTCTGAAAAATAACTATCAACTTTTGCTTTCAAAAATTGTAGTAAAGCATTGAAGTGTAAGTGTTCTACCTGAAGAGGGTTTGAAGGGCAAATCTGCACAAAACTTGATCTTCAGTCAAATATAAAAAATACTAAGTATACTTGAAGAGCTTAGCTTTTCAGAGTGTCTGGTATCAACCTACAGATTTGTAAGTGCTTACACATTCTGATGTGTTGTAAACATACCATTCATTCCTCAGTGTTTAAACTCTTCTCATAAGAGCGCCACTGAAAGCAATAAAAGTGAGGCACACACACCAGGCATTATGAAAACTTGCCTATAAAAGAAAGATGACTTGTTTTCAGAGTGCACTGTGAGCTGTGTGAATGCTGCTTCATGCTGATGTTGCCTGGCAATGCTGAAGGTGGATTTAGACTGAAATAGCACACTGGATCATGAGACGGTGATGCATGGACACTTGGATCAAAGGAAAACTAAGGTTGAGACCATTTGGCTGCTGCGGTTTTGATGAGCGCTGCCTCTCGGATAGCATCTCAACGTGTCGTTACGGAAGGTCGTTATGGTGGTTAACTCTCTGAAAGGGCACTCAGCATCAGTGTCGGGTAACAGCGCTGATATTTGCTCCTCCTCAGCTCCTTTCTTGGTGAAATTTGAAATCAAGGCCTGACTTGCTCCATTCTCTCTGCAGCTGGAAGTGTCCCAATCGCTTTGCTTCTCGTACGTGACTCAAAGATGGCGTTGTATAATCAGTGTGAGCAGGAGAAAGCTGAGTGGTGTCACTTTTTACAATTTTAATCAGTAAGCAAACAGAGTTAGTTGTTTTTTTGTGCTGAAATCCAAAAGTGAAGTTTTCATTTTTGCAATTAAAAGCAGCAGAAGCAAGGAGCGAGCTTTGATCTGTGATTTTAGGAGATTGAACAATATTTCTGCAATAGGCTCGACTGAAATCTGATACAAACAAATGAAGCACTGATACAAAGGGGTACTTATTGCATGTGGATATTTCAAAGTGCTGTCAGGTCCTTGGTTTGTGAAAAGAATTACATCCCAGAACTGATACGAACAGTCATCCAAAAATAATCAGATGCGCCAGCAAATCAGGAGTGAGCATGAAGGCCTGAGGACTGATTCAAGCCTCTTAGAGTCTTATGACAGAGCGTGGATTGAGAATCACACAGCGGAGTCTCTCAGTCCCGCTGCGGGCTTGTGTATAATGATTTGATTAGCAAGTCGTCAGGACAATGTGCTAAAGCAGAAGCTCCTTTTACAGTCCCGAGTTCATACATCAATTTCAGCACAGCGCTGACAGCTGTCTTGATGCATTTATGAAGTGAACTGAGCGGGATTCGTGGCAGATGCTTCACAAGGCGCGTGACAAAGAGTGGGCAAACTCCCTTGTTTGGCGTGTCAGGGTTGAAAGCTTCACTCCTCAACTGTCAGAAGGGAACATCTGTGTTTTGGCGAATGAACGATGTTTGTTCTGCGGCGGAGCAATCGGCTCGCAGCAGCCGTCTGAGGTGACAGACTCTGTCACGGTCCAAGTACAGAGTTAGATAGAGATGGAGGGGAATGAAAAAGGAGGGGAGGGGAGGGGAGGGGGGGTAATCCCTGTATCGAATCCTGCTGCAGAAACAGAGCAGGAAAGTCCAGCTTTTTATGGTTCGGTAACACTGCCTCAGCCCGCCCTGCCATCTCTGTGATACTGCGGATTACACACTTGCCCCGTGCATTTCAAGGATGCATCTTATTACAATTGAGAGAGACAGAAAATTGAATCTTTCACATTTAAAATGATTACTGCCTCAAAAGTCAAATACATTATGGTTTACTACTTAAGCTGCTTTTGCAGGCTAGATATTTATGGAAAATACGCTCGTCTCATAAGCCTTAAAATGTCCAGAACCAAAGGACTTCACATCCCTGCAGGGAATGACACTGAAGTCCCCCTGCTTTTAAATATATGTCTGTCTCTGTATTATTTGATTTGGAATTTAACTTCACTGGGATTGATGTGCAGTGCTTCTGGACTCATCTCAACTCTTGGTTTAAAAAAAATGAGCCGTTTGGAGGTCAGTTAGAAACTTTAACTTAAGCGTTGTTGAGAAAGCAGTGATTTACTGTTTTACTGATGTGTCATGGAGCACTTTGAGATTTGTTCTGAATTTAAAGTGAGTTATTACTGAAGCGTATTGTGTTCACATGAGAAAAAAAATCTGCTCTGTTTCTCTGAATTAACGAGTTAATGATCTCTGAATTATGAGAAAAGTTTTCTGTTTTTCTGAGTAAAAAAAAAATCTGCTCTGTTTTTCTCAGAACAGGCCTCACGTCTAAACAGCTGCAGAGTCCTCAGGTGCCTGTGCAAAGATGACAAGCTAATCCAAAAACCATCCATGTTAATTAGAGACACTAGTATCTCCCAATGTGTTAAACACAGAGCAAAATAAAACAGGATTAAACTGAACAACAGGGGCATGTTTACTTCCTTGTGTAGCCTTGTCGTGCTATTAGGATCTTACTATAGAGGTGTAATAATAATAATAATAATAATAATAATAATAATAATAATAATAATAATAATAATAATAATATATTATTATTATTATTATTATTATCTTCTTTAAAGCTTCTAAATGACTTCATACAGTATTATATTGGAATTTTAAATGTTAAATGAGTATGAATTCTATTGAGCCTAAAATATCACCCTCTGTCACTTATCTTCTTGGTGTCTTCTCAAATCAAATCTATTATTTTAAAGACTAGGCCAGATTTTTATCAAGAAACCCAGAGGGGCCTCACAGTTTAAAGGTGACATATCACGCTTTTTTCATCAATATATATTGGTCTAAGAGGTCCCCAAAACATGTCTTTAAAGTTTATGCTCAAAAAAACACTTTGAAATCAGATTTTGGCATGCCTGAAAAACCCTCTTCTTCAGTCCTGTTCAGAACACTCTGTTTCCCCTCTGACCACGCCCCCTCCGGAAGTGGCTGTGCCTCGGCTCTCCAGCACGTTGATCTAATGTTTACATGTTGGCTGAATATACACGGCTGCTCAGAGATCACGTTACTTCAACCCTCTGAATCTGATCCTGACGGAGAGGCGCCTGTAGCAGGACCTTTCTGAACCATTGGTCACAGATTTAGTGTTTCTTGTTGTTTTATTTATCAGTATGTAGACGTGTATCTTGGTACACAGCTACGAACATGTAGCTATGTGGCTATGCTAACTAGCGCTAGCACTTATCCATGATAAATAAAAATCATCCACAAGATCTTCAAATCTGCAGACGTGGGGAGTAAAACCGACCTCTGCCAGAAAGGCAGTGGGACCTTTTATGAAGGATTGGTCACAGATTTAGTGTTTCTTGTTGTTTTATTTGTCAGTATGTAGACGTGTGTCTTGGTACACAGCTACAGCTACAGCTACGAACATGTAGCTATGTGGCTATGCCAATTAGCGCTAGCACTTATCCATGACAAATAAAAATCATCCACTAGATCTTCAAATCTGCAGACGTGGGGAGTAAAACCGACCTTTGTGTTTATTAAGACAGCCTACAACTAGCATGCCTCCCTCCTAAGCTCCTTGTTAGCACACATTTGTGCAGGTAATGAAAAACGGAGGGGGGATTCAGTATTATTTTATACAGTCTATGGGCTGAACAAGCTCCGAGCTCTGACTCCGTGACAGACCGGATATTGTTGTTACGTAACAAAAACACTGAAGTCTGAAACGGCTCGTTTCACACACATTTACAGAAAGGTGTAGAAATCAAAACAGGGGCAGAATGGATTTTTTTCATTCTCGGGGGGTTTGTAGACATGCCAGGGAAACATATTTCAGGTAAAGAACCATTAAAAAGTCCATTTTGCATGATATGTCACCTTTAATGCCAGCTGTTAGTATTCAAATCTAATCTGATTACTTCAACAATTGACAGACATCCTAACCTATTTTAATTCTTTGTTTTGGTTCTTATTGTCTGTTTTTATCTTTGCTGTTTTAATGATGCGTCTTGTAGCACTTTGCGTTACACATAAAATGTATTATTATTATCATTATTATTACGAAGCCTAAAGTCCAAAACAAAGCACAGTTTTTACCTAGTGAGGTTGGTCTCACCAAATAGTTACTTGTCTTTGAAGGACAAATACTCTACCTATGTCCAGAACTGGGTGGTCGGACTTTCAACAAGTTTTACCCAGAATGTTAAATTAAAAATTTAAATTTTGAAGAGAAATAATGGATTAACGCACAACCCCCACCTCCATATAAACTACCTTTGTGGGAACACCCTAAAACTTTGATTTGTGAACTTGCTGTTTCTGTGAAGTTGACAATATTTCAATCAGATATATTTATATACCCCAACTCGGTCTCAGCAGATGTGTGTCTAACATGAGTCTGGTCCTGCTGGAGGTTTCTGCCTGTTAAAGGAAGTTTGTCCTTGCCACTGTAACTTGCTAAATGCTGCAAAGTGCTCTGCTCATGGTGGATTAAGATTAGATCAGACTGAGTCCTGTCTGTAAGATGGGACTGGATCTTATCCTGTCTTGATGTTGGGTCTTTGTTAATAATAGAACATAGAGTATGGACTTCAGATAACATTTGTCGTGGTTTGGCGCTATATAAATAATGATTGATTGATTGGTAAGAGAAAATAATGTAACAGTGAGTACATTGTATTTACCTCACAAAGACAGGACACTGAGACAGACCCAACAGACGGATGTACTTTCCCATAACAGATGGCTTTCTTAGAAAAATGCAAAGTAACTTTCTCCATAGAGATTTTGGCTTCAAAGCTGTTTTTATCAGCAGGGGAACAAAAAAAAAACTACTGGCCCTACTAGTGATTTTAGAACACTTGGTGGAAGGGTGGAACATGAAGAAAAGATGAGCCCATTACATCAATAAGCAGAGCTGGACGTGACTCACTAACAACGCACTCACAGATTTGCTTGTCATAGGAGACAAGAGTATTAATAATAATAATACATTTTATTTATAAAGCGCTTTTCTAAAAACTCAAAGACGCTGCACAAAGGATAAAAACATCATATAAAACAACAGAATAATAAAAACATGAATAAAATACATTTAAAAGCAATCATATGTTAAAAGCAGTTCTAAACAGGAGGGTTTTGGTGAGTGTTTTGAAGGTGGACAGGTTGGGGCAGTTTCGAATGTTAAGTGGTAAGGCGTTCCAGAGGGTGGGGGCGGTGACAGAGAAAGCTCTGTCCCCCAAGGTTCGGTGCTTGGTGTCAGGTGGTAGGGAGAGAAGGTGGGCGTTGGAGGATCGGAGGTTACGGGAGGGGGTGTGGTGATGGAGCAGGTCGGTGAGGTAAGAGGGGGCCTGGTTATGGAGGGCTTTGTGGGTGAGAAGGAGGATTTTGAAATGTATGCGCTGTTTAATAGGGAGCCAGTGGAAGTTTTGGAGGACAGGGGTGATGTGGTCACGGGAGCGGGTGTGGGTGAGCAGGCGGGCGGCAGAGTTCTGGATGTATTGTAGTTTGTTGAGTTGTTTTGAAGGAAGGCCATAGAAGATGCTGTTACAGTAGTCGAGTCTGGAAGTGATAAAGGCGTGGATCAGGGTTTCAGCGGTGGAAAAGGAGAGAGATGGACGGAGACGGGCGATATTTTTAAGGTGGAAGAAGGCGGTTTTGGTGATGTGCTTGATGTGCTGTTCCAGAGTGAGATGGGAGTCCAAAATGATACCGAGGTTGTGAACATGTGAGGACGGAGTGAGGGAAGCATTGTCGATGGGGAGGTTGAAGTTGTTGGTGGTTGTGGTGAGGGATTCGGGGCCGACGATTATGAGGTCAGATTTTTCACAGTTGAGTTGGAGGTAGTTTTTTTGCATCCAGGATTTAATTTCAGTCAGGCAGTTGGTCAGGGTGGAGAGGGTTGGAGCAGTTATGGAATTGGTGGAGATGTAAAGTTGGATGTCGTCAGCGTAGCAGTGGAAGCGGAGACCGTGACGACGGATGATTTGACCGATTGGGAGGATGTAGAGAGTAAAGAGGAGGGAACATTGTCCTGGTTAGAGGTTTGTGCTCTCTGAACACCACTTTTGTTGCTGTGTGCGCAACTATCCGTCTTGTTGTTGTCGCTGTTCATTTTTCTCCATCGTTCTCTCTCCTTCAGCCTCCTTTTCTATCCCACTTTCTTTTTTTTTTTAAGTCAATTAGCATATGACAGAAGGCAGTTGACCAATAAGTCTGGTTCTGCTCAAGGTTTATGCCTGTAAGTTATTATTTTTGTGTTTGAATATAGTACATTTATGCTAGGTATCTCTAAATGATATGCCAAAGAGTACATGCTCCATTTTGCACGGTGTCTTTAGATAACTTACCATTTGGCGCTTGGTTGTAATTTTAAAGTATCTAAATTCATGATACAGGGTTTGCCTGGCACAGAAATTACTTCCTCTTTATTTGCAATCACCATAACAACTCATCCTCAGCCTTCAGAGAGCAGGTGAAGGATGGATTCCCTTGTTTTATCCTCTTTTGCTAACAACATTTACTATTTATGGGCCAAGGACAACGGTGTCCTTAACTCGCTAATGAAAGTATTGTGGCTTTTCAGAGCACATCAAAGTGGCAAAGTAAGTGACACAAATGGGACAACAATTAGGAAAGAGGTCAGATTCAGGAGCTATTTGCGGTCCTTGATTTTACACAAGTGTTCTGCTTTGTTCTTTTCAGTCAATCATATGAGAAGACACCAGCTTATCCTCCCCTTGAGGTTTAATTTCTTGTAAATGCCTGAGATGTTTGTCCTTGTTCAAGGCTGATTTCAACTGAGAAATCTTAGGCACTAGATAGGGAGGTATGTCTTTGTCTTCCATAAGTTGTGTTCTGGCTATTGCTCTTAGAATTACATTGGACAGTTTACATTTTTGTTGAGCCCTCACCTCACACGTGTATAACAACTGAATGTGTACTCAGAAATCTGCCAAGAACCAAATCTGCCCCTGTACGGAAAGTGTAAAGAGGCAATGTGGATAACTATCATTTATTTATTTAAAGGGACAGTGCATATTAATGAACATTTCAGCATAGCATCCATGTCAATATGCTAGAGTTAGCCATAAGACTAATTTTCAATGTGGTCTGACTGATCAACAATTGACATTCTTTTTGGAAATCATGGGCTGTTTTTGAAACGGCCTGCTACATACTACCTACTAATGCAGTAGGTAGTATGTACTGCCTCCTACATACGGTGTTTGAATTTAGTCTGTAGTATGTCTGTTCTGTTCAATCTGTGTTGCAGTACGCTGAGCCAGACGTCACTGAATTTCCGGTTTGGAATGCAGAAGTAAACAACGACCAAGCTGATAGATAAACTGCTTCTTTAGCATCTCTTATGATTTAAAAAACAAGGAAGGGGTTTATATGTAATTTAATAATTTTCACAGCACCTAGAAGTGAAGAGTTCCCCCCCTTCAAAAAATAAGTGAAAAGAAAAAGTGGAACAAGTGCTGTGCATTGTGGGAAACAGTAAATGAGTGGTCTGATACACAGAAATTTTCCCAAATCAGTACGACATGCAAGGAGTTTTGGCATGCTGCAGATTTTGCCCTTGTTCACATACTACATACTGAATTTTAGCCAAATCAGTACGTACTGCTAGTATATTAGGCGGTTTGGAAAACAGCAATGGACACTGCATCCTGAGCTCTAAAGAGGAGAGGCACCACCTGGCTTTCATCAGCGTGCACTTCAAACCAACATTGGTGATGGTATGGGAATAAGTGCCAGTGGCATGGGTAGTGTACAGATCTGGGAAGACACCAATAATGCTGAAAAATAATCACTACCAGACCAAAGTTTGGACACACCTTCTCATTCAATGGTTTTTATTTATTTTAATTCTTTTCCACATTGTAGATTAATACTGAAGACATCAAAACTATGAAATAATCTGGTTTTGCCATAATCTGGATTACAACAGTAGTCTAATAGGGCTATCCATTGTGTACTAACCCTACCTCTGAACAACACAACTGATGGTCTCAACTCAAACACATTAAGAAGGCAAGTCATTCTACAAATGAACTCTTGACAAGGCTCATGTTAATTAGAAACCATTCCAGGAGACCACTTCATGAAGCAGACTGAGAGAATACCAAGAGTGTGCAAAGCTGTCATGAAGGAAAAAGGGGGCTACTTTACAGAATCTAAAATATAAAACAGATTCTGCTTTGTTTAACACTTTTTTGTTCATTCAATAATTCCATATATTTTCTTTCATAGATTTGATGTCTTCAGTATTAATCTACAGTGTTTAAGATATAATCATAGATAAAAACCCTTGAATGAGAAGGTGTGTTCAAACTTTTGACTGGTACTATACAGTTTTTTGGAGCAACATATGCTGCCACCCAGACAAGAAGATTCCATACTATGTTTTGCATGTATCACAACAGCATGAAACGTCTGGCTGCTAAATTGGCCTGTGTAACGAAGAGCCTTCGTTACTCATGACGGACGGCTGTTGTATTGTAAATATTGCACCAGGGTTTGGGCTCACGGCACTTTAATAAACACACAGTATTGATGGCACTTTGCACTTTATTAGCGATCTTTGCACAGTACATTTGCACATTGCGTATTTGCACATTTGTTGTTGTTATTTATTGATTAAGGAATTAAGCCAGAGTTAGGCAAACCATAGTGTGTGGTTGAGGTGTAGTGGTCCGGGGGTTGCTGGCGTGGGGGCGCTGCTCCACCTGAAGAAGAGAGGAGAGTTAGAAGGTTCCGCGAGACGATGTTTAACGTCAGCAATAAGTAATCATGTGTGCAGTGTTTATGAATATGTGCGGTTGTATTAACGTTAAAATGTGCCAGGGCGGTAGTGCAAATAGGTCGAAATTGTTTGACTTACCTGGGGTTGCTGTTCTGTGTCCGCTCCAGGATGTTCCCGTGAAAAGATTCCCCGAGGAACTGACACCCAGATAAAGGTTCCGGGGTGGGACCAGAGCACAAATTGGTCAGGGGGGAGTCTGAATTTAGTGGTGCAGGGGAATTAATTAAAGGGCATGTTTTAGATGTATTTTAGGAAATGTGGGAATTATAAAATATGGTTAATATTCTGGACATAAAGTCAGAAACAGGGGAAGGGGTCTAAGTTAAGGGAGAGCAGAATAAATCATTTGTGAACACCTCCAGATGGTTTGGTCCAGGAGGCCAATTAGTGCCACACTATAAAAGGTGCCAGTTATAATCTGTCTGTGTTCGTCGTTTGTTGGTGTCTGATGTCACGGTGGCTGTCTGTTCAATAAACCCGTATATGGTACACCTGAACCACCGCCTATGATTTTGTTCGTCATGCCTACGGTATCATCCAGCCGCTAAAGGGTCATTCTAACAGCCTGCCTGTAGTCTGTCAAACATGACAAAGGAGATCCTCATCCGTCAAGCTTCTGAAATCTTATACCAGACAAGACCGGGACAACATTTCACATTCAAAACTCCAGAAACTGGTCTACTTGGTTCCCAAATGTTCACAGTTGTTGTTAAAATAAGAGGTGATGCAGCAAAATGCAAATTTAGAATGAACGCCACTTTTTCTAAATCAAATTTTCAACATTGAATGTGTTGTCTTTGCACTATTTCCAGTCAAATAGAAGGTTTGAATGATTTATAAACCATCAAAATCTGTTTTATGAACATTTCACACAATGTTCCAACTGTTATGGAAGTGAAGGTGTATATACTGTATATGCAGTATATATAGAGACAAGTTAGTCAGAATGTGTATAAGCTTTTATGAGGATAGAACTTTAATTTGGCTGCCAGATGCTACAGGGGGAAAAGAAACACATAACTTGAAACTTTTTTGATTTATGGTCAGGTCTCACTGTCAGAACAGAAGGCAAAAAAGAATATTGGGCAAAGTGTCAAGCTCGGGGGTCGTTCACTCTGCCTCCAGGCAACAGTAAACCAAATGTTATTATTTCTCCATTGACAGCAATAAAGTGAAAGTAGACTGTGGGCGGTGCTGCTTTCAGACTGTCAAACTTTTTCATTATGTTTTTTTTTGTTCCTTACAACACTTAGGAACCTTTATTGCAAACTGAATCTGTCAAATAATGTAAATTGCTAATGTTCTCTAATAGAAAACAGCAGAAAAAAATGAATGCGTGCATAAAAAAGTCAGCAAAGCAGTGTACTTGCCTTGTTTATAATTTATGTGCAGTTATTGGATGCTGTAATGAGATGTGGGTAGTGCAGAGATAAAGTAAAGCAGAGATAGGTGGGTTGCCAGCGTTTCTGCAGAGCTTAAATGCCACTTTTTCTCCCTTGATTTAATTAAGACGGG
Source organism: Notolabrus celidotus (assembly GCF_009762535.1). Taxonomy (NCBI): domain Eukaryota; kingdom Metazoa; phylum Chordata; class Actinopteri; order Labriformes; family Labridae; genus Notolabrus; species Notolabrus celidotus. The sequence continues at coordinate 26,152,958 of NC_048292.1, forward strand.
ACTTTTCTGTGGTAGTTGCAATAAAGAGATTTTAACTGTGTGCTTCACAAGTCTGCTAGAAGCAACTGATCCTCACGAAGTGTGCCGACTCTTCAAGGGCAAATCTTGAGTGGAGGTTTTTTGATCACACGCATTGATCTGCTGCCATTCAATTTATATCACGGGGAGGCAGAGAGCTGGAGGCGGGGGATCACAGACGATCACCGTTTTGGCCGAAGAAAAGGATTTCTTGCTTTATTCAGTTTTAAGTAAATTCACTTTGTATCCTTGAAAGGAAATCTTATGATCTACATCTCGGCTTATATACTGTATATACATATATGCCACATCAGAGCTGTCTCATAACAAAAGGGATATAAATCTAATCTCTGGATACATTTAAGCACAGACATCCAGGAGAGTGACTGAGGTGGCAGCACTAAAAGGAATCTGCATATTTTTTAAAGGTGGTCATTTGCATTTGAAAATGTCTTCAAGTGCAGGGAACAATATACTCTAGACAAGGAAATGTTCTGTTTCTTCTGGCAAGAGGAGAAACAAAGCAGAAACAAAGCTTTGCAGACAATAAGAGGATAATTAAACACTTCATTTCAACTTCTCTTTCTTTGTCTTTGTTTTTATCTGCTATCATTCAAACTTCAGGGTATTGTTCATCTTTCATGCTTATGGCAATCATTTGCATACATTATGCATTTTGCTTCAGGGCATATTCTGTTACAAAAGGTATACATTATAGATGAAGCATTGTCAGACTGAGATGCAAATTAAAACTTGAGAATATTGTAGACAGAAAAGATTCAAATGGATGTTTAGAAGAACTAAGACCTGCTCTGTAACTTACCACAGACATAAAAGTGCTGTTTTCAAATGTGTATTAAAGCTGGGGTTGGTAATCAGATTTAGATACACTTTTTGTCATACTGGTTAAAATGATCTTTATGTCCCAATGGTAATCAATACATAATGTGTTCTTAAAAAAGAGGTAAAAAAAACTGCTATCTACAGCCGGAGTAAACCTGGGAAAACACCAACCAATCACCGTTTTTTGGCTCCCCAAATTTTAAACCAATCAAATCCCGTCCAGCCGTTCTGCCCTCCTCCTGCACGTACATTTCCCCGGCGTGCACTCCTCCGAGTCCCCGTCTCCTGCCTCTGCTTCCCCTGACTCTATTTACTGCCCCTCTCGCTCGTCCTCGGGCCTGTCCCCTCTGACCTGATGAGGTGCTTTGCTCAGGACTGTAGTCCGGATCAGAGTCTAAAAAGCTCTCACCAACAAGCAGAATAATTAATGACGTTCAGTAAGTCCTACAGAAAATATATATTTATTGTAGCGTCCGTCCGGACGCTGTAGTGATGACGAGCCGATTCATGAACAAGTTGATCTTTAATAACCGGTCACTGTCGGCCGTGATCACGACAACCAACAAAACAACAATCAATGTTTGAATGAATGAAGAACTTCACCTCTCCTTTCTCCCACTCGCACACTCTACACCTCTCCTGATGCCTTCACTGACCGTCAACACTGTAGGAATTAAGAACATCTACACTGAACACGTTTAACAAACAGTAGAGTTGTTACAGTATTATATATGTGTTATAACTTTTCTCCTGATATCGTGTCACCGGTACAACTGGATAATGCTAGCATGACAGTTATGAGTGCTAACAGCAGCCATGTTTGTTTGTGTTTTTAACTTTCACTATGAGAATGTTTTGGTGAGGACCGGTTTTGAATCAGTCACCATCATATGGTCGCAAGTCAGCGGCGCTCGTACATGTGAGCGGGGGGGGGAGTCGTTTTGGAGGAGCTCTGAGGGAGGAGGGGAGGGGTTAGACGGAGTCATGAGGAAAAGCTACATTCAAATTCATGCTGGTTTTCCGAGACTACCAACCCTAGCTTTAAGTTTATAAATACAACCTGTAACAATACTTCATCATAGTCATTATAACAAAGAGAATTGCATTTATGAAATTATAGGGAATAGTCAAGAGCATGCTGGGGCTGATAATTCCAAAATCTCAATCTCCATCAATCTTTATTTATAGCACCAAATCCCAACAAACATTATCAGCATATTATATTAAGATGCTTCTACAAACATCTCGTCTTGTCTGTACTATATGTTATATTATTAACTAAGACTCAAAATCAAGACAGGATAAGACTCATCTCATCTTAATCCACCATGAGCAGAGCACTTTGCAGCATTTAGCAAGTTACAGTGGCAAGGACAAACTTCCTTTAACAGGCAGAAACCTCCAGCAGGACCAGACTCATGTTAGACACACATCTGCTGAGACCGTGTTGGAGAGAGGGATAGAGGGAGATGAAAAGAGAGAGTGATGATAGTGGTGAGACAGATAGTAGTAAAATATATGAACCATTGTTTACAGTACATCGCACAAGTCCAGTTGTGACATGAGATCTATATCCATCTCTGGAAATAGCTCAGCAAAAACACTGAAAACAGCCAAGAAGAAACCCAACATGGTTCTGCCTAAAGTAAAAACTGCTCACACACTCTCTTGGTTTTCTTATTTTCATGACAGACCATGTTTATTTTCCCCTTTACATAAATGTAATATAATTCCAGTGTGATTATATAATGAAGCTGTACAGTCCAGCATTAGCAGATGCATTTTCAAACCATTCAGTGTTTAGGTAGACCCAAGACAATTAAGCCACGCTTCAGGCTGGATTCAATTAGTTCTCAAATTAATTAAAGCAGTATTAATTAACTACTTTTTTATTTATTTTTTTATTTTTACAGCACTTACATTTTATCATGTACAAAGTCATTATGTGACTCATGTTTGCAAATAATTACCTAATTACACATCCAGCGGAGAAGAAGCTATTTTGAATTCATTGAATTCGTGTGACTCGAGTATTAACACTCCTTTGAGTGTTGGCATCGTGTCCTGAGGGAAATATCTGCTTTCCACATGCTAAATGCTTCACTATGGTTACCATTAACTACTTACTTTCAGAATCTGCTGTTTGATGCCAGCATTACCAGAAAAGTAATATTTGCTGTGATTCAAAACAATAGTGTTGGTAACTTAGAGACAAAACCAACATTTTTGGATACCCCAACTTGATGGAGGCAGATGGCTGTCTAACATTAGTCTGGTCCTGCTCAAGGTTTCTGCCTGTTAAAGGAAGTTTGTCCTTGCTGCTGTAACTTGCTAAATACTGCGAGGTGCAATGCTCATGGTGGATTAAGATGAGATCAGACTGAGTCTTATCCTGTCTTGATGTTGGGTCTCTGTTGATATAACATAGGGTACAGTCTAGACCTGCTATGTTTGTAAAAGCGTCTTGAGATAACATTTGTTGTGATTTGGCCCTCTATAAATAAAGATTGATTCATTTGGACATTAAAGTTGAAGACAGGCGCGCCGGTGGCCTAGCAGTCTAGGTGCGCCCTGTATACGGAGGCTATAGTCCTCGTCGCAGCGGCAACTGGACTCCCAACCTCTACCATTTGCTGCATGTCTTCACCCACTCTCTACTCCCCACATTCCTGTCTCTCTTCAGCTTCCCCAACAAAAAAGGCAAAAATGTAACTTTAAAAAAAAAAAAAAAAAGTTGAAGACAAAAGGTGCCGGTTTAGCTTACCAGTTCAAAATTGTGTGACCCATGTATGGAGGCTATGCAGATGAATCTCAAATTAGGCAGACCATTGTGAGAAAGTTTAATTTTTGGAATTTAATTTAAAAAAGTAAACTTTCATATATTAGAAATTCAGACAGTATGATGTTCCAGACCTTCACTTGAAAAGATTTTCTCTCACTGGACCACTAAGAATTTAAATTGGTGAATGCTGCTCTAGAATATATTACATTTTCACTCCCTTAAATAACTGAAGGAAAATATTGAACTTTGTAATACTATTCTAATTTATTGAGATGCACCTGGAGTTCTCATAATGAACAGCCCTGGTGCAATTCTGACCTGTGGCCCTTCGCTGCACGCCATTCCCCACTCTCTCTCCAAGTTTCTGACTCAATCCATCAATCAATCTTTATTTGTATAACAAATCACAACAAACGTTATCTCAAGATGCTTTTACAAACATGGCAGGTCTAGACCACTCTATGTCAAATTATTAACAAAGAGCCAACATCAAGACAGGATAACATCCAGTCTGATCTCATCTTAATACACCATTAGTAGAGCACTTTGCAGTATTTAGCAAGTTACAGTTGCAAGGAAAAACTTCCTTTTAACAGGCAGAAACCTCCAGCAGGACCAGACTCATGTAAAACAGCCATCTGCTGAGACTGTGTTGGGGTTGGAATGAAGGATAGAGGACATTAGGAGAGAGAGAGAGAGATGATAGTGATGAGATCGACAGTTGTAGTTCTGCTGCTGGAGTCTGCCATGTATGCAGTAGCAGGCTGTCTCTGGCAGTGACTCAGAGAAACCTACGAGACAAGGGAGCTCAGGAACTCTATCCACTATCCTCTCAATGAAGGCATGAAAACACCCAAAAAAGACATTACACAAAAAACTGAAATCATTGGTATGAATTCTATTTGGATAACTGTAATAAGTGGGATCCTAAAAATCAAACTTGAAGTCACAGGGTTTATTACAGAAAGTTCAATTAAGATAGTAGTGTGAAATGTTCTTATTAACTTTAATCTTGTGCAGGTGTTTCATGTTTGTGTCTTTTAAGCCACGTGTATGTTTTCAAACCTCAGCAGGTATTTCTGTTCCTAAAACCTGGTACTAAACATAATCATAGAAGCGGCAAATCAGAATAATGTCCCATTGATCATTTTTATAACAGGAGTGATACATTTATTTAAGCTATAACATAAACAATTCATGTGCAGCTAAAAGAGCAGTGAAAGTTTTTTATGAACCATAAATATCTTGTTTTTTTAGTCGTACCAGAGACAGAAGAGCTTGTAGAGACACGTATTTTTAAAGAATGGTAATGTTGAAATCTGAAAAAGCAGGCAGTTGTTGTTTCATGCAGCATCATTTCTATAGTCATCCAAAGTTAGTTAGACCTCCACTACAAGGTTACTCTCTAAAACGGCCTCAAATGCAGCAAATCTTTTGTGACTGGCTTTGCCAAGCACATGGCCGCACCAATGACAACACAGCACATTCAGGGACAATGAGGTGTCATTTACAGAAGTGGACCCTCAGACAGCACCAAACAAATGATGCTGTAGTTCTCTGCCCTGCACTCTGTCACTTCCCACCCACATGGGCATACACACACACACACACACGGACCCACACAGATTAAATTGCCCAACAACTGCTACTGGCCGCTCTTTTAACTCAGCCTCCAATTCTTCGGCTAACCAGCGGCTATAAATCTGTCGCCATGAAGGTGAACATTAGCAGCTTCCTTCTCAAGTACAAGCACCTTGGTGCACAATTTAAGGGCCATTCGAGCAAATATAACCCTCACTATTATGTTGCTGTATCACACTTAAACTCGGAGAGAATTTCTCCCCACGTGTCACTCCAGCTACCTTGAATTCTCTGCTAACTGTGACAAAGCTAGCAATCTTGGCCTCAGTGGTGATGGAAAAAACATCCTGATAACATGAATTGTCCGTGGAGTAGTTTCCTATTTTTCCTTCTTTTTGTGTTGCCAAAGTGGCTTGACAATATGTTCAAGTATTTTTCACATTCTCACCTGACAAACAGCTCGTCTGACAAAGCTTATAGCTTACAGACCAAACGTATTCTTCTGTATAGTGCAATTTAATGTAATTCCACACAAACATCAAAAAGATATAAGCCTTTAGTGAAACATGTAAACATGAGTCATACGTTCTTCTATGACCATCTAAAGATAAAAGCCTTTTCTTATTCTGGCAGTTGAGCTCTCTGCTTGCCACACTGGAAAAAATGCCCCTCCAAAAACAAGAAAAAACGTATTTCAAGGTCATTTTACCTTGAAATAAGCAGAATGAAATCTGCCAATAGAACAAGTGAAAATTTGCTTGCTAAGCTTTCTTAAAATAAGACGTAATATTTAGAAAACTGTGATCTTAATATTAGCAGGGAAACTTATTTTAAGTAATATTTTACCAGTATTTTAAATCTTAGTGTCTCAGAATAAGACAGGAATGATAACAATTAGTATTTTTTTCTGCACTAATACATTTCATGTCAACTTCTTCATTTGAGATATATTCACCTTCATTTGAGTTGTATTATAGCAGCACTTCTCTAGGTTTAAGACCATCTTGTACTTGAAATCAATCAATCAATCAATCAATCAGTCTTTATTTGTATAGCGCCAAATCACAACAAACGTTATCTCAAGACGCTTTTACAAACATAGGAGGTCTAGACCACTCTATATCAAATTATGAACAGAGACCCAACTTCAAGACAGGGTAAGACTCAGTCTGACCCCACCTTAATCCATCATGAGCATTGCACCTCGCAGTATTTAGCTAGTTACAGTGGTGAGGAAAAACTTCCTTTTAACAGGCAGAAACCTCGAGCAGAACCAGACTCATGTTAGACAGCCATCATGCCTCGACTGAGTTGGGTCTGGAAAGACAGATAGAGGGGAGTAAGAGAGAGAGGTGATAGTGATGAGACGAGTAGTAGAAGCTGTTGCCGCTGAAGTCCAGCACGTCCGTATCATATAAATAAGATGACAAAGTTTAATTTGAGCATTTTGAGATATAATGTCTTCTCATAGTGAGCTGGATATACTAATATTCAGTCAGGTTGTTTTTTAGGATAAGCCAGCTATGCTCTAAAGTAGGTGTTTCATTGTGTGCATGTAGTTTGAGGATGGATATTTTGATCTGATTTAGAAGAAACAGTGTCTGAAAACTGAAACCCACCCTTAAAAAAACAACCTCTTTCTTTCTTTCTTTCTTTCTTTCTTTCTTTCTTTCTTTCTTTCTTTCTTTCTTTCTTTCTTTCTTTCTTTCTTTCTTTCTTTCTTTCTTTCTTTCATCAATGGAGCTGTTTTCTGATAGATTCTCCAATAAAATGCATTTACTTAAATCAAGTAAAGGGTTTGTCTTAATTCAAGATTATTCGTCTTCTACAAATAAGATCTCAGCTTGAAAAATGTCTGAAATGTAAAATAAACCTTGTTTCTTCTAAATGACAACTCAAAACAAGATCATTTCAAGATTGTTTGACTTAACAAGATATTTAAAGGCTGATTTATACTTCTGCGTCTCCCCTACGCAGCAGTTGCTGACGCAGACATGAGCACCCAAGCGGCAACCTCCGGTCTAAAAATATGAGTCAATGCGGAAGTGTTAAAAGCTGCAGTTCATCGAGGATCCGCTTGAGGCTGGCTCCGGAAGTACCGGAAGTCACATACACATGAATGGGGAAAAGACGATCTTTGCAGCATTAATAAACATGTTTACAGCCTGGTACAAAAGATGAGTGTAGTCTGAATAGCTAATTTCTCGATGTCCTCTCACTGTGAGGGGGGTGAATTTTTTTCTAATTCGGTAATTTAGAAGATATTGAGATTACTAGTCTTCCAATGAGAGGCACAGCTGCCTGCAGGAACACTGCAGCTGTTGGCTAGGAGGCTCAAAGCCCGCCTCTTTACGTCACACTGGCTCGACAGAAGCAATATGGCTGCCGCAGCCGATTGGTCTCAAAACAGCTCTTCAGAAACAGATGGGTGACGTCACGGATCCTACGTCCATATCTTTTACAGTCTATGTGAGCACCACATACTTGTGCGTCGGTGTGTCCGTGTCGCGCAGCTATTCTCCGCCGAAACACTTGAGGGCAGTGTGGTCTCTCTGATAGCCGGTCGCCTGCTTCCGGTCCCGCTACGATCTCTGTTTCCTTTTCCACAGAGATTCAGAGCATGTTCTGTTAATCTACAGCTGATACATGTTGCTGTTTATCATACAGACATGATTACATGAAGAATAGAGAGGAGGAGATGAAATACACGGCCGATGCGCAGCCGATGTCTGGGATCCCGGAAGTGCTGTAAATGCGGGAAAGACAAAGCCGCCGAGCGGACCAATCACAGGGCTTGCGGTCTGCGTCGATTCTAAGGGGAGTTACATTTTGGAGGAGGTGCACGTCAGCTACATGCGTAGGCCTCGGCGTAGGTACGGGAGCTACGCGGACCCCCAGCGTAGGGTAGTTGATTCAACACAGAAGTATAAATCAGCCTTAAGATGTCTTCAAACAAGTCCCTCTATCTTACTCAAATGTGACTTGTTAAGTAAGTTTATCTTATATCAAGTGGGAGAAGACATTTGGAATAAAAATGAGACAACTTCACTTCACTTGTTAAGATTTTGAGATTTTGCAGTGGTGCTCCGCTGCGGTTGCTACTTTTTCTGGACAGTATCCAATACGAAAATATCCATAGCCTGCCGATTAACAAGCTTGAAAGTGAAAGTTAATAACCGTTGTCAAGTGGTTTTGACCAATCAGAAGTGTCTTCCCTTTAAAGTGTATGGTGTCAACTAGCAGGAGCAAAATATCCCAGAACTCTTTTCTGCGGATTGATTTGACATGGGGTGTGATCAGTTTGCCTCTGGCGATGCTCATGTTAGTGAAAGTTAATAACCGTTGTCAAGGGGTTTTGACCATTAAGAATCAAACATATTTAATCAGTCCCTCCAGGATTTCGCGGGATTTTTTTGTGATTGTTGCGGCCCAAAAAGCCTGAATTTGCGACAGCTTTTTGAAAAAATTGCGGTGAAAGTTGCGATTTTTTTGTGCTTTTTTCCCCCCAATAACATCTCTGGGGCAAGTAAATACGCTAAATTACAGTTGTTTTTAGAAAACATTCTTGATGTGACCACTGTGACTGTATTTTCATTCTCTTGATTCACAGAAAAATGCCATGAAAGGGCTGTATTGCACATTTACGACGGTCCCTGAATGCACCTCGTAGTGACGGGCACTTGACAGGCAGTTCACGGCACTCTGAAATTAATCTGCATCTTTGACTACAAGGAGTTGATCAAAACTTACTAAATGTGTCTGATGTTTCACCAAACTAGAATAAATCAAGCTGTAGACGCAGAGCTTTTTACGGTAATGGCGGCAACAACGTCAAACATCAAATAGCAGTACCTTAAATATTAAACAGACGCCCCGTGGATGTGTCTGTGTCGCTAACACACACCGGGGGTAAAATCATCAATGAAGATGAGACAGATGCATGGAGGTGAGGAGAGCTGGTTCATAAAGTACACCTGCTGCAGGTAGAGACCAAGCGAACACTGTGCCCCTCAATCTATAAATAACAACGTTGTCATCGCCACTTGTCCCGCCTGCTGTCCCCTCTCTTCACCCGTTCTCTGTGCGCGTTTTGCTGTTCAAAAGTGCCGATCAAGTGAGGACTTACGTTTAAGGAAGTGAAATTGATGACAAAACCGATGACGTACAGGGGCTGAGGTTAAGGTAATTGGTCAAATTTGCGGGAAAGTTGCGGTGATTGTATAAAATTGCAAGGCCGCGAAAAAATCGCGCTGATTGGTTGAATTTGCGTTGATAGTTGCGATCGCGAAATCGCAACTTCCTGGAGGGACTGTTTAATAGCCTGAAGAGCAGTAAGAGAGCAGGGTAATGATGCCTTAGATCATACAAATTGCTGCCCCTGTGAGGATGCAAGGCAAATATAGAAACTGTAAGTGTAATTCTGTCTCAGGTATGCACGCTAATCAGACCATAATCATGCCTTCCTAAATATTTTCAGAAAAGGTAAGAAAAGAGGATCAGTCTTTCCCCAAGAGCTGAAATGTAAGAAGTCATCTTTCATCATTTCTGAGGGCACACTAAACTATACTCCTCCCTGTGCCGTTTTGATACATCATGCTTTTAATATCTGCAGTCAGCGGTATCACGAAATCTGCACGAAAGGTCATGTTTGCTTGCTAGACTAAACGTAATTACACAAATAATATGAGAAGCCCGATGAGGTTTAGCCAATCTATATGTCAATGAGGCAGGCAGAGACGAGGCGGGAGGCGGTAAATAAGGCGTAAACCCAGCTTGTAATATTGTCCGCTCACGCCATACGACACGGCCCTCTTCCAGTAATTACCGCACTGCTCCTGCATCTCTGTTTGAAATCTGATCATTGTCAGTCAATGATAACACACTCTGCCAGATGGTTTATGCAGTGTGGCCTCAGCTTCCCCACACTTAATTAGGGAGAGCGAGTGCAGGAGAGAAGGTACAACGGTGGAGGGATGGATTAGCCACTGCGGCCTGCTCGCTTTCCAGTCTCCCGAGGAGCCCAAAGAGGCTTACAGAAGCCTGTCGGGGGCAGCACAGGGTCTTCACCTTCTGTTCATGTTCCCGCTGTAAGAGCCGAGTGTTTGGAGAAAAGAGAGGGGAGGAGATGCAGGCAGGGAGAATGAGAGGATTTGGAGACAGTGATCTAGTGTACATTCACAGCTGTAGTTTGTTTTGAAAGGCAAGAAGACGGATAAGAGCCTGTCTCTCTGCTTGATACGAGCAAATATGCATTCAGACAAGCTAAGCTATTGTCAAGTTAAACTATGAGCTAGTGGAACTGCATCTTCTCTCTGTTCTCTGCCATTCACTTCATTCACACAGCAGTTTTCTCACTCTAAAGACACACTCACTGTGAGAATTTCAAAGGATGTTATCAAAAGGGATAACTCTCTGCTGGGATTCAGAATGGAAACTGTATAAACCTGAAGGGGAAATGACAAATGCTTAGCTTTTTACTATTTCCTATTCATTTGCAACTAAGAAGGCTGTGCAGATTTGGACATTCAAGTAAAACATATTTAACCTTGTAAATGACCTCTTTGCTAAAGTTCCACTGAGCATCATGTTAAAGTTGAACACCTTTAAAGTTATTTTTAGAAAGGGAATGATTGGAAGGTTTAAATTAACCACACACATATATGTTCCAGTTACCATTTTTAACCTGGTTGACTGTTATCAAAAGGGATAACTCTCTGCTGTGATTCAGAATGGAAACTGTATAAACTTGAAGGGGAAATGACAAATGCTTAGCTTTTTACTATTTCCTATTCATTTGCAACTAAGAAGGCTGTGCAGATTTGGACATTCAAGTAAAACATATTTAACCTTGTAAATGACCTCTTTGCTAAAGTTTCACTGAGCCTCATGTTAAAGTTCAACACCTTTAAAGTTATTTTTAGAAAGGGAATGATTGGAAGGTTTAAATTAACCACACACATATGTGTTCCAGTTACCATTTTGGACCTGATTGACTGTTTAAGTTAGCTGCTATCTAATGAGCGCTAACTGGCGATCAGATATATTTAGCTATCTTAAAATATGGCGATTAATATGTGTCTTTACTAGGGCTGTCGAAGTTGATGCAATAATAATGAGTTAATTCAAATTCTCCTTAACACCACAAATTTATTTGACGGGTGTTTAATGCGCGCACGTTCTGTGTATGACCCCCGCCCAGTAGTTTGGGAGATCAGGAATCGATACAGCAGTAACATAACATTGTGGATGACAAGAGGAAATGAATAAAGAGGGTGTTTTGAATGGCAAGTTCAGCTTTGAAGCACTGCTATATGGTTCTCTGGACAAGACCAAAGTTGTCTGCATTTACTGTCGATGTGAATTCAGTTATCACCGGAGTACAACAAGTCTCAAATACCACTTGCTAGCCAAGCATACAGGGGCAGCAGAGAGCCCCCCCTCCACCTCGCCAGAGGCAGACCACGCAGCAAAGTTTGCAACAGAGACGCATGGACAAAGTGTCTGTTGTTGTGATGCATGAGCTCAATCACTTTAAAAAAACAGGATGTTTAGTTAGTTGGATATTACATGGTGGTAGTATTACTTAGTAATGTTACATTCAGGTCAAAATGCCCTTTCAGCATATTGGGTGGCATCGTTGTGTGGCGATTGTTCTGGACAGTATGTATCATTGTTTTGGATTGCTGCAATAATAATAAACATGCATTTGCATAAAGCAAGCATATTTGTCCACTCCCATGTTAATAAGAGAATTAAAAACTGGAAAATTATCCCTTTAAGGTACATTCAGAACAGAAAAAAAAATGTGTGATCAATTTGAGATTAATGCAAGTTAACTATGGACAATCATACGATTAATTGTAATTAATTGTTTTAATGGATTGACAGCCCTAGTCTTTACGAATATTCATTTCCTTTATCGAATACTTAACCACCTGCGACGTGGAGCACCGTTCTGTGACATGAAAACAGCAGAACATTTGGAGTTTCATAGATATGTCGAAAGATGGTGCTGTTTGGAAGTGTGATTGAGCTATAAAGTTTAAATAATGCTTCTTTTTTTCCCCACAGGATGAGTGAGCGATACTCGCAGATCGGAAGTAAAGGGGCTCTACTTGTAATGGTGCTTGTGATTACCTTCTGGGAGATGACTGTACCAACAGAAGGAGCAACAGGTGAGTGTGCATTACTCGGCAGCGTCCATGATTTCAAAAAAGAATGTCACATTTGATTTTGTCAGAGCACAGGACAGTTTTCCACTTTGCTTAAGTCCATCTTAAAGCTGGGGTTGGTAGTCAGATTTAGATCCAGTTTTTGTCATACTGGTTAAAATGATCTTTATGTCCCGATGGTAATCAATACATAATGTATTCTTAAAGAAAGAGGTAAAAAAAGCTGCTATCTACAGCCGGAGTAAACCCAATAAAAGATCATTTTAACCAGTATAACAAAAAGTGGATCTAAATCTGACAACCAACCCCAGCTTTAATATAGACTTAAGGCTGATTTATACTTCTGCGTTGAATCAACGGCGTAGCCTACGCCGGGGGTCCACGTAGCTCCCGTACCTACGCCGTGGCCTACGCACGTAGCTGACGTGTACCTCCTCCAAAATGTAACTCCCTGTAGAGCCGACGCGGACCGCAAGCTCTGTGATTGGTCCGCTCGGCGGCTTTGTCTTTCCCGCATTTACAGCACTTCCATTCAAAAAAGACTATCTTTATACCAAATAATAAACATGTTTACAGCCTGATTCAAAAAACAGCTTCGATCTGAATAGCTAATTTATCTATCGGCACACACTGTACGGGGGTGGATTTTTTTCTAACTGGACGGTTAAGAAGATATTAACACTATGAGTTTTGCCCAAATAAGGACATGACTGACTTGACTGACAGGCGGGAACACATAGCTGTTGGCTAGAAGGCTCAAACTCTGCCTCTTTACCTCACACTAAAGGCTGATTTATACTTCTGCATCGAACCGCCGGGGGTTTGCGCAGCTCCTGTACCTACGCAGAGGCCTACGCACATAGCTGATGTGCACCTCCTCCAAAATGTAACGACGCAGGCTGCAAACTCTTTGATTGGTCCGCTTGGCGGCATTGTATTTCCTGCATTTACTGCACATCCGCACATCGGTCGTGTATTTCATCTCCTCCTCTCTATTCTTCATGTAATCATGTCTGTATGATAAACAGCAACATGTATCAGCTGTAGATTAACATAACACGCTCGTAGCGGGACCGGAAGCAGGCGGCCGGGTATCAGAGAGACCACACTGCCCTCAGGCATTTCGGCAGAGAATTGCTGCACGACACGGACACACCGATGCACAAGTATGTGGTGCTCATGTCTGCGTCAGCCCCTGCTGCGTAGGGAAAACTGTCCTGTGCTTTGACAAATTCAAATGTGACATTTTTTTACTTTTCTTTCCACTCTTACTTATTTTATTAATTTTACTTTGTTGATTTTATTTTATTTTGAAGTATTTTATTCATAATCATGCCTTTTTTTAATTCTACCATTGTTGCTGTTCTAATCATTTGTGCATGTTCAACTTTATTTATAGAGCACCTTTCATACATATAACCATGCAGCCCAAAGTGCTTCACAAAATAACAGAGAGACAGAAAACAACAACAATGGTAGAATTAAAAAAGGCATGATTATGAATAAAATACTTCAAAATAAAATAAAATAAAATCAACAAAGTAAAATTAAAGGAAAGAAAAGTTAAAAAATTTAGAAATAAGGTAGTGTTGACAAGATCAGATGAATATAAGAAATAAATAGATAAATAAATAATTAAATAAGAAAATGATTGCAATGATTAAATAATAAAAATGCAGTCCAGGGCTAAAATTAAATTACTCCAACATAAAAGCTAGATTATTAAGGTATTCTAAAAAATATATAGGATTTAAATGATCCCCAAACCAGTTTTTGGACCTTTTTTAGACTTGGGGTCGTAATTAATTTGTTGAAAACCATGAATAGTAAAGAATATGATCCAATCCAATCCAATATGTATATATGATCTAAACCCTCTATGGATTTTTTGCAGTGAATTGGTGCCAAAGTTTTGAGCTGGGCTACTTATCTCAGAGTGAATTGAGCCAGATTACTTTCACTATGTGTCAATAACTTTGTAATATGATCAATGACAAAAACTATCCTCTTGCTGGTTGTAATTAAAGAGTGTTGAGTAATCTGAATTAAAAATTCTCAAAATTGACTTTTATATGAGCTTGGTTTACTGAAACTACAATACCCAGACAATTAAAGAACTAAGGTTTATTTTGAAAAGATAAATTGCATAAAGTGCATGAAATAAGTAGACAAACACATGAGACTAATTCCAATATTTAATGTTTGTGATAAGCAGTGATGTTTTTTATGTAGACTTCGTTCTCTCAGGTTGGTTGATGTGTACTTCTGTCAAACTCCACACCCAGTTTTTTAACAAAGTCATACTATTCTATTAAAAATGAAAGGCTGTCTTGAGATGTGACCTCGTCTCATGTTCTTTTCTTAGACATTACAAAGCTCCTCCAGAAAAGACAATGAAGAAGTGTTTTCAAAGTCTGAGTCACTCTTTACAACTAGTTCCCTGACACTGACGTGTAAACTTGGAGCTTCCTTTAACGTCTGTTATTGCAACAGATGCAGGGCAATGAATGAATGATGAGTGCGAGGAATCTACCCCAATATATCTTTCAAAGGGTTTAAAAAGGGAGACCTCTGCTCCAGCTGTCCCAGTACCATCGTGTGTGTGATGTGATCGTTGTGATAGGTGGTCTAAAGAGGCTCCAAATGAGGTCGAGGCTCTCAGCCGTGTCTCTGCAAACAACCCCACTCAGCATACGAGCGAAGGGAGTCTCCATTTATCAGTTTACTCAGTCAGGACAAGCCAGGACTGTAGAGACAGTTTCTTTTTCAACCCTAGTAGTCAAAACATCAACCCTGAAAGTGGCTTGTTGTTCGATGTGGCGAGGACTGCAAATATTTAAGGTTGTGATAAAAGCCAGTGAGTGTGTGAAATACAGGACTTTGATGCTGGTGTTTGATCCTGTTTGAAACAAATACACTGCAAAAACTCAAAATCTTACCAAGTGAAATTTTCAAAATGTCTTCTCCCACTTGATTTAAGATAAATTTACTTAACAAGTAACATTTGAGCAAGATAGAGGGACTTGTTTTAAGACATCTTAAATATCTTGTTAAGTCAAATAATCTTGAAATGATCTTGTTTGGAGTTGTAATTTAGAAGAAACAAGGTTTATTTAACATTTCAGACATTTATCAAGCTGAGATCTTATTTGTAGAAGATGGATAATCTGGATTTAAGACAAACCCTTTACTTGATTTAAGTAAATGCATTTTATTGGAGAATCTATCAGAAAACAGCTCCATTGATGAAAGAAAGAAAGAAAGAAAGAAAGAAAGAAAGAAAGAAAGAAAGAAAGAAAGAAAGAAAGAAAGAAAGAAAGAAAGAAAGAAAGAAAGAAAGAAAGAAAGAAAGAAAGAAAGAAAGAAAGGTTGTTTTTTTTAAGGGTGGGTTTCAGTTTTCAGGCACTGTTTCTTCTAAATCAGATAAAAACATACATCCTCAAACTACATGCACACAATGAAACACCTACTTTAGAGCATAGCTGGCTTATCCTAAAAAACAACATGACTGAATATGAGTATATCCAGCTCACTATGAGAAGACATTATATCTCAAAATGCTCAAATTAAACTTTGTCATCTTATTTCAAGTACAAGATGGTCTTAACCTAGAGAAGTGCCACTATAATACAACTCAAATTAAGGTGAATATATCTCAAATGAAGAAGTTAACGTGAAATTTTTTAGTGCAAGAATCTTTTTTTGAGTGAAAAAATACTAATTGTTATCATTCCTGTCTTATTCTGAGACACTAAGCTTTAAAATACTGGTCAAATATTGCTTAAATTAAGTTTTCCCTGCTAATTGTAAGATCACAGTTTTCTAAATATTACGTCTTATTTTAAAAGGTGACATATCACGCTTTTTTCATCAATATATATTGGTCTAAGAGGTCCCAAAACATGTCTTTAAAATTTATGCTCAAAAAAACACTTTGAAATCAGATTTTGGCATGCCTGAAAAGCCCTCTTCTTCAGTCCTCCTCAGAACACTCTGTTTTCTCTCTGACCACGCCCCCTCAGGAAGTGGATGTGCCTCGGCTGTCCAGCACGTTGATCTAATGTTTACATGTTGGCTGAATATACACGGCTGCTCAGAGATCACGTTACTTCAACCCTCTGAATCTGATCCAGAATCTGATCCTGATGGAGAGGCGCCTTCAGCAGGACCTTTCTGAAGGATTGGTCACAGATTTAGTGTTTCTTGTTGTTTTATTTGTCAGTATGTCGACGTGTGTCTTGGTACACATCTACAGCTATGAACATGTAGCTATGTGGCTATGCTAATTAGCGCTAGCACTTATCCATGACGAATAAAAATCATCCACTAGATCTTCAAATCTGCAGACGTGGGGAGTAAAACCGACCTCTGCCAGAAAGGCAGAGGGACCTTTTCTGAAGGATTGGTCACAGATTTAGTGTTTCTTGTTGTTTCATTTGTCAGTATGTAGACGTGTGTCTTGGTACACAGCTGCAGCTACGATATGTAGCTATGCTAACTAGCGCTCGCACTTTTCCATGATAAATAAAAATCATCCACTAGATCTTCAAATCTGCAGACGTGGGGAGTAAAACCGACCTTTGTGTTTATTAAGACAGCCTACAACTAGCATGCCTCCCTCCTAAGCTCCTTGTTAGCACACGTGTGCAGGTAATGTAAAACAGAGGAGGGGTTGAGTTGTATTTTATACAGTCTATGGGCTGAACAAGCTCCGAGCTCTGACTCCGTGACAGACCGGATATTGTTGTTACGTAACAAAAACACTGAAGTCTGAAACGGCTGGTTTCACACACATTTACAGAAAGGTGGAGAAATCAGAACAGGGGCAGAATGGATTTTTTTCATTCTCGGGGGGTTTGTAGACATGCCAGGGACACATATTTCAGGTAGAGAACCATTAAAAAGTCCATTTTGCATGATATGTCACCTTTAAGAAATCTTACCAAGCAAATTTTCACTTCTTCTATTGGCAGATTTTTTTGCTTATTTCAAGGTAAAAGCCTTGAAATAAGGTTTTATTCTTGTTTTTTGGATGGGCATTTTTTCCAGTGTGGCCAGTGTTACTCCTTTTAAGAGGTTGACTTTTATTTCCATTAAGCTCTGTAAAGTGTGCAACATGCAACAGGGATCATTCAGCCCTGGTAATAACATGCATGTCTGAGTGTGAGCATTTACACTTTGCATCATCACACATCTCAAAAGGCCTGTTCATACTTATGATCTGATCTCAGCTTCCCGCTCTGTGTATGAAAACAAACAGAGTCTCTGTGGACAGAGGACAGATCCATGTTAAACAATGTCTGCGTAATTACTGCACTGCATCACTGTAATGATGAACAACATGCAGGTCTCACCTCCAGATAGTGTGAATCAAAGCAAGTGGAGGTGTAGCTCCTGTGTTAAAGTATGTGTTATAGTAGGCTGCACATGGAAATACAGACAGGTTGCGTGCCTTGTTGAATGGGTTACGCTGCATAACAAACACACAGACAGATCAATGCTATATTTGATTGTCTCCTCTGTAAGTTATCAGTGTTTTCACTGTTTTATCATAAACTCTAATCAACTTTTTTTTCATTACATCTCTGACTCAAACTGTCTCAAACTCTTTCCTCATCACTTCAGGATCGCCAATATATGTTTTTCACAGGACACAGCTGAATGGACCTCAGTGTGACCTGAGAGAGATTACATCCAACCATTCAGCTGTCCATCCATCCATCCATTATATTGGATGGACAGCTGAATGGTTAGATCTTAATCTCTCCTCAGGTCACACTGAGGTGTGTTGACACCTGTAGTTAAAGCTTGTGATCGGATCACCTAGAAACAATGTTCGTACAAGGTGTAATCGCCCTCTTTTTATTGACCTTACCAAGTAGCAGCCAGTGTTTTAGTCAAGTCACCAAATCCCGAGTCAGATTTGGGTCTGAAGTCCTGGGTGTTGGTCAGAGTCACCAGGGAAGAAATTTGAATTGAGTCAAGTCCCCATTACTTGATTCCTAGGCCAGGTCGAGTCCTCATTACAAATCATCTATTTCAAGGAGGTTGGCTGTTTCACACTAAACTGCTCCCTGTATGAACCTGGTCTCACTGTGTGAGACCTTTTGGATGTTAAGAAAACATTAAGATCCAACTATTCAGCTGTCCGTCCATCCATCCATTATCTTGGATAGACAGCTGAATGGTTAGATCTTAATCTCTCCTCAGGTCACACTGAGGTGTGTTGACACCTGTAGTTAAAGCTTGTGATCGGATCACCTATAACCAATGTTCATACAAGGTGTAATCCGCCTCTTCTTATAGACCTTACCAAGTAGCAGCCAGTGTTTTAGTCAAGTCACCAAATCTCGAGTCAGATTTGGGTCTGAAGTCCTGGGTGTTGGTCAGAGTCGCCAGGGAAGAATTTGAATTGAGTCAAGTCCCCATTACTTGATTCCTAGGCCAGGTCGAGTCCTCATTACAATCATCCATTTGAAGGAGGGTGACTGTTTCACACTAAACTGCTCCCTGTATGAACCTGGTCTCACTGTGTGGGACCTTTTGGATGTGAAGAAAACACTATTCATTTAATAATCAATCACCAAGTTACAGCAGTGTGTCATGCATAAATACAAACAATAACAATACTGTTAGCTTTCTAATAGTACTGTTATTGTGTACATTTTATGCATTATGCAACATTATCATCAGTGCTTAGTTTTCTGGGTGCCTCCTGCACAGTTTTCTGTTTAAGTCTGAGCTTGACCTTCTTCTCAGCCATTCTTTTACATATTGAACATGTTACACTGATCTTGCCTGCAATTAATATAACATCTTTGAAAGCAAAACACACGATTTGCAGCGCCTCTCCAAACACCCTGGTAGGAACTGTTGCTGAACAAGACGTGCACGCAGGCAAAACAATGAAACAGTCTATGCTAATAAATAAGTCTGAGTCCTCCTCTCCATCACCTCATGAAGTCAATGCTCTTGTACGAGTACAAGTCTGAGTCATCAGTATAAGGTGGCGTGTCCGCTGCCCCCTAGGACGCTTGGGGAGTGCCTAGGACCTCAATTTCAGAGTGCTTCTCAGGATAGAAAAGTTGTTTCGCGTAACGTCCGCTTCCCTAAGAACCGTTTGGTCTGTTTTAAAACTCTCAGCATGCTTCATATTTGCTTATGAAGTATCTGATATTCAACCACATAAGATTAAGTATATGTTGCTAGTCTGTGTTGTTTAAAATAAGTCCAGGGGCCCACAAGAATGAGTTACAATAGTAGGCTCCAGAAGTCTCTAGGAAGGGCCTAAAAAAGATCACCTTTGACCTAGGCAAATATATGATTGACAGTGACAGCTGACGTCTTTGTCAATACTTAGAACAAGGCGTCCATAAATAGAGTCAAATAGCAGCTAACTTGAAACTTGTATTGAAGAGTCCATATATGTGTATGTTTGAAGGACACCCTCATTCTAATTTGAGTGCACCTTCATAGTATTTAAGCCAGAACGTGGAGACAGAAGAGAGGCGACGTCATCTGGCCCGGTCGTCCTCCAAGCAGTCGCGATGCTTGTTACTGATGCTGATTGATTGTAATAAATCGAATTACTATTCAAGCTGGCCAGTGTCACGAGGTTCATTCTACATCTGCACATCACGGGCTGTTAAGACACGACACTTACATTCAATGACATTTCATTGATAGAAATCATGTCCTAGCATCAGCAGCAGCTCTAAAATCAGAAATTGTACCTTGAAAAAACAAGTGTTATAGCCTTTCTCCTTCGTCCAGACCTCCACCATTGATTTTGACAAAGTTGATGTCAGAAGTTCCGCCCCTACTTGATTCTGATTGGTCAGAAATAAAGAAGTGACATTGATGAGCTCAGCTCATTTTTATCGAAAAGTGTAACTTTTTTCAAATGAGAGGGTTGCGACAAGAAACAGCTGATGCTGAGGGCGTTTCTGCGCTGAGTGCTGAAAACGCTGAATCACATAGTGTTTGAATAGCAAACCGGCGCTGCCAGCGCAAAAAAAAAAGGAGGCAGTGGACACGCCTCCTAAGAGTCCAAGTCGAGTCGCAAGTCCTACAAATCGATCAAGTCCTAGACTTGAATCCTACAACCCTGGTGGTTTTTATGCCCAGACTTAACGCTGGGGTTGGCAGTCTCGGAAAACTAGCATGAATTTGAATGTAGCATTTCCTCATGACTCCGTCTAATCCCTCCCCTCCTCTCTCAGAGCTCCTCCAAAACGACGCCCCCCCCCCGCTCACATGCACGAGCGCCGCTGACTTGCGACCATATGATGGTGACTGATTCAAAACCGGTCCTCACCAAAACATTCTCATAGTGAAAGTTAAAAACACAAACAAACATGGCTGCTGTTAGTACTCACAACTGTCATTCTAGCATTATCCAGTTGTACCGGTGACACGATATCAGGAGAAAAGTTATAACACATATATAATACTGTAACAACTCTACTGTTTGTTAAACCTGTTCAGTGTAGAGGTTCTTAATTCCTACAGTGTTGACAGTCAGTGAAGGCATCAGGAGAGGTGTAGAGTGTGTGAGCAGCAGAGAGGAGAGACAAGAGGAGAAGTTCTTCATTCATTCAAACATTGATTGTTGCTTTGTTGGTTGGCGTGGTAACAGCCGACAGTGACCGGTTAGTAAAACTCAACGTGTTCATGAATTGGCTCGTCATCCCTACAGCGTCCGGACTGACGCTACAGTACTTATACATTTTCTGTAGGACTTACTAAATGTCATTAATTCTTCTGCTTGTCAGAGCCCCGTGGTGAGAGCTTTTTAGACTCTGATCCGGACTACAGTCCTGAGCAAAGCACCTCATCAGGTCAGAGGGGACAGGCCTGAGGTCGAGCGAGAGGGGCAGTCAGTAGAGTCAGGGGAAGCAGAGGCAGGAGAGGGGGACTCGGAGGAGTGCACGCCGGGGAAATGTACGCGCAGGAGGCGGGCAGAACAGCAGGACGGGATTTGAATGGTTTAAAATTTTGGCACCCAAAAAAGGCTGATTGGTTGGTGTTTTCCCAGGTTTACTCCGGCTGTAGATAGCAGCTTTTCTTTGCTCTTCTTTAAGAACACATTATGTATTGATTACCATCAGGACATAAAGATAATTTTAACCAAGTATAACAAAAAGTGTATCTAAATCTGATTACCAACCCCAGCTTTAACTACATTTTCTGCCCTTAAAATAAATTAACTGAGAGACCATTTTATACTGAGAACAACATGGTATAGATTGTTGCACATCTTAAACTAAGAAAGAACACTGTGTAGCTTAATTTATATTTCTTTACTTTAAAGTCTGTTGTCTGTTGTTTTTTTTTGCTAACATATCTGCCAAGCTCTGTTTGTGCCGAACTGAAACTAGAGATACCTAAGTCCTCATTTTTTGAAGCCTGGGGCCTCAGAACATGTCGCCATATCAGATGCAATGGGAGTGAGAACTTCTTGATAGAAACCTGTTATACTTATTTCACTTGATCACTGCTTGAAGCCTGAGCTTTCCATCAAAACATAGTGACCCAACGCACCAATGCAAGGAAAGACGCAGGACAAACACGCTGAGGATTACTGTCACAGCCGCTGCCACTTCTAATATGATGTTTTGAGAAAGGATTCTCTCTCTATGCAGCCTCACAAATAAAAATGTCACTGTCGTAAAAGGGGGAGTAATTGGATTGAAACAGCTATTTTGGAGGTATGACTCAAACCCGTCTCGGCTCGCCTCATTAAAAGTGTTGTCGAGTCGTCACTAGTAAACCCGGGGAGATCAATTATGGCAACTCTGCAACATTACAAGAAGAGGCCAACCCACATGTTTCATCTTTGGGAGTCCCGTTGATGATACACGGCAGCAGATAATTGGTGGTGCACAGGCCGCGCTGCTGCCCAATAGGATGTCCAATTGCGAGCCTGACGGAAACTCTGCATACCTCTCCTCTCTTTGTCCACCAATTAGATGGGAGTGTAGCGGCACTCAGATGCGTGCGGCTTTGATTGGCAGCAATCTCCACTCAAGGCGCTCATCATTTCAGCAGGAAGTGGATCAGCATAATCTCACAAGCATTCACTCTGATAGCCACCGCAGCCCTGCTAATTTCCCCAGGGTGTTATTTCTGTTGCTGTAAACCTGTTATCATTCAAGGGATGAAATGAATCCTGAATATGTCCAGAATAGAGAGAATGTATTTCTGCCATTCTGACAAGCAGGGCAAATTGAGTTCATTAAAGCAGGCACACTAAAAGTGCGCTGATGTTTGTATCAGCTCTGACTTCTTTAAATAGCTGATTTGTGTCAGAAGTGATGGTTACTAAATTAGCTTCATTTTCCTCTCCGTCGTGTGAGAAAAGATTTGCCTTTCCCTGCTGAGACATTGATACTGCACAGAGATCTTATTGTGTGTGTTTACACTAACTTCAAAAGTCTCAGTGGTCATTCGGTTCGCCTTTGAGCTTCTTCTGTAACGACCAGATGCCGGGAAGAGCAGAGAGGAGAAGCACTCAGGATTCCTCCACACAAATTGTGAGGACGTATAATTTGTTTTCATTAGCAGGTGTTGTAATCAATCCTTTGAGTTTCCTGCTCCCCTGTGCATACTCACGCCCCCTTCCTAATTCAACTTGTTCGTCCTTTCCCTGTCTTTAACTTCTTACACGGAGAAGAAAAGAAAACCAACACTAGATTGAAGCCATAGCATGATACAGTAATTATCAGATAAACTACATAGCCGTTTATTGTTCTTGGATGCATTCTTAAAGGGGACATATCACGCTTTTTTCATCAATATATATTGGTCTAAGAGGTCCCCAAAACATGTCTTTAAAGTTTATGCTCAAAAAAACACTTTGAAATCAGATTTTGGTCTGCCTGAAAAGTCCTCTTCTTCATTCCCCATCAGAACACTCCGTTTTCTCTCTGACCACGCCCCCTCAGGAAGTGGATGTGCCTCGGCTCTCCAGCACGTTGATCTAATGTTTACATGTTGGCTGAATATTCACGGCTGCTCAGAGATCACGTTACTTCAACCCTCTGAATCCGATCCTGACGGAGAGGCGCCTGTAGCAGGACCTTTCTGAACGATTGGTCATAGATTTAGTGTTTCTTGTTGTTTTATTTATGAGTATGTAGACGTGTGTCTTGGTACACAGCTACGAACATGTAGCTATGTGGCTATGCTAACTAGCGCTAGCACTTATCCATGATAAATAAAAATCATCCACTAGATCTTCAAATCTGCAGACGTGGGGAGTAAAACCGACCTCTGCCAGAAAGGCAGCAGGACCTTTTATGAAGGATTGGTCACAGATTTAGGGTTTCTTGTTGTTTTATTTGTCAGTATGTCGACGTGTGTCTTGGTACACAGCTACAGCTACAGCTACAGCTACAGCTACAGCTACAGCTACAGCAACAGCTACAGCTACGAACATATAGCTATGTGGCTATGCTAATTAGCTCTAGCAATTATCCATGACAAATAAAAATCATCCACTAGATCTTCAAATCTGCAGACGTGGGGAGTAAAACCGACCTTTGTGTTTATTAAGACAGCCTACAACTAGCATGCCTCCCTCCTAAGCTCCTTGTTAGCACACATTTGTGCAGGGAATGAAAAACAGAGGAGGGATTCAGTATTATTTTATACAGTCTATGGGCTGAACAAGCTCCGAGCTCTGACTCCGTGATAGACCGGATATTGTTGTTACGTAACTAAAACACTGAAGTCTGAAACGGCTCGTTTCACACACATTTACAGAAAGATGGAGAAATCAGAACAGGGGCAGAATGGATTTTTTTCATTCTCGGGGGGTTTGTAGACATGCCAGGGACACATATTTCAGGTAAAGAACCATTAAAAAGTCAATTTTGCATGATATGTCACCTTTAAATGTGAAGAAAGTTGCTGAGCCCCTTCTTGAGGCCTAGGAGATCAAGACACCTGCCATATAACTGCACTGTTCTTGGCTAATGCTGGATTGTTTTGCGTACAATTGCGTCTAGATCTAGAGATAAGTATTTGTGAGTTTCTGAAGTGACAATTGTACTAGTCATTTAAATGGAAATTTGAAGTCTGACTAACTCTAAAAAGTAAGGAACACTCAAAGAAAATAAAAGTTGTTAAACATGGCCGACTACAGGATCACAGAGGTTTGCAGAGTGTGGCTAGCATCAGCAGAGCGAACACTACCAGCCTTTGGTCCTCCTTGCAGGTTAGCATCTAGAGGCAGGTATATACCGTAGACTGGATGTAGTATATGTGACATCACCGATCTGTTCCTGCAGCCCTGTTTTGAAGCCAATCATCAGCGGGTGCCATATTGGAAATGCAAAAACCTACAACAACAAAACCTAAAAACCTAACTTAGTCTGAGCTGTTGTGAGGCGAAGAGGCGGGCCTTTAGCCTTTTTGCTCACTGTCAATCAAGTCAGTCATGTCCTTATTTGGGAAAAACTCATAATCTTAATATCTTCTTAACCGTCCAGTTAGAAAAAAATTCACCCCCTGTACAGTGTGCCGATAGATAAATTAGCTATTCAGATCAAAGCTGTTTTTTGAATCAGGCTGTAAACATGTTTATTATTTGGTATAAAGATAGTCTTTTTTGACTGAGTGCGTATGTGGTTTCCTGTGTTTCTCAAGCGGATGCTGGATGAATTGCAGTTTTTAGCACTTCCTCATGGGCTTCATATTTTGAGACCGGAGGTTGCCGCTTAATTGAAACAAACTTTCAAGCAGTTTCAGCTGGTGCTCTTTGATTAGAGTGACTCTGATCTGTAACACAGAGAGAAGAAGGGTCCAATTGAAGTTGTTTTTGATCACTAATTATTCTGCTACACTATTTGTTTTGCCTGCCACTTTAGCTGCACAAGTACTGGGGTAGTAAATCTTTGTCGTCTGTGCATATAGAAAAGTCATAATGTGTGTTTAAACAAGTGATTACAGTTTTAGATCTGTGTCATGGCAGAACACTACAGTCATGGCCAAAAGTTTTGAGAATGACACAAATATTACATTTTCACAAAGTCTGCTGTTTCAGTTTTTATAATGGCAATTTGCATATACTCCAGAATGTTATGAGGAGTGATCAGCTCAACTGCAATTAATTGCAAAGTCCCTCTTTGCCTTGAAAATGAACTTTATCACCAAAAACACATTTCCACTGCATTTCAGCCCTGCCACAAAAGGACCAGCTAACATAATTTCAATGACACACAGGTGTCACACACATAAACACAGGTTTGGGTGATGATGAGGACAAGGCTGGCGATCAATCTGTCATGATTGAGTGACTGGACACTTTAAAAAGGAAGATGGTGCATGACACCATTGTTCCTCATCTGTTAGCCATGGTTACCTGCAAGGAAACACGTGCAGCCATCATTGCATTGCACAAAAAGGGCCTAACAGGGAAGTTTATAGCAGCGAGTAAGATTGCACCTCAGTCAACCGTCTATCCAATTATCAAGAACTTCAAGGAGAGAGGTTCAATTGTTGCCAAACAGGCTCCAGGGCGCCCAAGAAAGTCCAGCAAGCGCCAGGACCGTCTCCTGAAGGTGTTACAGCTGCGGGATCGGGCCACCTTCAGTGCAGAGCTTGCTCAGGAATGGCAGCCGGCAGGTGTGAGTGCATCTGCACGCACAGTGAGGCGAAGACTTTTGGAGGAAGGCCTGGTGTCAAGGAGGGCAGCAAAGAAGCCACTTCTCTCCAGTAAAAACATCAGGGACAGACTGATATTCTGCAGAAGGTACAGGGACTGGACTGCTGAGGACTGGGGTAAAGTCATTTTCTCTGATGAATCCCCTTTCCGATTGTTTGGGGCATCTGGAGGAAGGCTTGTTCGGAGAAGACGAGGTGAGCGCTACCATCAGTCCTGTCTCTTGCCAACAGTGAAGCATCCTGAGACCATTCATGTGTGGGGTTGCTTTTCGGTCAAGGGAGTGGGCTCTCCCACAATCTTGCCTAAAAACACAGCCATGAATAAAGAATGGTACCAGAACGTCCTCCAAGAGCAACTTCTCCCAACCATCCAAGGGCTGTTTGGTGATGAAGAATGCCTTTTCCAGCATGATGGAGCACCTTGCCATAAAGCAAAAGTCATAACAAAATGGCTCGGGGAACAAAACATTAAGATTTTGGGCCCTTGGCCAGGAAACTCCCCAGATCTTAATCCCATTGAGAACTTATGGTCAATCCTCAAGAGGCGGGTGGACAATCAAAAACCCACAAATTCTGACAAACTCCAAGCATTGATTATGCAAGAATGGACTGCCATCAGTCAGGATTTGGTCCAGAAGTTGATTGACAGCAAGAGGTCTTGAAAAAGAAGGGTCAACACTGCAAATATTGACTTATTGCATGAATTCTGTGTAATTCTCAATAAAAGCTTTAGAAACTTATGAAATGCTTCTAATTGTATTTCATTATACCATAGAAACATCTGACAAAAACACCTAAAAACCCTGAAGCAGCAGACTTTGTGAAAATGTAATATTTGTATCATTCTCAAAACTTTTGGCCATGACTGTACACACCAGTGATTGCACTGAAACCTGTACACCACCCGACCCTTTCCTTCACACAGTTGGCCTAGTCAAGTGCTGTGGGGGAACTTAATGCTGAGTGGAATGACACAGATTTGTTGATTCATGCTCAGAAATTTCACACAAATAGTTTTGGCATATATTTTATTTGCAGTGTATCCTAAGAGCTTTTTCCCTTGCTCTTAAAAATCTTGCACTGACGTATGACCGTGATGTCTAACATTGTTGCTTGCTCTGCACCTTGGAGATTCTGCTCCCTGCAATAAAAATGACTTACACCATGCATAGGAAGTGTCTTGCCAAGAAGGGTAAGCACTGCTTTGCACCCTTGAGGGAGCAGTAACATTCACACTCTCGTGATAAACATATTAATGAATGCACATTCTCAGTGTTTTTGGGCTGCGTCAACTTTCCCTAAATCTGATCAGTAAATCCCAATTAACACCTCGCTCTGCTCCTCATTACAGAGGTTTGTTCAAAAGGAATTCCTTATGAAATACGTCTCTGTAGGAGAGGTATTTGTTTTTGCTCCTTATAACAAGCGTTTAAAGAAAAGCTATAATTACATTATTACATTATTCCCAATGGTTACATGAATGGTGCAGATTCTGAATCACTCTAAGTTTCTCATTTGTCTCTAGAGACAAAGAATGAAAGGAAAATGCTTCCTCACTTCATAAAGCACTCTCAGATGGAAAGTCTCATTAAAGTGAACAGAGTCCTCACAAAAACACAAAACTGCCAGATCGTCAGCATCAGAAGTTGACAGTTTATGTTGGAATAAATCATCAAGTCATGAAGTCCAAAAACTTGATGGAGTTTTAAAGTACAAGTAGAGATTGGACCAATAATCCAACATCTTACTGCTTGTTGCCTGGCAACCTCACAGTGATGTGTTGTTTCTATTTTATTTTATAATTTTTTTCTTGTACAGGTTAAATAATGTGTTAATTACTGAGCTGTAGAGGTCCTAATGGGTTTCATGTTTTACAGTCAGAAAGAACCAAGCTTCCAATATCACCCTGTTTTAAGTCTAAAGGCTGATTTATACTTCTGCGTCTCCCCTACGCAGCAGGGGCTGATGCAGTCATGAGCATCACATACTTGTGCGTTGATGTGTCTGTGTCACGCAGTAGTTCTCTGCCAAAACGCTTCAGGGCAGTGTGATCTCTCTGATAGCCGGTCGCATCTCTGTTTACTTTTCCACAGAGATTCAGAGCGTGTTCTGTTAATCTACAGCTGATACATGTTGCTGTTTATCATACAGACATGATTACATGAAGAATAGAGAGGAGGAGATGAAATACAGGGCTGATGTGCGGCCGATGAGCAGGGGTCCCGGAAGTGCTGTAAATGCGGGAAATACAAGCCGCCGAGTGGACCAATCGCAGGGCGTCTATTCAACGTGTAGTTACATTTTGGAGGAGGTGCACGTCAGCTATGTGCGTAGGCCTCTGTGTAGGTACGGGAGCTACGCGGACCCCTGGTGTAGGCTAAGCCGTCGATTCGACATAGTGTTAAATTTGTTAAAGAAAATTATGACAAAATATGTTTGTCAACGACAATTTTTTTATGATGAAAACAGGACTAAGACGCCCTAACGTGCATCACTGATAATAAAAACTCTGACGAACGTACGTATGTTTAGTTTTCGTTGACGAGACGAAAACATTAGCGCTGGAGATTCAGAATCCATGTTTCCCCCACTGTGCGTCTAATCTTTAGAAATACAAGTGATGACTTCCTGTGACAGGCTGAGTTATTATCTGAGGGGTGCAGTGTTAGCTTGGTGTCTACCTGCAGCAGGTGTGCTTTATGAACCAGCTCTCCTCACCTCCATGCATCCGTCTCATCTTCATTGAGGATTTTTACCCCAGGTGTGCGTTAGTGACACAACCGGGGGTCGTCTGTTTACTATTTGCCATTTTTGCCACTATTACCGTAAAAAGCTCCCGTCTTCAGCTTGATTTAATCCAGTTCGGTGAAACATCAGACACATTTAGTAAGTTTGGATCAACTCCTTGTCATCAAAGATGCAGATGCATTTCAGAGTGTCATGAACCGACTGTCTGTCCAGTGCCTCTGTCGCTGCGAGGTGCATTCAGGGACCATCGTAAAAGTGCAAAACAGCCCTTATATCGTGTTCATGGCATTTTTATTTGAATCAAGAGAATCAAAATATCTTCATAGTGGTCACATCAAGAATGTTTGCTTTTTACTTTTTAGCAGGCTAAATCATTTAACTTAAAGGTGACATATCATGCAAAATTGACTTTTTAATGGTTCTCTACCTGAAATATGTGTCCCTGGCATGTCTACAAACCCCCCGAGAATGAAAAAAATCCATTCTGCCCCTGTTCTGATTTCTCCACCTTTCTGTAAATGTGTGTGAAACGAGCCGTTTCAGACTTCAGTGTTTTTGTTACGTAACAACAATATCCGGTCTGTCACGGAGTCAGAGCTCGGAGCTTGTTCAGTCCATAGACTGTATAAAATAATACTGAATCCCTCCTCCGTTTTTCATTACCTGCACAAATGTGTGCTAACAAGGAGCTTAGGAGGGAGGCATGCTAGCTGTAGGCTGTCTTAAGAAACACAAAGGTCGGTTTTACTCCCCACGTCTGCAGATTTGAAGATCTAGTGGATGATTTTTATTTATCATGGATAAGTGCTAGCGCTAGTTAGCATAGCCACATAGCTACATGTTGGTAGCTGTGTACCAAGACACACGTCTACATACTGATAAATAAAACAACAAGAAACACTAAATCTATGACCAATCCTTCAGAAAGGTCCTGCTACAGGCGCCTCTCCGTCAGGATCAGATTCAGAGGGTTGAAGTAACGCGATCTCTGAGCAGCCGTGTATATTCAGCCAACATGTAAACATTAGATCAACGTGCTGGAGAGCCGAGGCACATCCACTTCCGGAGGGGGCGTGGTCAGAGGGAAAACAGAGTGTTCTGATGAGGAATGAAGAAGAGGACTTTTCAGGCATGCCAAAATCTGATTTCAAAGTGTTTTTTTGAGCATAAACTTTAAAGACATGTTTTGGGGACCTCTTAGACCAATATATATTGATGAAAAAAGCGTGATATGTCCCCTTTAAGATGTTACACAAAAGTGTTAAAAGAGTGAAATATTGACTATTTGAACACTTGGTATAACCCTGATACTGATATCTGATTGGCTACATGAATTATTTTAGAGAGAAAATGTTTTGGCAAAAATCAAAGACTAAAATCTGATTAAAAAGACTAAATCTAAAATAGCCGCCAAAATTAACACTAATTTGACGCAGAAGTATAAATCAGCCTTTGATGTTTATCTAACTATCTCGCACTTTTATACTGTATTTAGCATATAGACCAGACAGCAAAGTGAAAGCAAGTGTCATAATGTGAAACAATTTCTTCGAATATCTAAAAAGCGTTTTGGGGTGTCAATGCAACTTTTGAGGGATGAATTTTCATTTCCACATTTTCTCTCTCTTTTTTTTTTTTTTTTTTTTTTTACCAGGACATACCCCTTATTTATTCTAAAATGACTGAAACATTGAAGGTATTTTTTGACCACTTGGAGGCAGCACAACAGGCTGTAAACACAACAATGACATATTTGTATTAATAGACCTGAAATGGTATCAGTCTTCTCATTCACCCCCCAAGGATGAGTCTGAACCCAGATATAAAATTGGAAAGTCACGGATAATAAGATCGAAACGGATATTTTTTTATATCCTAATATGCTCATTCCTATCCAGAAATGAAAAAAAAAGGAAAAACATCTTTATCTTACATGCTTCATTAATGCAGCATGCGCTGCCTGAATCCTGCAGCTCGAGACATCTTCCTCTGCCCCTTCCCACACAAACCATTCACTGAGGCTGTTGCTTTGTTTTAGTCAAACATTTGCAACACACATCACAATTTAGCTAAGAGACGGTTATTTTGGCAGAATGTGTTCATTTGTGTGAATGTTCCCCATTTGGAAAAGCCCCAGTCAAAAGCCATTTCATTGAGTCTACATTATTGAAGTTGTTGGGACTATAAACTGTAGTGTGGACCTTGTCTCTCTACACGCAGGCAGTGGGCTGTTCACTGGTGATTTATTTGCCTAGAAAAGACAAATTCTGAAATACATTTCTGGTACCTGCTCTGGTAATGACAATTGTGCAAGATGTAGTAAAAACGACATACAGTCATGGCCAAAAGTTTTGAGAATGATACAAGTATTACATTTTCACAAAGTCTGCTGCTTCAGGGTTTTTAGGTGTTTTTGTCAGATGTTTCTATGGTATAATGAAATACAATTAGAAGCATTTCATAAGTATCAAAAGCTTTTATTGAGAATTACACAGAATTCATGCAATAAGTCAATATTTGCAGTGCTGACCCTTCTTTTTCAAGACCTCTGCAATTCTCCCTGGCATGCTGTCAATCAACTTCTGGACCACATCCTGACTGATGGCAGTCCATTCTTGCATAATCAATGCTTGGAGTTTGTCAGAATTTGGCATTCTTCATCACCAAACTGCCCTTGGATGGTTGGGAGAAGTTGCTCTGGGAGGACGTTCTGGTACCATTCTTTATTCATGGCTGTGTTTTTAGGCAAGATTGTGAGAGAGCCCACTCCCTTGACCGAAAAGCAACCCCACACATGAATGGTCTCAGGATGCTTCACTGTTAGCAAGAGACAGGACTGATGGTAGCGCTCACCTCGTCTTCTCCGAACCAGTCCCTGTACCTTCTGCAGAATATCAGTCTGTCCCTGATGTTTTTACTGGAGAGAAGTGGCTTCTTTGCTGCCCTCCTTGACACCAGGCCTTCCTCCAAAAGTCTTCGCCTCACTGTGTGTGCAGATGCACTCACACCTGCCTGCTGCCATTCCTGAGCAAGCTCTGCACTGGTGGTGGCCCGATCCCGCAGCTGTAACACCTTCAGGAGACGGTCCTGGCGCTTGCTGGACTTTCTTGGGCGCCCTGGAGCCTGTTTGGCAACAATTGAACCTCTCCCCTTGAAGTTCTTGATAATTGGATAGACGGTTGACTGAGGTGCAGTCTTACTCGCTGCTATAAACTTCCCTGTTAGGCCCTTTTTGTGCAATGCAATGATGGCTGCACGTGTTTCCTTGCAGGTAACCATGGCTAACAGATGAGGAACAATGGTGTCATGCACCATCTTCCTTTTAAAGTGTCCAGTCACTCAATCATGACAGATTGATCGCCAGCCTTGTCCTCATCAACACCCACACCTGTGTTAATGTGTGTGACACCTGTGTGTCATTGAAATGATGTTAGCTGGTCCTTTTGTGGCAGGGCTGAAATGCAGTGGAAATGTGTTTTTGGTGATAAAGTTCATTTTCAAGGCAAAGAGGGACTTTGCTATTAATTGCAGTTGAGCTGATCACTCCTCATAACATTCTGGAGTATATGCAAATTGCCATTATAAAAACTGAAACAGCAGACTTTGTGAAAATGAATAGTTGTGTCATTCTCAAAACTTTTGGCCACGACTGTACACACAACATGACAAAATCAGCAAAGAGAGAGGAGGTATCCCTCCACAGGGGGCGCCAAAATTAACACATGCCAAAAGTTGATGGACAAAAATGCTAAAACATCTGTTTGGTGATCCAAAGCTTGATCCATAAGGCAACTGGACTGGTAGAAATTCTTGAAGACATTTCACCTCTCCTCTGAAAGGCTTCTTCAGTTCTGACCAGACTGGGGAAAGAGCTTGAAAATATAAGCCTCTCACAGAGTCACAAAAAGGACACATTGATGAGAGGTAAAACGTCTTCAAGAATTTCTACCAGCCTAGTTGCCTTAGGGATAAAGCTTTGGATTACCATGACCTGGATAACAGAGAACCTTCACAGACATATTTGTTTGGTGATGAGTCATTACAAATAAAGCTCACTGGTAATAAATCAATAGGGAAATAAAAAAAGGAAAAAATGGTTAATTCCCACAGAATACAGAACAGAGCCTGCACCAGTGACAATACATGTACCACTAGTAAAATCAGAGACTGCATAAAATGGAGAAGCTGTACTGGAGGTGAGCTGCAAAGCATTTGTGGAGGAAGCAGGAAGCATAGGCAGGCTAAAGCAGTTTGAAAAGAATGCACATGTTGTATCTCACTTCCATTCAGTATAAAAACAAACATGCGTTAGCCTGATAACCAGCTTCATGGTGCATTACCATGTATGTCCAGAGGAGGCACCAAATCAAAGCAAAAATGAAGTTCCTTGTTGTTAGTTTAACGCAAATAAGATGTCATGTTAGACTTTTATGAGAAAATATTTTACTTAAATTATGTTTTCTTTACAAAGTGTGCACTTACTCTTAACACACTCCATTAATGTTTAAATTTTCCTGAATTCAGGTCAGCACTTCCTGCATGTTAACTCCAGCATGATTCATTCCTGTTGTTGTGTTGCAGCATTCCAGTCTGCTCAGATTAGCCATGAAAAGCTGGTGTTTTATTTTCAAACAGGTTTTCTTTTTCTTGGCGAGATGACTGATGCGTTGGCTCCCTGGGTGTTGCTTTTGAAAGCTCCCACATCTGATGCAAACAGTGTCTTCGTTTTTCAAACACAATCTGTTGATGAGTGTCATCAAAACAGAAACATCAGACCTTGCTTCACCGGGGATCTTTTAGAAAAGGATTAGTTGGGCTGCAGCAGGTCGGTGTTGAGGGGGTCTGGGGAATGTCTGTTAAAGATTTGAGCTTGAGGTCAGCTGCCTCGCTGTTTGCCAAACACTGGGTTTGTTAAATCCAGACTCTGAATGCTGAACGTTACACTGTTTTCATATCCTGTGACATCTTCTATTTAGTGCTTGTTTTGGCAGAGGATTTAAGGACTTGTCTCTCCGTTTTTACAACAGCATGTCTGATGTGAGCAAATAGCTCTTAAAACAACAGAACATGCATGCTGGCTTTCTAACAGGAAACTTAATTAAAAGGGACACACAACAGAGTTCTCTTTTGTTCTTCTGTTAGTTTTTGGAAGTACATCTTAACTGTGAGTGATTTTATCTCATCCACCTGCAGGCAAAGTGATGGAACATGCCTCAGGGCTTTCATTTCTAACAGGAAACAGTCTGCATTCAATTCTCTGTGAACACACATTTCCATTTCTGCTTTGATTCTAAAACTGCACTCTTAAAGCAAACCTCTCCATAAACGTCCACATAGGATCATAGGATTTTCCATTTGCAAAATAAGTTGGAAGTGGCTCCATCTGTAGGGACTTGGACAGAGAACTGGAGAGTGGCTAGTTCAAGGAAGTTTGGAAATAGGGCTGGTAGCTGGAGAGGTGCCAGTTCACTTCTTAGGTACTGCAGAGATCCCCTTGAGCAAGACACCAAACCTCCATCTGCTTGAGGTGCTCATCCATGTGCAAGCCCCCTCACTCTGACATTTCTTTATTAATGCATGTTCTCAGGATCCCCACTCTGCTCTCGCCTGTGTGTTGCATGATTCAACACCAGAGTGAAAGAAATTATTTCTGCTCTGGGTTTAAAATATAAGTATATATTATTATGTAACATAGTAATGATAATGTACGGATTAAGTGTCTTTGTAGTGATCAGTAACCCAACGTTGCTTTCACCTGCTGTGCTGCTGTTGCTAGGATTGCTGTACAGCAGAGGCCTTAAATAGGCGCCCCCCAGAGCAGTTTGCATATTGGCACTTTGCCAGATGTAGGACCCTAAAATGCACGAAAATGGCGTGTTTTAAGTTTGTTGCTCAAAGAAAAGTGGACAGTGAAAATTTGCAATTGAAGGAAGAATGGAGTGAAAAGTTTGCATTTATTGACCGTCCAACCAGCAAAAGAACCATCCCAGAGGAAAATGTTACTGCTCAAGGCTTTCTCTTCTAAGTCTCAGGAGACAAAATTGAGATTCTCACTTCAGCCTCATTCAAGTTTCAAATTGTTCTCATTAGTTTCTCCTAAAATTCACTAGGAGAAATAGTTGAGACCATGACATGAGCCTTATTTGAGACTTAAATGAGAGATCTCATTAATGGCTAATTTTCTTCTTTTTTTTAAAAATATATGTTTGGCCTTTTTGCCTTTGTTGGACAGGACAGCTGAAGAGAGACAGGAAATGTGGGGAGTAGTGAGCCGGGGGAATGAGAATGAGAATTGTAAGTTTGTGGACAATTACATTGAAATCTTAATTTTGCAGGGCACTATAAATGTTCATGAAAAGATGAGCTCAGGCTCTTTCTTTGCTCCATCTGAGCTCAACTTGAGACACAAAAACTGAGTCTGACAAAAACAAATGGATGAGGTTAGATTGAGACAGTTGAGAGAGCTCCCTGATTTCTCCACCTGAGCTCAAAAGGAGTCACAACACTTGAGAAATACCTGAGAATCATTTCAGAGTTTGACCAGATCTCCTTTTGAACTGAAAGGGAGACTAAGCTGAGACTTTTTACAACTTTTTTCTGGAGGCAAGAATGAGAAACAGGAGACATAAGCTATAGTCTCATTTAGCTTTCAAACAGATCTCATTGTTGTCTTGGAGACATAAATGAAACACTTTTGAGATCTCCTCTCTAAATTTATTTTCCTATGGGATGTGCTGAATATGCCAGGAGACTATAGCTGTGCTGAAGATTTCCAATTTGAAACAGCATTATAAGACGAAGCATAGGAATTTTAAAGAGACATTTCCTCAAAATTCAGAGGTAAGAACTACAAAAAATAAATGCACTGAAATCATCATAAATAGATGCAAGCAGGACTCTACACATCTATGACAACACAACAACAAATACATTGTAATTCATATTTCTGTTTTTAACAAAAAGGACATTTTGCTTTAAATATTACATTATTAACGCATGTGGCTGACCAACCTCAATAAATGGACCTTTGACTCATTGAAAAAAATATTTCTGGCCCTTTAAGATTTGTATTTGAGTACCCCTGCTGTACAGGAACCAATAAGAAAGTATCCATCTTGTTTAGCATGCCAACCAAAACTAAAGTTTTAGTACTACATTGTTTTAATGCGATTTACCTCACTTTCTCCTTTCCTCAGCAGATTGATTAGACATGACGTGTGTCTCTCAGGCATTGCTCATATTAGTGAAAGTTAAAGGTGACATATCATGCAAAATTGACTTTTTAATGGTTCTCTACCTGAAATATGTGTCCCTGGCATGTCTACAAACCCTCCGAAAATGAAAAAAAATCCATTCTGCCCCTGTTCTGATTTCTCCACCTTTCTGTAAATGTGTGCTGAAACCATAGACTGTATAAAATATGGACGTAGTATCTGTGACGTCACCCATCTGTTCCTGAGAGCTGTTTTGAAGCAAATCGACGGCAGCAGCCATATTGGAAATGCGGAACTCAACTATGCAGAGTGTGACGTAGTGTGAGTCTCTTAGCCAATGGCTGTGTGTTCCCGACCGGGAGTCATGTCAGTCATGTCCTTATTTGGGCAAAACTCATAATCTTAATATCTTCTTAACCGTCACGTTAGAAAAAAATTCACCCTCCGTACAGTGTGTGCCATTAGAGAGATTAGCGTTGTAGGGCCAAGCCGTTTTTTGAACCAGGCTGTAAAGATGTTTATTAATGCTGCAAAGATCGTCTTTTTCCCATTCATATCTATGTGGTTTCCGGTGTTTCTGCAGCCAGCCTCAAGCGGATTCTCGATGTATTGCAGTTTATATCACTTCCGCATTGGCTTCATCGTTTGAGACCGGAGTTTTACGCTTGGCTGAAACCAACCGTTTCAGTTTTCAGTGTTTTTGTTACGTCACAACGACATCCGGTCTGTAACAGAAGTCAGAGCTCAGAGCTTGTTCAGCCCATAGACTGTATAAAATACAACTCAACCCCTCCTCTGTTTTTCATTCCCTGCACACACGTGTGCTAACAAGGAGCTTAGGAGGGAGGCATGCTAGTTGTAGGCTGTCTTAAAAAACACAAAGGTCGGTTTTACTCCCCACGTCTGCAGATTTAAGTCCCTTCAGGATTTCGCGGGATTTTTTAGTGATTGTTGCGGCCCAAAAAGCCTGATTTTGCGACAGCTTTTTGAAAAAATTGCGGTGAAAGTTGCGATTGTTTTTTTTGTTTTTCCCCCCCCCCAACAACATCTCAGGGGCAAGTAAATACGCTAAATTACAATTGTTTTTAGAATACATTCTTGATGTGACCACTGTGACTGTATTTTGATTCTCTTGATTCACAGAAAAATGCCATGATAGGACTGTATTACACATTTACGATGGTCCCTGAATGCACCTCGCAGTGACAGGGGCACTTGACAGGCAGCTCATGGCACTCTAACATGAATCTGCATCTTTGATGACTATGAGTTGAACAAAAATTACTAAATGTGTCTGATGTTTCACCAAACTGGATTAAATCAAGCTGTGGACGCAGAGCTTTTTACGGTAATGGCGGCAACAACGTCAAACATCAAATATTAGCACCTTAAATAGTAAACATTAAATAGTAAACAGACACTCCGTGGTTGTGTCTTTGTCACTAACACACACTGGGGGGTAAAAATCCTCAATGTAGAGGAGACAGATGCATGGAGGAGGGAGAGCTGGTTCATAAAGCACACCTGCTGCAGGTAGAGACCAAGCTAACACTGAGCCCCTCAATCTATAAATAACAACGTTGAAATCGCAACTTCCTGGAGGGACTGAGATTTGAAGATCTAGTGGATGATTTTTATTTTTCATGGATAAGTGCTATCGTAGTTAGCATAGCCACATAGCTACATGTTCGTAGCTGTGTACCAAGACAAACGTCTACATACTGACAAATAAAACAACAAGAAACACTAAATCTGTGACCAATGGTTCAGAAAGGTCCTGCTGCAGGCGCCTCTCCGTCAGGATCAGATTCTGGATCAGATTTAGAGGGTTGAAGTAACGCGGGTCTGTGAGCAGCCATGTATATTCAGCCAGCATGTAAACATTAGATCAACGTGCCGGAGAGCCGAGGCCACATCCACTTCCTGAGGGGGCGTGGTCAGAGAGCTCATTCGAATTTAAAGGCACAGACACAGAAAACAGAGTGTTCTGAGGAGGGCTGAAGAAGAGGGGTTTACAGGCAGACCAAAATCTGATTTCAAAGTGTTTTTTTTTAGCATAAACTTTAAAGACATGTTTTGGTGACCTCTTAGACCAGTATATTTTGATGAAAAAGAGCGTAATATGTCACCTTTAATAACAGTCGTCAAAGGGTTGTGCCCAATCAGAATCAAGCATCTTACACAGCTGAAAGATCAGTAAGACATCCAGGTAATAAATATATATTAAAGTATATGATCTTCTTCTTATTCTCCACACAAACTTGTAATTTTATTATTGAGTATATATATACCATGAATGTGTTTTAAGCGCTTTTCTAAGAACTCAAAGTCATACTTTGTGGTAATACAGTGTAACTAATTGGTTCATAGCAGGGGGCGGTAGTGATTATTTATGCTGATTGCCACTCACCTTAAAAGAGGAAAGACAAAGCAGCAACAGAAGAAGAACCAGCTAGCCAGTCTTCACTACCACGTGTGGCTACTACTGCAGCCCAAATCATGTCATAGAAGATAACAGATGAAAGTGAGGTACCCTACCTGCACCCAAGTCTCCTTGCCAGTCGGGAAGCGTGAGGATGGCATTGTTGATTCCGCTCAAAAAACTAGGCATTATGTACAGTCCAGGTCTGGGGGACGAGGAAACAAAATAAAATACTTGTAGGAAAAAAGGAAAGGATGAAAAAGGAAGTGTTAAACAAAGGTAGGGACAGAGCTCTCCACAATGCCACTTGGGCCCTTGTGGCTCAGTATGCTCTTTGATTTGTTGCAACTCTCTAACAACAGATGTGACTTCGACTTCAACCAACCAACTCCCCAAAGGACATCCAGCCTCCTCTTATATAGCAGCTGGCTTCAACCAAGAGTGAGGGATAAATTACTTGTAATCAATTAACTCACCTCAGCCTCCTACCTGGTCTCCAATTGATCTAAACTGATGCTAAGGGGTTACAAAATCATTATCCAAACACATTTACATAAAGTTTATTCCCAAATTGCGCTTAAAGAGCATTTCTTATTTCACCTGTCAAAACACCCCTCCACTTCCTTTATACATAGCGCCTTCCGCTTGGCATGCCTCCATATAAGCCAATGGGAGGCCTTGGTTCTGGTTGGCAGTTCCTGGTTTTGCATGTGGAAGACAGGTGGCAAACAAAAGCTACCTTTTTTAAACCTTTTATGGACTAAATGGCTTATGTAAAGAAATAATAACTTTGTTTGATTTGCTTTGAGATATGGCCTTTGCAGACTTTCTACATTCAGGAATTTTGGTGTTTTAAGGGGCTTTCACTCACAGTGGGTAACATGCTATGCTAAATTGAAGAGAGGTCTCTCAGCCAGCTTGATGTTTAAAAAAAGAGTGGCTGTGTAATCTCACAGCATGCATATGAGCATTTGACTCTACAGGGCTACAGGTTGGCCTCATGACAGGGAGTTTTGGAGATTTCATAAAAAAGACGGGGTGTTTGATGAGGATAGGAAACGCCAAAGAAGAAGAACAGTTTTTATTTCATTAGAAGTTTGATCCAGCACCATCTTACAGACAGGACTCAGTCTGATCTCATCTTAATCCACCATGAGCAGAGCACTTTGCAGCATTTAGCAAGTTACAGTGGCAAGGACAAACTTCCTTTAACAGGCAGAAACCTCCAGCAGGACCAGACTCATGTTAGACACACATCTGCTGAGACCGAGTTGGAGAGAGGGATAGAGGGAGATGAAGAGAGAGAGAGAGATGATAGTGGGGAGACGGATAGCAGGCCACTTACTGCAGTGACTCAGGAACCTACGGGACAAGGGAGCTCAGGGACTCCAGACAGATCTAAGGTTAGTAACTTTAATGGGACAGGGAGAGAGAAAGTAAGTGATAGGCTTGTCTTGCCTTTCCTTACTTTAGTGATGTGTTTCTTTCAAAGTTTATTATAAATTGTGATTTTTTTTTTGGCCATGCATTCATGAGTTGAAAACCTGCCCTGTTTAGATATTCATTATAGAATTATGACCAAAAGGGGAACTCTGAAAAACATCATTATACTTTCATTGCTTCCCCAGACAAAAAGACAGACACTCCAGCACTTAGAGAACAACTTTCTAAGAATATTTCCAGGGTTAGTTATTTTTAGTCGCTTCCTTACAGATTGTATTTTTTTCTTTGAAGAACAAATAATTCAAACCTTCATTCTACATTTAATTGACTTGTCAGGAAGGACTGAATTGCAGTTTAAAGCTACTTTAAAGGACATAAGCCATACCATTCCAAACTCATTTCAGGACACTCATTAGACTAAATAAACCTTCAGAAAGAAACAAAACCCACACAAATCTGCTTCACAATTCGTTTTATTGATTTTGTAATTACAGTGCATGTAAGCATTGACAGTGTAAAAAAGTAGACATAATGAGTGTGTGCACCAATGACAGTACTTAAATACAACACAATACAACAATTTTACTGGCCTTTTCATGACCATGACCCAAAGCTCCTTCCACCCAAACCTCATTACTTACATAAGGAAAAAAAAACAAAGACAGACAGAAAGAGAGAGGGGAAGGGGGGCAACTAAGCTTCATCTGGGTGGACAGTTGTTTTGTTTAAAGGTGACATATCATGCAAAATTGACTTTTTAATGGTTCTTTACCTGAAATATGTGTCCCTGGCATGTCTACAAACCCCCCGACAATGAAAAAAATCCATTCTGCCCCTGTTTTGATTTCTCCACCTTTCTGTAAATGTGTGCTGAAACGAGCCGCTTCAGACTTCCGTGTTTTTGTTACGTAACAACAATATCCGGTCTGTCACTGAGTCAGAGCTCGGAGCTTGTTCAGCCCATAGACTGTATAAAATAATACTGAATCCCTCCCCCGTTTTTCATTACCTGCACAAATGTGTGCTAACAAGGAGCTTAGGAGGGAGGAATGCTAGTTGTAGGCTGTCTTAATAAACACAAAGGTCGGTTTTACTCCCCACGTCTGCAGATTTGAAGATCTAGTGGATGATTTTTATTTATCATGGATAAGTGCTAGCGCAAGTTAGCATAGCTACATAGCTACATGTCGTAGCTGTAGCTGTGTACCAAGACACTTCTACATACTGACAAATAAAACAACAAGAAACACAGAATCTGTGACCAATCCTTCAGAAAAGGTCCCGCTGCCTTTCTGGCAGAGGTCGGTTTGACTCCCCACGTCTGCAGATTTGAAGATCTAGTGGATGATTTTTATTTGTCATGGATAAGTGCTAGCGCTAATTAGCATAGCCACATAGCTACATGTTCGTAGCTTTAGCTGTAGCTGTGTACCAAGACACACGTCGACATACTGACAAATAAAACAACAAGAAACACTAAATCTGTGACCAATCCTTCAGAAAGGTCCTGCTGCCTTTCTGGTAGAGGTCGGTTTTACTCCCCATGTCTGCAGATTTGAAGATCTAGTGGATGATTTTTATTTATCATGGATAAGTGCTAGCGCTAGTTAGCATAGCCACATAGCTACATGTTCGTAGCTGTGTACCAAGACACACGTCTACATACTGATAAAAAAAACAACAAGAAACACTAAATCTGTGACCAATCGTTCAGAAAGGTCCTGCTACAGGCGCCTCTCCGTCAGGATCAGATTCTGGATCAGATTCAGAGGGTTGAAGTAACGCGATCTCTGAGCAGCCGTGTATATTCAGCCAACATGTAAACATTAGATCAACGTGCTGGAGCGCGGAGGCACATCCACTTCCTGAGGGGGCGTGGTCAGAGAGAAAACAGAGTGTTCTGAGGAGGACTGAAGAAGAGGGCTTTTCAGGCACGCCAAAATCTGATTTCAAAGTGTTTTTTTTAGCATAAACTTTAAAGACATGTTTTGGGGACCTCTTAGACCAATATATATTGATGAAAAAAGCGTGATATGTCACCTTTAAATACAACACAATACAACAATTTTACTGGCCTTTTCATGACCATGACCCAAAGCTCCTTCCACCCAAACCTCATTACTTACATAAGGAAAAAAAACAAAGACAGACAGAAAGAGAGAGGGGAAGGGGGGCAACTAAGCTTCATCTGGGTGGACAGTTGTTTTGTTTAGGTATTCCTTGAAGGGCCTCCACGTCTTTTCAAAATAACTTCTTGAACCTGCAAGTGAGAATCGGATCTTCTCAAGTTTAATATGACTAAGGATCTCCCTGAGCAAGCTGTTATGGGAAGGATGGAGTGTGTGCTTCCACCTGAACAGGATGAGGCATCTAGCTAGCAGAGTCATAAAGGCTAAGACATGCCGTTTGGTCGCTGAAAGGTTGGACACTCCAGAGGGTGGGACTCCAAATAGGACAGTGAGTGGGTCAGGGAGAAGGACTGTGTGAAATACTGTTCCCTATGTGTCAAAAAATTTGACTCCAAAAACCTTGTAGTTGCGGGCAGGACCAGAACATATGGGAGTGATTAGCAGGTGAATTCTTGCATCTGTTACAGGTGTCGTCAGAGTCCGGATACATTTTAGCCAGTTGAGTATTTTTGTAGTGTTCTCTGAAAATATCCTTACACTGCAAAAGACCGTGTCTGGCACACAGCAAAGCTGTGTGGACAAGAGCAAGGGTTTGCTCCCATTGGCCATCG
This sequence comes from Notolabrus celidotus, assembly GCF_009762535.1. NCBI lineage: Eukaryota > Metazoa > Chordata > Actinopteri > Labriformes > Labridae > Notolabrus > Notolabrus celidotus. Next base: position 26,195,589 of record NC_048292.1, read on the forward strand.
GGTATAGACATGCCAAGTTCCTGCTCCCAAGTCTGCTTCAAACCAACACAAATCAAGTTAGTCTCAGGTGTTTTCCATTATTTGTTTTGTAAATGTATGTTTCAGTGCATGCAGTGAAAACAAATGTACATGTATGGATAGTGAGTTCATTTTTTCTGCATTGGGTTGTGGGTCATAAGAGTTAAAAGTACAGTAAATGTCTGCACTGCAGAACTGCTCACAGTCTCAGGTTGTGAGACCTTCTCTGTTAAATATTCCTTGTATTTTTCATGCAGGGAATCCTTTATTTATTTATGGCATCTTGCCTTTTTGGCTAGCCTCAGGTGAGAAGCAGACAGGGCTCCACCTGGGTAGAGTAAAAGGTTAACTGGGGACTTAGCGTCCATATGGTGAGTTCTTAACGACCGTGCCAACAGGACAAACTGAATTCTGTTATTTATACACCCTGGCATCACACCAGTCTTATAAAACTTTGACACAAAATCCACTAAACAACCACCGCGGCAGCATGTCCAGCGCTGGGGGGATCCTCTCCGTCACAGCAGCTGTGCAGCAGATCCAAAGCTGGGCTGTGGGATTCCCACGTGAAATGCTTTTCTCTGTATATGCTGGCAGGGGAAGCAAAGCAGGCTTCCACGTACAACTCTAAATCCAGTCAGAGAAACCACAGACTCTCAATGTGAAGCGTGTCCTTCAGAGAGGTACTGGCAGCACTTCTCTTTCATCTAAAGCGGCTCGGCTCGCTGTGTGTTTGTTCCTCACATCTCCTTTGTTGCGGGAGAGCAAGAGTGAGTATCATGCCGATTTTAAGTATCCACCTGCATTATCATTGATGTATAAAGAATCAAGAGGAGGTTAGTCTAGAGACGAGTAAAGAGCATAATCAAAATGGAATTTTCTCCCTTTCCCATCCTTCTGTCTTATATTTGACTTATCATTTTCTACCTGCTGTTAGCTTATATAATGTCCCAGCAGCCACAAGTTAGTGTTTGAAGCTGTGTTATTACAGACAGAATGAAACCAAAATTCATAACACTCTGAAATAAACATGTAGGGCAAGAGTGACTAGGCGTCCTTTGATACTGATATCAGTGGTTCAAAATGAACTTATAACCAATATGGCAGTCAATAAAGTGAATTAATGATAATGGAATAAAGTAGTACCTTAAGTATATGTAACTTTGGGAATACAGTTGTGCTCATAAGTTTACATACCTTGCAGAATGTATGATTTCTTGGGTAGTTTCTGTTGTCTTTATGATATAAAAAGAGTAAACACAGTTGTTTGATAAAAATTGTGCTTCACCCAACCACTAACCATGAGTGAAAAAAAAGTTTTTCTCTTATCATTTATATACTCTGAAAAATGGCCAAAAAAAACACAAATTCTGCTAGGGTATGTAAACTTATAAGCACAACTGTATATAGGACAATTTGGTTACTTCCCTGAACTTTGTGTCACTACCTGTGTTTTATGGGATCAGGATTAAAAAGGAGCCCACTTGGAGGAAAGGGAGTGAGGAGGTCAGATTATTTGTTAAACTGTGACAACCTTTGTCTGTCTCTTGATTCCAGCTATTGGTTGTTCTAGCAACTTAGCACTGCCCGCTTTAGCATAACCGGCTACTAGTGATGTGTAGGTCGCGAATGATCCGGCTCTAAGAACCGGCTCTTTGAAGTGAATGACGGGAGCCGGCTCCTGACTAGGAGCTTTTTCTCGTCTTTTTCTGTTAAAGCCTCACGTGATTGGTCAAGACATGGTGGCGTCTTGACCAATCACGTGTCTACATTGAGCAGAACGGGGAGGTGAGAGGTTACAGACACACACAGCACAGTGAGCACACCAACAGGAGGGAGACGAGAGGGAGAACATGCGCGACAGAGAGAACGCACTGGAAAGGTGAGAAAACGAGTGACTGCAGGAAACAGTAAACTTTAGACACATTTAAAAGGCATAGACTGTTTAAGGGCAGAGTGTAGACTGTGCAAGGTGAAAGTGTCATCAATCAGGGTCCACAAAAACCCTGCAAAGGCACATTAGAAGTGTCTGTGAAGGATCTCAGTCATCCAGGTCATGGACATTAGAACTGTTTATCCATTAGTGCAATAAGTGAAGAATAAAGACAGTGAAGGGAACCTGCTGTTAATGAAGATGTTTAAAAGTTTATAAATAATATACATACAATCAGAGATTGGACCTTTTTGTCTAATTGAGATGAGTCTTGTTTTTGTACTTTACAATTATTTTTTTAGAACTCTGCTCCATGTTGAGTATATAAATAAAGCCTTATGAATAATAAACATTTTATATAATGTATGTTTTTTACATTAGTAACTCATTTTACATGTAATTTTACATTATTTTAGGTCATACATTAATTTAAAAAAGAAAAAATCTGAGGAGCCACACAGGAGTCGAAAGAGCCGGCTCTTTGTAGTGAGCCGAGCCAAAAGAACCGGCTCTCTAAAAAAAGCTGGAATTCCCATCACTACCGGCTACAGCATTCAACGTAGTCCAGCTCAACCTGTTTGGTGACAAGAGACTGGAGTGCACTGTTAAAAGGAAAAAGCTGTGAAAACTCAAAATTTCAAGGCAACTGAGTTTTGAGTTTATCTAGAAATCTTACTTTTGAGCCAACTGTTATTTTTTGTTGAGATAACTTCTTATTCATATGTAGTGTAACTTAAAGTTTTGAGTTCTACAAACTAAGAAGTGAAAGTTGTGCCAACTTATTATTGTTTGTTCAGAAAATGTAGCTTTGTTACTGCACTTTACTGCACTGTTTTCACACCTGCAAGGTAGCTAGCTAATGTTCAAGGCAGCAGTTGTTGAACACAGGTAGTTGAGATAACTACTCTGATGTAGTTTGCAACAGGCCAGTTTCAGGCTAACAATTTTAAGTTTTCATTTTTAAAGTGGGGCGTTTGAAGGGAACCCTCCCCACTCATGAAAATCCCCGCCTTGGGCACTTGCGTACACGTGACATTGACGGGCAAATTAAGTGAGTTATTTGTGCAAATAAAGTGACATTTCCCTTGACTGAGCTCCCTATGTACCGTACAATTAAGGGTGTAAGACACGCCTTTTTTTGTCATCTAAAATATCAGCGATGTCTTGCATACTAGTGCAACATATATTCAGATTTTTACGGTAGGTACGAAAGAAGATGTGACAATTTATCAACTTCTAGGCACAATATTGATGCAAAACAGTGGTAGAGTAAGCCTTAACAAGATTACATTTATCAGGAATAAAAGACATTTAGAAACCTCCCAGAACATTGGAAATTGACTTTCCTATAGTACAACTCCATGACTTAATCCTTTGTAAACCAATTGATCGGTTAATTCCCATATCTTGAAATGTATAACTTTAAATTGATCACAGATTGATCCAAATACTGCCGTCTTTGTGATATTCAAAATGTAGTCTTGTCTGAGTATCATGAAACAACTGTGATTACTGTATAACTTTAAAGGTACTCTGGGTTTTTTGTCCACCTTTTGCACCACTGACAGTTGTTCCTGTGAGCCCTGTTGGCTTGTTTGTATCTTGTACACAAAGACAAAACTATCCATTCTCCTGCCAAACTGTACTGAACTTTGCCACTGGTCAGGAATGGATTGACACTGGAGAAGTTTATCAAGAGGTCAGCAACAGCAAGAAAGAATGTCTGCTAGCAAGTTAATGCTCGTGTAAACAGAGCAGAATCTATCCAGGGTTAGAACATTAGTCCATGCAATTACTTTTGCATTAAAATAATGTATTTAAAAATGTTAAATGTAACTTTTGTATGTTAAAAGAAAACTCCTCTGGATGTGTAAACTCAATCTGTTGCCCTTTTTATATTAATGACACTGTACTGTCTCGCCTTCAATAGGTGCATTTCGACCAAGGTTCCTGTGCCCACATTGTTGTCTGCGTTTAGACAGCGGGCTGAAGTCCCTGGTAGATTGTGCAAATCAGGCCAGTGACTTATGGAGGAAATAAAAAGTAAATGCACTACACCACCAGACCAGTAGAGGGCAGTAAAACAAAGATGAATGCCATTCATCACAGATGACACCATAGAAGCAGACGGACAGGCAGGTATCATTATAAGCAAAACACCAGTTAGCCTGTTAGCATGAAGAGACTCAGCTGGCGCTGTTTTAGATGGTGCTATATTTCATCACAGATGGATTCACTGAATCAACACGTGAGAGGAGATAAGCGCGAGTAGCAAAGACGTTTCAACACGGCTTTAAAATCCTTTTGAACTCAAAAAGCCGTGGCAGAGATCGGCCGGTGTTTTGGTTTAAACAGCGACCCTGTTAACTGGAGACTCTCAGCCGGATGCATCCCTCAAAAACGTCTTTAGACGATCATTTAATATCTGATGAGGATATTGAATCTTAAAACTCCCTCTGTGTTTGAACAGCTGTGTAAACTCCACAAACACTGTTACATTCAGCTGAAGGTCTCAAGTTTACAGGGTCACTTTTAAAGCCGTAACACCGGGAGAGACGCATTCACGGTGGGCTGAGAGAAGACTACTGTTACAAGCTGCTAAATCAGAGAATCACAGCTTCTTCTTTTGAAAAGTACACACACATACAAAAAAGATAGAACAAATAAAAACTAATGAAAGAAAAGAGAAATCAAGTGAATCACAGATGTGTGTGATGTTATTGTGGACAGAGGACGGAATAAAAACACTGCTGTTAATCTACCAATCAGACACGTTCAGCATCGCAGGCCCTGCCCCCCAAAAGCCCCGGGGCTTTTTGGAAAGTACTATCCCCCTAGCAGGGGCTTTTTAGGGGGGAGATTATCTACCCCTGAACTAAATTTAGACCCTTGTTCCATTGGTCGAAATGCACGTAGTTCAGGGGTAAAGTCCCTAGTTCCGGGGTAAAGTTCCTCCGGTTGAAATGCCCCATAAATGAATATCACAGCGGTGTGATGGTGGGACTGCTGTGTTGCCATCCAAGGTAAGGATGCCAACAGAGGACGAGAAGACGGTAAAGCGGAGCACTGTTCTATGTGTGTGCATGTCTGAGTGTGTGTGTATGTGAAGCTCCTGCTGTGTGTTCAGCTGCCGTGCTTCTGCAACGCGGTAATGCAATGTGAAATCACACACTAGGACACCAATGATGGGCTGTGTGGAATCAATATGGAGGTGTGATGACAGCGGAACTTCTTTACAGCGCTGTTGTGGACGCTTGTGCTAACTTGAGACTTAACAGAATTCCCTAAAACTGCTCTGTCATGCCAAATTGTACTCTTTTTGGCATTATCCTCCTGTGTTAAATTGGTGGAGTGTTCCTTTAAGACCATTTAGTGCAAGCTGCAGCTCTAAGCAGTGTAATTGAGGTAGCCTATCACATACTGGCATTTCAAAGCAAGGAACATTCCCTTAATCTTCTGGGGGGAAAAAAAGTTACCTTTTGAATAAACAATATCTCAGGTATATATTCAATGACTGGAACTGATCCTGCTCCAGATCTCTCACAACAAAAAGCAGCTCTTAAAAAAAACCTCAGACATGTGATGGGAAAAGCACAGCTCTGCAGTATTTGGAGCCAATTTCCAGATCATGCTCCATTGTCTGAATTATTTAGAGCCTGAGCTGCTCCTCTCTCTTCTAATTGCTTGTGACATTTTCTTGAGGTGTCCTTCTGCTGAGACTCTCTTTCTCCTGCAGCAGCGGTAAACAGTAAATCCGAAATGACTCTGTGCGATCCTCCCTCACCGTCTGTACTGAGGCAGCTCAACCAAACCCAGATAATTACGCTTTCACTTCAGCATGTTGTATTAGTGGACAGCAACACTTTCCAGCTGCTGTAACAACCGACATCTGAGACTAACTGTGATGAAATCAGCTGCTAGAATGGGAAGATATGAAACCTGGCAGAGGTGTGCAGCAGCTGTTGTGTATCACGATGCCTCTGGAATCGACTTTCCCTCCTTTATTTAATATTCAGAAAACACAGAACAGTAAGAAAAACTTTCAGCCTGACTGATATACACTACCATTCAAAAGTTTGGACACACCTTCTCATTTAATGGTTTCTATTTATTGTAATTATTTTCAACATTGTTGATTAATGTGGGGGTGGCAGTAGCTCAGTCCATAGGGTGGCTTGGGAACCAAAGGGTCGCCGGTTCAAGTCCCAGTATGGACGAAGCTTGGCAAGTGGACTGGTGGCTGGAGAAGTGCTGGTTCACGTGCCTGGGCACTGTCGAGTTGCCCTTGAGGAAGGCACCGAACCCCCAACTGCACTGGGTGCGCTGGTTGACGCTAGTATCCTCACTCTGACATCTCTCCCCAAGCATGTTCAATGCATGTGTGTGCATTTCTATGTATATACCAAAAACTGTATGTGTAGTATGTCCAAAAATAGCATGAGTGGAAAAATTGAATTCCCCTCCTGGGGATTAATAAAGTGTCTTTCTTTCTAATACTGAAGACATCAAAACTATGAAATAATCTGGTTTTACCATAATCTGGATTACAACAGTAGTCAAATAGGGCTATCCATTGTGTACTAACCCTACCTCTGAACAACACAACTGATGGTCTCAAACATATTAAGAAGGCAAGTCATTCTACAAATGAACTCTTGACAAGGCTCATGTTCATTAGAAACCATTCCAGGAGACCACTTCATGAAGCAGACTGAGAGAATACCAAGAGTGTGCAAAGCTGTCATGAAGGAAAAAGGGGGCTGCTTTACAGAATCTAAAATATAAAACATATTCTGCTTTGTTTAACACTTTTTCCTTCATTCAATAATTCCATATATGTTCTTTCATAGTTTTGATGTCTTCAGTATTAATCTACAGTGTTTATAATCCTTAAAATAAATAAAAACCCTTGAATGAGAAGGTGTTTCCAAACTTTTGACTGGTAGTGTTTCTGTAGGCCAATATCATCATGCTGATATTTGACCTATCAGGCTATCACACATTTACCCATATAGGATTTTCTATATTATTTATTAAAAAAAATAAAATAATAATTCTATAAAAAAATGTTTTCTTATTTTTAAAAGTTAATACATTTTCTATAATATTTGCCTTTAATTAATGTTGTTATTTACAGCTTCATTAGAAAAAAAAAACTTCTCTTAAGGAGACTTTCTTTTTGTTTTATATTGAAGTGGGGTTATATGAGGTTCTTGTAAAGATAAAGTTTATCCAAAGGGATGCTGGTCAGCTCTGCTCCTGTGTGAACAGCTGCTTGTTTCTGCAAAGGTGTGCACTAAAATAACTCTAATGAAATATACATGATAACGGTTTCCCACTATTTAGCAAACACCTGAACATGTAACAACCTGCAGTCTGTTAATTTTGTGTCCTGCTTAGAACAACACGGCCATCTCCACCTAAAATAATGTGTCATTATTAAATACATTTTACTTATGGGCGCCTTTCAGAACACTCAGGGTCATCTTACAAATGCAACAACAATAAAACAATATAAGAGAAGACAGTATGCGATAAAACAAACAACATAACAATATAAAAAAGAACATTATGAATGGAATAATGAAATGCAATAAAAGGCACGTGTATATAGTGAATATGCATTTCTAAAAAGATGGGTTTGTAGGTGGGATTTGAAACTTGGAAGAGAGTTTAAGTTACAGATGGTTTGTGGTAAAGAGTTCCAGAGACCATGGAGGTCAAGTGAGCATGAGGTACGGTGAGGAGGCTAAGTTATATTATTGGGGCATTTTCGCCTTTATTGATACAACAGCTGAAGAGAGACAGGAAATGTGGGGAGCAGAGAGTGGGGGAAGACCATAGACTGTATAAATAAAGGACATAGTATCTGTGACGTCAACCATCTGTCTTTGAAGCTCTGTTTTGAAGCCAATCGGTGCCATATTAGAAATGCTGAAGTCAACATAACTGCTGTCGAGCTAGTGTGACGTAAAGAGGCGGGCTTTGAGCCTCCCAGCCAACAGCTACAGTGTTCCCGCCTGTCAGTCAAGTCAGCTGTGCCTGTCATAATGGAAAACTCGTAATCTTAATATCTTAAGAAAACATGTTTATTTCTGCTGTAAAGATCGGCTTTTTTCAATGGGTGTGTATGTGGTTTCCAGTATTTCTGGAGCCAGCCTCAAGCGGACACTCGAGAAACTGCAGTTTTAAATGGTTGAGGCTGGGACTTGAGCCAGCAACCTCTGCGACGTGGACTATAGCCTCAGTACATGGGGCGCGCTTAGACCCCATACTGAATATTTTGAAGTTACATTCCATATTTTGTCCTCACTCAAGGGCGCCAGGTAGGAAGATTCTAAGAGCCAATGACAAACAGGGGCCCCAGAATTCATAAGAACATTTGAGGCTCAATCAATCAATCAATCAATCAATCAATCAAGCTTTATTTATAGGGCACCTTTCATACAAATCAAATGCAACCCAAAATGCTTTACAGCGATTGAAACACAAGAAAGAAGCAGAAATAAAATTATGGCAAGACATATTAGGGGAAGATAATAATAATAATAATAATAATAATAATAATAATAATAATAATAATAATAATAATAATAAATAATAATAATTACAATTAAAATTGAAATAATATATAATAAAATAGAGAGTAATGCACACCAAAAACAAAGTATGTGTAATTAAAATAAGCTAAAGCATCAAAATTAAGGATACAATAGTTAAAATAAATAGATTTAAAAGGTAAGGATAAGAGTTGAAAATAAAACTAAGGCTAAAAAGATCAATACAACTGAGTAGATAAATAAAAATAAATACATGAATGAATAAATACATAAAAATAGAATAAGCTAACAGTTAAAATTACTAAAATAATAAAGCAACATTTAAATCAATATTACAGTAGGAGGTAGGTAATAAAATTGTTAAACCCTATATAAAAGCCAGACTGAATAAATATGTTTTTAGTTTACGTTTAAAAGTCTCAGTATCTCTATCAGCGCCTCTCAGATCCTCCAGCAGGCTGTTCCATAGTTCAGGAGCATAGTGGCTGAAAGCAGCTTCACCAAATGTTTCTGTTCTCCTCTGAGGAACAGCTAAAAGAGAGGAGCCGGAGGATCTGAGAGGCCTTCCTGGTTCATACAATAAAAGCATCTCTGAGATGTAGTCTGGTGCAAGGCCATGCAGCGCCTTAAAAACTAGTAAAATCATTTTAAAATCAATACAAAAAGCCACAGGCAGCCAATGTAAAGATTTTAAAACAGGCATTATGTGTGCTCTCCTTCTGGTCTTGGTTAAAACTCTAGCTTCTGCATTTTGTATTAGTTGCAGTTTGTTTATTGTGTTCTTTGGAAGACCAGAAAGGAGAGCATTACAGTAGTCCAGCCTGCTGGTTATAAAAGCGTGCATTAGTCTCTCTGTGTTGCTCATTTGCGGTTGTGAAGTCGTTGGGCCCAATATTCTAAGTGTACAACTGTTCTTAGTAGTCAATTAGACACTTTTAAAAATCTAGCTCATCACCTACTTACTGTTTAAAAACTAATGTATGTTTATGATCTGTTTCAAGGCACCCATCATTGACTGTTTCAAGGCCTGTCTTTTTTTCTGCTGTTGAACTCCAGTGATATCATGAAGTTTCATTGATGTCCAACACTGGTATCTGTCAGTGTCTGTCAGTTAAAGCAGACTGATCAGTGGTGATCAGCTGAACCGTTATAAATGGATGGAGAGAAGAGGATGTTTCCTTGTTTCTTTCCCCCCTTTCTTAATGTCCTTGCATTTCTCCTTGCATCTCTAGTTGGAGGAGCTAAGACGTGAGGAAAAGATGCAAGTGGAGTATGCATGAATGCAACTTCAGAGACATGAGGCACAGCCAAAAGGGCACAAAGAGAGTTATGTGTATGTATATGACTATTGTATCACTTCTGCATCAACTCCTTTTTTTGATTACTCTTTCTCTCTTTCTTGTGTCTCCAGCAGCGCATCATGTCCGGACAGGAACCTGTGAGGTGGTGGCGTTGCATCGCTGCTGCAACAAGAACAAAATCGAGGAGCGGTCACAAACTGTGAAGTGCTCCTGCTTCCCCGGGCAAGTGGCCGGCACCACCAGAGCCGCCCCGTCGTGTGTAGATGGTACGCTCCAGCTGAATATTTCATGGGTCATCTTCTTCTTCTTCTTCATTTTTGCTGATGCTCCTCTCCACAAATCTGGAGGATTAGTTTTGCTGAGCTCAACGATAAGTGTTCCAGCAGACACTAAGTCACTGGAGTATCATTTCTTAGATGCTGTGAGGAAGGAACTTAAATCAAGAGAGAAAAAGGAGTCTGAGATTATCTTAACTGAATACAACTAATCCTGCGTTGGATCATTAAGAATCGTCTTAATTATATTTTCAGTTAAAGGTTACATATCATGCACTTTTTAATGGTTCTCTACCTGAAATTTGTGTCCCTGTCTACAAACCCCCCGAGAATGAAAAGAATCCATTCTGCCCCTGTTTTGATTTCTCCACCTTTCTTTAAATGTGTGCTGAAACGAGCCGTTTCAGTTTTCAGTGTTTTTGTTACGTCACAACAATATCCGGTCTGTCACGGAGTCAGAGCTCAGAGCTTGTTCAGCCCATAGACTGTATAAAATACAACTCAACCCCTCCTCTGTTTTTCATTCCCTGCACACATGTGTGCAACAAGGAGCTTAGGAGGGAGGCATGCTAGTTGTAGGCTGTCTTAATAAACACCAAGGTCGGTTTTACTCCCCACGTCTGCAGATTTGAAGATCTAGTGGATGATTTTTATTTATCATGGAAAAGTGCTAGCGCTAGTTAGTTCTTCTCAAAGGGCTAGTAACTCTTTACACCCAATACAAGTCAACTCTTTTGTGTTTCAAACATAAAAGAATTAGGCGAACATTTAAAACTCACTTACAGAGTGGTTCCTTGCAACCTGCAGCCCTGCAGCCCTGGTTTTAAATAATAATCTGAAGTAATATTAACAGATATAATCTTTAGTAACTGATTATCAACAAGTCTTTGCTGACTAAATGCAAAAATCAAATAGTCAAAAACTAAATCTGGCTCCAGAGGTCAAACAGCAGACAGCGTTGCTTGGTCTCACAGCAGTTTTCTTAAAGCGATCCTGCTTCTTCCTCAGGACACTAAACTGCTCATATTTGTGACAGTTCAAATATCAGGGTTTGAATTCAGGCCCTTGAACCTTGAACCTTCTTATATAATGTGTTGATGCAGGTGTTCCATTCATCTTGATATTTCACTGATACAGTAACACTCATTTACTTATTTTGATTTATTAGCCTTGTTGGTGTGCAATTGTGTTTGTAGACCACCCGTCCATTATCTTGACCGCGTATCCTGTTTTGGGTCACGGGGAGCTGGAGCATATCCCAGCTGACTTTGGGTGCAAGGCAGGTTACACCCTGGACAGGTCGCCAACCAATCACAGGGAAAACATGGAAAGACAGACAACCATTCACACACACACTCACACCTAAGGGCAATTTAGTGTAACTAATTAACCTGGAGTGCATGTTTTTGGACTCTGGGTGGAAGCCGGAGTACCTGGAGAGAACCCACGCATGCACGGGGAGAACATGCAAACTCCACACAGAAAGACTCCTCCTGGTCAAATATTAATCCAAGACAAGTGGAAATTGTTCCATTAGATTCTTACTTGGGTTAAATGTATGTATATACATTAGGGGTGACCCCAAATAGTGGAATATTGGACGATTCGTTCTAACGAGCCTTAGTCGACTGCCAATCTCATAGTTGAATATTTGCATATGAAACGTGGATCATTCCATTCAAACCATGGGGGTGCTCAATGTCTAATTTGACATTATTTTCCTGTTTCCCGTAAAAATAGTGTCTCATTTAGCCTATTTTGATATAAATATAGACTTATTTAATGTAATTCTGAGAACAGCTCTTGAAGTGTTAAATCTCCTTAAAGTGGTAATTAAATCTCCCCTGGTAATTAAAGGTGGACTCTCCCATTTAGCGGGACCTGTGGAGCAGACGTACCTCAGCTGGTCTTTAAATCTTTCTACGTTCATGGCAGCTCAAAATGTCAGAAATAAAACTTCAGTTGATCCTAAAACTAGTGATGAAGATGAGGAGCAGCTTCATGAAGAGGGCTGTGAGATCAAGGATTACAGGACCACACAAAAACTGTACGGGGCCAAAAGAACGAGGAGGGATACCCAAAGCTGTCCGAAGCCTCAAAAACAATCCACAGCATCCCATCCACCTCCACATCATCAGAGAGGATATTCTCAAAGACAGGATTTACAGTCAACAAAGACAGGAGCGCACTTCTGCCCGTACACACGATGGTTTTCCTCACGTACAATTTAAAAAGACTCACGCGGACAAAGACGTGATGAAAGACTGTTTTAAAAGGTTCTGTTAAGAGATTGAAAAACCCTTTAGCTGGTTCAGGTTTGATTTTTGAACATTATACAAATGTTTAGCCTTAAGTTGGACAAACTACCCTCTGCAGTGCTGCTCTCCGCTGTGTGAACACTGTTTAAATATCTCCTGATTCCTTATTCTATAGTGGAGGTTTTTCCATGTTTAAGAGATGATGGCCTTATTTGAGTTTTCTCTCCTTCATCACCTCGTTGTTTTTGCAATATAGATTTAAAAAATTTAAGTTTTATACTTATAATATTCTGTTGTCCCTTTTACTTTAAGCTACGAGTCTCTTAATTGTAAAGGGTTATGTGTAATATTGTCATGTGGTCACCATCATGCAGACTTTGGGTCAATAAGGAAAAACAACAAACATTCCACTATTCATCCACTACGGGCAAAATCTGATGAATCAGATTCGACTAAGCAAATCCTTAGTCGGGCTCACCCCTAATATACATACATATAGATATATATTCATATATGTATATACACCTGAGAGTAAGCACAACACAAGGCAAGGCAAGGCAGCTTTATTTGTATAGCCCATTTCATACACAAGGGCAACTCAATGTGCTTTACATTAAAACATTAAAAGCATTGGAAACATTCAGACAGGAATAAAAGAACATAATTAAAATGACAAATATGATAAAACAGAAAAGAAAAGGAAAATTAGTAATATATTAAAAATTACATTAAAATGTGCATTTAAAGTGAGTTAAAATAAGCTAAGATAGGGAGGCAGTGGTAAATAAAAAAGTCTTAATCTTTGATTTAAAAGAGGTGAGAGTTGGAGCAGACCTACAGCTTTCAGGGAGTGTGTTCCAGATATGTGGTGCATAAGGACTAAACGCTGCTTCACCATGTTTCATTCTGACTCTTGGGACTGAAAGCAGACCAGTACCTTATGACCTCAGAGGTCGAGGTGGTTCATAAAGTAGTAGCAGATCAGCAATGTATTTTGGGCCTAAACCATTCAGTGCTTTATAAACCATCAGCAGGATTTTAAAGTCTATTCTCTGACAGACAGGAAGCCAGTGTAGAGATCTAAGAACTGGAGTGATGTGGTCTTTTTTTTTGGTCCTTGTTAGGACTCGAGCAGCAGCACTCTGTATGAGCTGCAGCCGTCTGATGGACTTTTTAGGGAGTCCTGTAAAGACCCTGTTACAGTAGTCTAGTCTGCTAAAGATAAATGCATGGAGGAGTTTTTCTGCATCTTGCTGAGACATAAGTCCTTTAATCCTTGATACGGACAGGAGGAAACAACATGAGTAAGTGCCACAAACTACTTCATGTCCAATCTGACACAAGAGCTGTCATTCAGATAGGATATGCACAGTGTTTAGAAGCAGGTTTTTATTTATTTATTAATATCATCACCACCAAAGCATCAGCAACAATGTAATCATCATCATGAAATCTCTATATCATCATCATTTCCAATTTCATTAACATCATCTCTCATAAGCCAGCATCTCTAGCAACATCATCTCTACCAAGTGAAGAGCTGTTCATCAGTGTGGGGTCAAAAACTTTATATAGAGCTTTGAATCAGCTGTCAGACAACGTTGCAACACCACGTGACTCTTCTGAAGACGACTGCAGGAAGTTTGTAGTTTAAATTATGCCATGGCAAAAAAGAAAAACACACAAGTTGTCAGCAGAATGTGGTTTCAGTTATAGTTGTAACATGAGGTGATCTTTGGGTTCTAAAAGTAGACATATTCATTTTAATGAAGGTAGATCTACAGTGGTTTTAGAAATGATCTAGCAGTGATATGAGTGTTTTCATCCACAGGACAATCACTTCATTTATATTGTGTCTTACTCCTGACATATAGACTGACATAACCCTTTTTAAATGTGTCTTCTTCACATCCAGGGAATCAAGGGTGCCGAGTTGAGTCGCCTACAAAGAGTTTCCTGAAGGCTTTTTAATCACCTCTTAATGAATGTGAAGCTGTTCTCGGTACACTGTACAGTCAATGACCTATAGAGTCTTTAGCATGCTAATGCGTCTGACCCCCGACTCAGCTCGAGTGTCTGCCTCACTTCAGTCTGAACAGTGGACGTTTCTGGCTAAACTCTGGACCCAATCGTGTTTGACCTATTCCTTGACATTTCACTATTGACATTTTCTGCAAATTAAAGCTGTGAGCCGCCGGCCTCAGTTTAAAGCTCCACGGGTGATCTCAGTAAAAAATGATCAGCACTTAACCTTTTAATTATTCTTTCTTCTACAATCAAGGGATTACCTTTAGCTCCGCTCTGTGTGAGACAAGAGCCTCTTTATATGAAGATAAATGAACCTGAAGACATCTGAGGAAAAAATGTGAGCAGATTTAATTTAAAATTTAGGGATAAAAAAACCCACCAAACTTTAGGAAATTAACTTTTTAAAGTGTCACAATCATGATGTAATGTTTTCCTCATGTAAACTCAAATGACTCATCAATGCAAAAACTTCCACAAGTTATAACTGAGTTTATATTTTATGCAACAAAGGATGCATTTTATAGAATAATGTTTTTGAATAGTTTTTTAGAACAGTGAACTGAACTCTGACCTCTCCATTATCAAATATGTTTACAGCCCAACATTTGAAAAAAGTTAGTGGAAGTACAAGCTCAACACCCACACATTAAAAAACTTAGATTCACATTCTGAGTTGCAGCAACTGAAAATATGGAGACTTTGTTTGATGACTCTTTCAACTAGGACAGATATGAGGACCAGGATGATTTAGCTGGCCGGACATTTTCAGCAGCATTTAAAAAAATGTTCTGCTTCTGCCAAGCACAAGTTTGAAATAAATGCAAATAGATGTAGTAGATTAGAAACAGTTATTATTAGTTCACATTTGAAATAAATACTTTTTTGTCACATATCTGGTAGAAAATCAGACATATATGCACAGTTGGGCCAAATCAGTTTTGACTGTGCATCCATTGATTGCTATTGAAATGACCTGAGCCTCAATCAGTTAATCTGTAGACAGAGTTTTAAAGGTGACATATCACACTTTTTTCATTAAAATATATTGGTCTAAGAGGTCCCCAAAACATGTCTTTAAAGTTTATGCTCAAAAAAACATTTTGAAATCAGATTTTGGCATGCCTGAAAATCCCTCTTCTTCAGTCCTGTTCAGAACACTCTGTTTTCCCTCTGACCACGCTCCCTCAGGAAGTGGGTGTGGCCTTGGCTCTCCAGCACGTTGATCTAATGTTTACATGTTGGCTGAATATACACGGCTGCTTACAGACCGCGCTACTTCAACCCTCTGAATCTGATCCAGAATCTGATCCTGATGGAGAGGCGCCTGCAGCAGGACCTTTCTGAACCATTGGTCACAGATTTAGTGTTTCTTGTTGTTTTATTTGTCAGTATGTCGACGTGTGTCTTGGTACACAGCTACAAACATGTAGCTATGTGGCTATGCTAACTAGCGCTAGCACTTTTCCATGAAAAATACAAATCATCCACTAGATCTTCAAATCTGCAGACTCGGGGAGTAAAACCGACCTCTGCCAAAAAGGCAGCAGGACCTTTCTGAATGATTGGTCACAGATTTAGTGTTTCTTGTTGTTTTATTTGTCAGTATGTCGACGTGGGTCTTGGTACACAACTACAGCTACAGCTACAAACATGTAGCTATGTAGCTATGCTAACTAGCGCTATCACTTTTCCATGAAAACTAAAAATCATCCACTAGATCTTCAAATCTGCAGACGTGGGGAGTAAAACCGACCTTTGTGTTTATTAAGACAGCCTACAACTAGCATGCCTCCCTCCTAAGCTCCTTGTTAGCACACGTGTGCAGGGAATGAAAAACGGAGGAGGGGTTGAGTTGTATTTTATACAGTCTATGGGCTGAACAAGCTCCGAGCTCTGACTTCAGTGACAGACCGGATATTGTTGTGACGTATGAAAAACACTGAAAACTGTAACGGCTGGTTTCAGCACACATTTACAGAAAGGTGGAGAAATCAGAACAGGGGTAGAATGGATTTTTTTTATTTTCAGGGGGTTTGTAGACATGCCAGGGACACATATTTCAGGTAGAGAACCATCATAAAGTCGATCTTGCATGATATGTCACCTTTAACCTGATGAATTTTCATTTAATTTTGGCATCATCTATCATTTCACCCACAACAACCAGCACACATTCTCTCACTACTTTGAAATGTATGAATTGCGACTTCTTCTTTTCCAAGATCCATGACATATGTTGGAAAACTGCTCTGGCTCTCTGTTAGACTGTGGTTGACTCAATTCATAAGCTGCAGATCAACTCTTTGGTCGTTTGGTCGCCTGCTCCAAGGATCTCTTGGGAAAGCTGGTCCCGGAGAGTCGGATGTTTTTTCAAAGTGTTGTCCCAAAACATTTTTAAATTACTGCAACACTCTTGTTGCAAATGAGATAAGTTGGTTCTGCATTTGGAGTTGGCAGTAAACAAAGTGTGGACAACAACATTTTTGAAAGCAAGGCTACTACACACAGTGGCGCCATATAGGGGGGAAAAGTTAGGATGATTCTAAGGGCCCATGACTGACAGGGGGCCGGAACATAATAATACAAAATAAAAATAAAATAAAATAATCATAATTAACATTTTATTCAGCATAAGGTTATTAAAAAAAATGATCCTGTTGTCTTCATAAAATGTCAAATGTCAGTCAGACAGAAGTTGCACAGTGCACAGAGTGCGCTAAAGGCAGCTAAAATGTCTGGAAAGACAAAGTCTGGGTCCCAGAAAAGGAGGGAAAGAAAGGAGAGAGAGGAGAGAGAGAAGAAAGTGCGACAGTATGTCACCCAGTTTTTCTCCAGGAAAGGTTGGTATAGTCTTTGAGTGGTTCAAATCAACCTGTAACAGTAAATATTTGACTCCAAGAGGCAAGACAGCTGAAAAGGTAGAGTTATGTAAAGCTTTGACTGGGTCAATTGGATCCTGGAGATGTGGTTACAGCAGTTGCACTGGGTTCTTGTGGCCTTTGGTGATGGGGCCCAGTGTGATATTTTTCCCTGGCGGCGCCCCTGACTACGCTGCGTAGTCTACGCATGGTCTGAATGTTTTCAATACGACAACTTCTTTGAACCTCCGTTCTGATCAGTACTGCACATGTGCAACTATGAACAAAGATAGGAATGAAGTTTGGTTGGCTCACTCACAAGCTACTTTTGAGCACGCTGTTTGGACTGCTGGATTAGTTTTTCATACCTTGGATTCATGTATGCAGGTCAGGTTGGGGCGACTAAGAGGTTGCCTGCGGGCCAATTGAATAGCCGGGCTCAGGAGCTACATGTTACACCAGGAGTTGGATAACAAGATTAATAAGCAACCACTCTTTTTTTTCTGTTTGATAATTATGAAGACCTCTTAAGGCTGCAGGCTATCTTAGCTTAGCCTAGCACAAAGATTATGGATACTGTGGTTCTGATACTTTGATACTGCAAAACATTTATTTGGTATCGATTCATTTTCAAAAGTCCTGAATGAGTACTGTCACACAACTATGCTTCTGCTTCTATCTGCTCTATTTTTCTCACCTGTGTCACATGACTGTGGAACCCAATCAGAATTTAAACTAAACAAAAATGGGTGCAACAACTGTGAACACAGACACACTCAACACTTCCTCCTCAGTTCTCTCATCATCCATCCATCATTATCTCTACCACTTATCCTGTTCAGGGTCACGGGGGGACTAGATCATATCCCAGCTGTCATTAGACAGCTGTTTATCATTTTTACTGAGTTCATACTTTCAATGCCAGACTTTTACTAACCAGATTTATTTGTCAGTTTTTATAATTACAGAAGAGAAGTATTCAAACACCTCTGCTCTGGTTATGACCTCTGCTGAGGACAAGGCAGTGTTTTTTCTTGGTATTACCTTCACAATCTCACTTTGTATTCTGTTATAACAGGAGGTTAATCAGAGTAAAACAAAATACAACTACATTATGAACATTCAAATAGAGCTAACCTTTTGTAATAACAACCTCAACTTAAACTCATTGAGGTGCAAATGGGCATGTTTATTGTGTTGGTATTTCAATGCAATGATTATTTATGAAATCATAATTTGTTTAATTTCTATTGAAGAAAGTTATTTCTTCTTCATATTGGGAATTTTTAAAACTTATTTGCAAATACATTGATTTGAAATCATTTTCTTGAGATATTTATTGATGTCCTAGTTGTGTTGTGTAATTTCCTTTTAAGTGCTCACATTTTTATTTTTATTATGGTGTTAATTTCTAATATCTCATTTCTGCTTAAGATGTATTGATATCACTACCATAATTGGTAAATCTGCATAAAAAATAATTTGTATTTTATCCAATTTAAAAAGGATGGTATTGCCTGGGGCCAGGGGGTGTCGTAGTGGGGGAAAAGTGGAACTGGCTACAAAGGGCCCAAGTGGGGAGGGGGGGCCTTAATGGGCCTGAAATAAAATGTGTTTTCTACTACGCTTTTCTTTTGTTTTGTTATAACTTTCTGGAAAAAAGGGGAGTCTCTCTCAAAGCCCCCACCCCCCCTTCTGATTGCACAGAATGGTTTGGTCCTTCCCGTTCCTGTCGACTGGATTGATCTGTCAGCAGTCAGTCAAGAGAAGAGACAGTGATGGTGCAGCACCATGTTCCCCCCCCCCCCAAAAAGCCAAGTCTGGGTTTCAAAAAAGAAAAGAGAAAAAGGCAAACGAAAGCAAGCAAGCTGAGGGAAAACAGCATTTAACAGCTTTCTTTCAAAAGAAAGATGGGCACAACTACAGTTTAAGAATGCTTTAGCTAATACTTGCAATTTAGATTCAAGGCAGTCAGCCAACAGGAGTCTTCCTTGGAGTATATTTGCACTTTATATAAAAGTTTATTATATTCATAAATTATTCAGCATCAAAGGTTAGGTATGCTAAAAGCTTTATTTTACCTCATGAGGTTAGATTATACCAAATAATGCCCCCTTGTTGTTATTCAACAAGTCACCTGGCTTCAAATAATCTTGTTTAAAGAGGTGGACAGTCTGAAGGTCAATATTGTGCAGTTACATTTAGAGGAATTGTAAAAAAAAATAAAAAAAATGATATGTAGCTTAGATTTGAGTCAGTTAACCAGGATAGTTTTAAGCATGTATTGTTGTTTAATGCAAATAAACCAGTATTATAGCAGCAATGTTATATTCTGTAGGGTTGGCTGTGGTGATGGGGCCCACTGAGATATCTTTTCAGGGGGCCCAGAATTCCTGGCGACACCCCTGCCAGGGGCTCAACAGCTTTCCTGGCACTATTCTAAGTAAATAATCGATCTACAAGCTCCTTCAAAACCCCCACATAAATGACACACTGTATCGTATTTGTGTAGTTGGCGTAAAATCTGAAGTGAAAAAATGACTGTTAATTTTAAGATGTTTCATAAAAGACTACTGTACTTCTTGGTTTGGACAATGTTCCTGTCCTGAGTCACTGCTTGCCATAAATCTGTCATGTGACCAGGTCAAAGCTGACCCTTTCCATCCACCCCAAATGTACAGTTCTAGTGACTACACATAATGTCAGAGCTGTTATTATTGAATGATTCAAATTAATGCAATTTTCTGTAGACCCTTTCTAGCTCACGTCTTGACAGCTGGACATGACCACCAAGTTTGGACTTGCAACTAAAGCAGAATTAAAACGTACAAACTGCTGCAGTGTCTGAGCTACACACGACTATTCATGCCAGAAATGTTTGGCTCCACTCCAAAGACACTCAGCTTAAACGCTCACATTCCAACCTTCAGTGTGCGCTCTTCAAAATCAGCTGCTTTTTAAATACGTTTTTTGAAGTGGTTATATATGCTTTGAATTTCAGTTTTTATATCAATGTGTGTTGAAGTAGAGATCAAGGTCAAAACAAAAACTTGTAGATGTTTTTACAGCTCCAGAGATAAAACAGAAGCAGATATATTTTAATGGTTTGCTCCCTGACGGTTTTTTTCGGTCGGAGCAGCCTTTGGGTTTTAAAGCATCATTTACTGTTCAGTGAAATTGATCCCATGCACTTTATGCATGCTTGGTTATCAATATTCCCATTTCATTTCATGAGAAACCTTTGTGGCTTTTTAATAGCTGCTGTTACACAACCACCATCTGCTTGCACTTGACGTGATGCCTATTTTACACCACACTGCTGCTATAACCAAAGCTTAGTGATATAAGTGAATTCCCTTATGTCATAAAGTATTCATTCTGTGCAATTTACCACAGTGACGATCTGGTGTTATGTGCAGATCATAATAACCGTCCTCTTCATTAAGAGGGCCGCTAATGCTGGTGAAACGTAGATAATGACCTCTGTAATCGGCCAAATTTGAATAATATCGTGTACAAAAGAGTAACTGAAGCTTATAGTTCTCTTTTATGGAGGCAATTTAGGTGACGCTAACACAGCAGCTGAAGGTTTTCCCCCTGAATAACTTGAGTCACACATTTTCTAGTTCCTTCTTTGAGGATGTGGATGTTTATGACAAGGCTCCCAACATTGTGTGTGTTTGAACACTCAAAATAGATGTTGTGAGTGTTGCTATTCAAAAATAAATCTTACATCAGATTCCTGAGACAGCTGTCAAACTGTTTAACGACCTGATGGGAGACAGCTACAGTGTAATGATTTGATTGTTATAGTAGGAGACAACTCATGTCAGAGTCTGAAGGTTGTGGAAAAACTGCTGTCTTGAAATAATAGAAGTCCAAAGTGATAATGAGGTGAAGATGAAACGGTGCTGCTAATTTTATTGTCTTTTAATTTTCATTTGGTTTTAGTTTTTGTGTTTTAGAAAGCTAAAGCTAACCCAACGTTAAAATTAAAAAATTTGGACACCATAGTAATTTCTGTTCAAAAACACCTAGGGGATTATTATAATGCATTTACAGTCTTTGTCTTTTGGGAAAGCATCAAATTAAAACTTGCAGGCTAGCAACATTGACAAAAACAAAGCTAACGTAAGTTAGTTTCAGTTTTTCGTTGTCGCTGCTCATTTAATTTTCAATAGGACTGTGAATGATCAGAAATCATTCTAATTGGCCCAGCAGCAAAACTTGAAAAAGGGGGAAAAGCAAGTGGAGAAGAGAAGACATTGACAAAAAGCTAAAGCTAAACCAACGTTAAAAAAAATAAATTTGGACACCATAGTAATTTCTGTTCAAAAACACCTAGGGGATTATTATAATGCATTTAAACCCTTATTAATCCTGCTATCAATTATACAAATAGCAACAAGTAGGATAACTGACAGCCTCTGATCGACCTACGTTAGCTAACTTTTTCAAATGGTGCTGGTTTGCATGTTTTGTAGCTAGCTTACTGGTGAATTTAGAAATGATATGCTTGAATAAAAAAGTTCATACAGATTCTAGGTTGAGCGTTAGGTATTTTAGTTTGGCAAAGTCTTTGTCTTTTGGGAAAGCATCAAAGTAAAACTTGCAGGCTAGCAACATTGACAAAAACAAAGCTAACGTAAGTTAGTTTCAGTTTTTCGTTGTGTCACTGCTCATTTAATTTTCAATAGGACTGTGAATGATCAGAAATCATTCTAATTGGCCCAGCAGCAAAACTTGAAAAAGGGGGAAAAGCAAGTGGAGAAGAGAAGACATTGACAAAAAGCTAAAGCTAACCCAACGTTAAAATTAAAAAGTTTGTACACCATAGTAATTTCTGTTCAAAAACACCTTGGGGATTATTATAATGCATTTAAACCCTTATTAGTCCTGCTATCAACTGTACAAATAGCAACAAGTAGGATAACTGACAGCCTCTGATAGACCTACGTTAGCTAACTTTTTCAAATGGTGCTGGTTTGCATGTTTTGTAGCTAGCTTACTGGTGAATCAGAAATTATATGCTTGAATAAAAAAGTTCACACAGATTCTCATTTGAACGATAGGTATTTTAATTTGGCACAGTCTTTGTCTTTTGGGAAAGCATCAAAGTAAAACTTGCAGGCTAGCAACATTGACAAAAACAAAGCTAACGTAAGTTAGTTTATATTTTTCGTTGTCGCTGCTCATCTAATTTTTAATTGGACTGTGAATGATCAGAAATCATTCTAATTGGCCCAGCAGCAAAACGAACCCTCATCACGCCCAACCTCGATCATTTAGCAATCCCCTTCATAACATTAGCAAGGATTCTTTGAGTCATTTTAGACCAGGACTTATGTTTCAAGCCACAGATCAAGAAAGTTGTCCAGTCCTGTTTTTATCAGCTCAGAAACATTTTAAAGGTAAAGTCCATTATTTCATCCAAAAACATAGAAAAACTCATTCACGCTTTCATTTCCTCCTTCCTTGGCTACTGCATCTCACTACACTCCTGACTCAACCAAAATCAATCCACCGACTTCAGACGGTGCAAAATGCAGCAGCTCAGCTTTTAACCAGAACAAAAAACATGTCCCACATCTCCCCAATTTTTAGCATTCCTACACTGGCTCCCTGTTGTTTTTAGGATACATTGTAAGATACTTTTAATCACATTTAAAGCACAGCATGGACTCGCCTCTCAATATATCTCTGAGCTCTTATTACCCCCATAAACCAGGACGCAGTCGGAGATCCTCTGGCAGTGCTCTGCTTGCTGTTCCACGGTGTAGACTAAAAACTAAAGGGGACAGGGCCTTTGCTGTCAAAGCCTCCCGACCGTGGAACAGCCTGCCAGAGGAAATCAGACCTGCAGAGTCAGTCCCTCATTTTTTTCACTACTCAAGACACACTTTTATAATGAAGCTTTTATTTTGTGAATTTATTTTAATCTTTAACATTTTACCTCTCTGCTTTTACTGTCAGTTTGCTTTTATTGCTTCTCTGCTTTTATTGTGCTTTTATTATTTTTGTGAAACACTTTGTTACTTGTATTGAAAAGTGCTATACAAATAAAGTTATTATTATTAATAATTTACTTCATAATTCTGGTATTTTCTCATTCCAATAACTGACTATATTAGCTAACGTTGCTAGCAGAGGTGTTACACTACTGAGCAATATGGGAGATCCTGCTAACTACGCTTCATTAGCTTACCCTTTGTAAATGTCAGCGTATAGACCTGCGTGTTTTTAATGTGGCCAAGCAGTTATTTTGTTTTTTTGTGTTTATTCTTGTCCAATTTGATGCTAATTAGTGCAACAGGTCATGCTAAATCAGGCAGCTAAATCAATTTGTAGAGCAGATACTGTAGTTTAGCTAGTTGGTGGATACAGTGTGAACAAACACTCCAATTGATGCACTGGATACCAGGACAAAGGTCAATAGGCAATATGACCAAGGGTACAGTGATTGTCTCTAAATGATCCTTGACCTCCACATCTCTTCACAGCTTCAATCGTGGAGCAGAAGTGGTGGTGTCAGATGCACCCGTGCCTTGACGGGGAGGAATGCAAAGTCCTTCCCGACCTGAAAGGCTGGAGCTGTGCTACAGGGAACAAGATCAAAACTACAAAGGTAAGTTTAAGAAACAAAACTATTGTCACTTTCAGGGCAGGTCCATATTCTGAGCTCTTAAATCTGACCCAGCATATTTCAACTCTCAAGGTTAACAGGCTGCGGCTTCCGTTACATTCTCCTGCCCCTGCCCTCACCTAAAAACAGCTAATGTTTGCAGTCTTTGCCTGGATCCCTGGGGGCCTGTAATCAATGGGCTGCCATGTCTCCTTAGCACTTCCAGGCCACTCTGAGCACCCAAACTGGCCAATTACTCACTCCAATTACCTGCTTTTAACATTGTAACACGACGCCTGTATCCTTCACTGTTATATGACGACCCGTTGACTTCGGTTCTGTCTCTCTCCATGTACTTAATTATTTAAACTGCCCGCAAACACCTGCCTGGAGCCGAAAGCCTGGAGCCTGGGGCTATTGATTCAGGGACTTGTCGGGACCTCAAAATGAGATACATATGATGATTTTTTCTTTTAACGGTTGAGGGGTTTGGAGACCAATATCTGGTGATGTCTGGAAATAGATTGCGGTAGTTTTCAGACCTAAAAGTTAAACTTCTCTTTTCTTTGTTTGTCTTCTTAACATGTGTGACTGGAAAGATTTCTGCTGACAGAGACCAGCTTTGGTAACGACAGATGCTTCACTGTGGAGTACAGGTAATACATCTGATTCTCTTGTTTGTTTTTCAGTAACTTTAAAGGTGACATATCATGCAAAATGGACTTTGTAATGGTTCTCTACCTGAAATATGTGTCCCTGGCATGTCTACAAACCCCCCGAGAATGAAAAAAATCCATTCTGCCCCTGTTTTGATTTCTCCACCTTTCTGTAAATGTGTCTGAAACGAGCCGTTTCAGACTTCCGTGGTTTTGTTACGTAACAACAATATCCGGTCTGTCACGGAGTCAGAGCTCGGAGCTTGTTCAGCCCATAGACTGTATAAAATAATACTGAATCCCTCCTCCGTTTTTCATTACCTGCACAAATGTGTGCTAACAAGGAGCTTAGGAGGGAGGCATGCTAGTTGTAGGCTGTCTTAATAAACACAAAGGTCGGTTTTACTCCCCACGTCTGCAGATTTGAAGATCTAGTGGATGATTTTTATTTACCATGGATAAGTGCTAGCGCTAGTTAGCATAGCTACATAGCTACAAGTTGTAGCTGTAGCTGTGTACCAAGACACACGTCTACATACTGACAAATAAAACAACAAGAAACACTAAATCTGTGACCAATCCTTCAGAAAAGGTCCTGCTGCCTTTCTGGTAGAGGTCGGTTTTACTCCCCACGTCTGCAGATTTGAAGATCTAGTGGATGATTTTTATCTATCATGGATAAGTGCTAACGCTAGTTAGCATAGCCACATAGCTACATGTTCGTAGCTGTGTACCAAGACACACGTCTACATACTGATAAATAAAACAACAAGAAACACTAAATCTGTGACCAATCCTTCAGAAAGGTCCTGCTACAGGCGCCTCTATGTAAGGATCAGATTCTGGATCAGATTCAGAGGGTTGAAGTAACGTGATCTCTGAGCAGCCGTGTATATTCAGCCAACATGTAAACATTAGATCAACGTGCTGGACAGCCGAGGCACATCCACTTCCTGAGGGGGCGTGGTCAGAGAGAAAACAGAGTGTTCTGAGGAGGACTGAAGAAGAGGGTTTTTCAGGCATGCCAAAATCTGATTTCAAAGTGTTTTTTTGAGCATAAACTTTAAAGACATGTTTTGGGGACCTCTTAGACCAATATATATTGATGAAAAAAGCGTGATATGTCACCTTAAAATGTGTAGCAGTAACTGTAATTCCCAACAGGGATCATTAATTTGTCTCATTACTTCAGCATACAAAGACAATACATATGAATTATTTACAGTTAAGTGTCACTTCTTATTTTTAGAAAGACAGACATGGCTAATGATATTGTTAACCACATCTCCCAGTAGTGCGAGTCGGAGAAGGGAGTGGGAAGACGCGTGCGATCCAAAAGACAACAACAACCTGTTCAAAGCAGCAGCATTACCCAGCAGATTTATTTGGTACACCTTTGAACTAGAGCTAGAGAAACAAGTTTGTACGTTTCAGATGTTTCTGCATGCTGCTTGAAGCAGTAGGGGGTCAGGCTTTCTTCTTCACCTCAGCAGCTCTCCTGGGAAAACAGCAAAGCATAAACCTGGAACTTTGAGCGGTACTGACCCGTATCAATCTGTATCATAAATGCAGGTTCACAGACTGATAACACCTCGAGAATTCAAAGTAAATGAGGCAACAGAAAGAACCCACGTCAAAAAGGGAATACAGTTATGAGCAAAGCTCTGAGCGTCTGATGTTATTTTGAGATTCCAAGACAAAATTTGTACATTGCAGTCCCAAAATAGCAGACAAAGGTAACAGGTTAATTTGTGTCGTGTGGACTTTTGGTACACAGAGCAATCACTTCTGTTGACAGAGATAGTTTTATTTCTTTTAATTTTAAATTTGTCAATCCCTGTTTGTCCTGGGCTTGAGATCTTGCAGTTTAATCAAGGCAGACAAGAGAGTCTGCAGTGTCTTAGTTTCAGGTGCACACTCAGCACTCCTGTCTGATTTGTAGAATCACATGATAACAGAACCATTCTTTCATGGTTGTGATGACATGAGACTTTGTTGATGAAAACATTATCAGAGCACATTGAGTTTTAATATCTTTACTTTTGCATAGATTCAAACTATAATCCGTCACCTCATGGGAAAAAAACATGTTTCCAAGTACATCATCACACAGTTTTGATATTTTCTTTAAATTGCCCAATTTTTGAGTCTTTAAGAATCTTAAAAACAAAACATTTTACTGGGGTTGCTCGGTCCAAGAGCAGGTTTTTTAGCAGCGTATGAGAGGTCTTACCTGAGCTGCAAAGTAGTGAAGTAAATAAGCTCTGTTTTATGTCCTCTTTTAAAACCCACAGTTAAGTTTTTCAGGTTTGCTGTCCAGGCATTCCAGATGTACCTGGATTTCAGAATCAGAATCAGAAATACTTTATTTATCCTGGAGAAATTCAGTCATTACAGTTGCTCCTATCCACAATAAGTAAGAATATCAAATAATGTTAATAGAAGAAAGTAATTAATAAGATATAAATACAAATACAATGAAAGTAATGATAATAGAAGTATGTACAGAAGACAGAATAAGCTCTGTAGAAAATGAATAGATGGTTGAATTCCTGGGAGATCAGGAAGAGGGCACTCTTGTGGTCTGTCTGTAGATCAGGAAGAGGGTACTCTGGTGGTCTGTCTGGAGATTAGGGAGAGGGCACTCTGGTGGTCTGTCTGGAGATCAGGAAGAGGGCACTCTTGTGGTCTGTCTGGAGATCAGGAAGAGGGCACTCTGGTGGTCTGTCTGGAGATCAGGAAGAGGGCACTCTGGTGGTCTGTCTGGAGATCAGGAAGAGGGCACTCTGGTGGTCTGTCTGGAGATCAGGAAGAGGGCACTCTGGTGGTCTGTCTGGAGATCAGGAAGAGGCCACTCTGGTGGTCTGTCTGGAGATCAGGAAGAGGGCACTCTGGTGGTCTGTCTGGAGATCAGGAAGAGGGCACTCTGGTGGTCTGTCTGGAGATCAGGAAGAGGCCACTCTGGTGGTCTGTCTGGAGATCAGGAAGAGGCCACTCTGGTGGTCTGTCTGGAGATCAGGAAGAGGGCACTCTGGTGGTCTGTCTGGAGATCCGGAAGAGGGCACACTGGTGGTCTGTCTGGAGATCAGGAAGAGGGCACTCTGGTGGTCTGTCTGGAGATCAGGAAGAGGGCACCCTGGTGGTCTGTCTGGAGATCAGGAAGAGGGCACTCTTATGGTCTGTCTGGAGAATAGGAAGAGGGCACTCTGGTGGTCTGTCTGGAGATCAGGAAGAGGGCACTCTTATGGTCTGTCTGGAGAATAGGAAGAGGCCACTCTGGTGGTCTGTCTGGAGATCAGGAAGAGGGCACTCTGGTGGTCTGTCTGGAGATCCGGAAGAGGGCACACTGGTGGTCTGTCTGGAGATCAGGAAGAGGGCACTCTGGTGGTCTGTCTGGAGATCAGGAAGAGGGCACCCTGGTGGTCTGTCTGGAGATCAGGAAGAGGGCACTCTTATGGTCTGTCTGGAGAATAGGAAGAGGGCACTCTGGTGGTCTGTCTGGAGATCAGGAAGAGGGCACTCTGGCGGTCTGTCTGGAGATCAGGAAGAGGGCACTCTGGTGGTCTGTCTGGAGTCTGGCTATGGCAGCATTGAGAACGTTGGACGCTGTAGTCGGGTTGGCAGAGGGGGGATGTAAACAGCTACCAGTATGACATGTGAGATCTCCCTGTGCAGATAATATGGTTGGAGGCCCACAGCGCTCTCGGTGCTATCCCGGTCTGCCCGGACAGTCTGGAAGCCGTCAATGGAGACGTTGTGGTCGGGAATATCCTGATGCAGCCACGTGTCCGTGAAGCACACCATGCTACATTCCTGAAACTCCGTCTGACTCCTGGGGAGTCCTGTTAGCGAGTCCAGCTTATTATCCAGAGATCTCATGTTGCCCATGATGAGAGAGGAGAGACACGGCTTCTTTCTCCTCTCCATAAACCTCCGTCTTCTTATACCAGCTCTCCTCCTCATAGCTCTATGCCTCCTCTGCCTCTATACATCCCAAATCTCCAGAGTTCTGCAGGAACATCCAGCGGCCCGAGCCGATGAGTCATCAGTTTGATGAAGAAAGAGAAGAAAATTCAGACAAAAGGAGCGACTCTAAAAGGCTGCATGCACAGTTGGCGTATGCACAAAAGCAATGATGAAGATGACCGCGACAATGATCCCCTGGACTTTCACTCTAAATTAGACTCCAGTTAAATGGAAATCCTTTTCTTAGCTGTCATCATGTCGATAGCTCTTTCCAGCTGAGACTGTAGACGCCAAATTACATTCAAAACTTGTAGCTACAACCAAAGAGATGGACAGTAGAAAAGTGAGATGTTGTTTTAAAGGTGACATATCATGCAAAATCGACTTTTTAATGGTTCTCTACCTGAAAATGTTTCCCTGGCATGTCTACAAACCACCCAAGAATGGAAAAAAATCCATTCTGCCCCTGTTCTGATTTCTCCACCTTTCTGTAAATGTGTGTGAAACGAGCCGTTTCAGACTTCAGTGTTTTTGTTACGTCACAACAATATCCGGTCTGTAACAGAAGTCAGAGCTCAGAGCTTGTTCAGCCCATAGACTGTATAAAATACAACTCAACTCCTCCTCCGTTTTTCATTCCCTGCACAAATGTGTGCTAACAAGGAGCTTAGGAGGGAAACATTCTAGTTGAAGGCTGTCTTATTAAACACAAAGGTCAGTTTTACTCCACACGTCTGCAGATTTGAAGATCTAGTGGAGGATTTTTATTTGTCATGGAAAAGTGCTAGCGCTAGTTAGCATAGCCACATAGCTACATGTTGGTAGCTTTAGCTGTAGCTGTAGCTGTGTACCAAGACATATGTCGACATACTTACAAATAAAACAACAAGAAACACTAAATCTGTGACCAATCCTTCAGAAAGGTCCTGCTGCCTTTCTGGCAGAGGTCGGTTTTACTCCCCGCGTCTGCAGATTTGAAGATCTAGTGGATGATTTTTATTTTTCATGGAAAAGTGCTAGCGCTAGTTAGCATAGCCACATAGCTACATGTTGGTAGCTGTGTACCAAGACACACGTCTACATACTGACAAATAAAACAACAAGAAACACTAAATCTGTGACCAATCCTTCAGAAAGGTCCTGCTACAGGCGCCTCTCCGTCAGGATCAGATTCTGGATCAGATTCAGAGGGTTGAAGTAAGCTATCTGTGAGCAGCCGTGTATATTCAGCCAACATGTAAACATTAGATCAACGTGCTGGACAGCCGAGGCCACACCCACTTCCTGAGGGGGCGTGGTCAGAGAGAAAACAGAGTGTTCTGAGGAGGGCTGAAGAAGAGGGTTTTTCAGGCATGCCAAAATCTGATTTCAAAGTGTTTTTTTGAGCATAAACTTTAAAGACATGTTTTGAGGACCTCTTAGACCAATATATATTGATGAAAAAAGCGTGATATGTCACCTTTAAAGAGGTAGTATGATGCCAAACATTAAGACAGGATAAGATCCAGTCCCCTCTTACAGACAGGACTCAGTCTGATCTCATCTTAATCCACCATGAGCAGAGCACTTTGCAGCATTTAGCAAGTTACAGTGGCAAGGACAAACTTCCTTTAACAGGCAGAAACCTCCAGCAGGACCTGACTCATGTTAGACAGCCATCTACCTCAACTGTGTTGGAGTTTGAAAGAGGGATAGATGTGTTTTGCCTCCATTAAAACACTTTCTACATTGCTATTTGCTTATCAGAAGGCATTCTAAAACAAAGATAGCAAAGATTTGTTGATGTAGCAGAACAAATTTTGCCAATTTGCTGATTGTGACAGACGGCTGACCATCAATGAGTCTGGCTCTGCTCAAGGTTTCTGCCTGTTATAAGGCAGTAGTTTCTTGACACTGTTGACTAGTGCTTGCTCACTGTTGGATTTATGTTGGGTGTCTGTGTTAAAAACGACAGTGTGGTCTAACATTGCTCTAACTTAGGATATCTTCTGTCATGATTTGGCAGTATGCACAAGAAAAACTGACTGATTTATCCAAAACCAAATTTGAATTTACTCCAGTCACACTGCCCAAACATCAGGATTACTGTTCATCAATCGTTTAAGTCTCTTAAAAAGGTTTGCTGTCTTTGCTTCTTGAATGAAACATTTTAGTATTAGTTTTATTTCACTGTGAATACTCAATAATAACAGCCTGATGCATTTCAAGGACAAAATTGAAAAAAGCAGATGCTCGTGTCTTCACAAAGAGTCAGAATTCATGTGATAAAATCGTATCTGATGGATAAACTAATGGGAAAGGACTCCTTTACCACTTAAACGAGCACTTGTCAGTCAGTAATTAAAAGAACAGAGCAGGCATTGAAGACGTAGCGTTCTGCTCATTTTTAGCATTGTTTCAGACTCACTCAAGGACTTTTAATGATCCAGCCCCTTTCAGTAGTACGACACAGTATAGATCAATCTCTGGAGACATCCTCCTCTGACAGGAAGCAGCTTCGCTCTTTGTCTTTACAGCTTGGAATTATTCTCAGATTAGTACCACATTAATCACAGTGACAGCTCAGAATGTAAATGACTCTGTAAAGGGAAAAATTTATTGCAGCCTGAGGAGAGACCAGCAAAGTGTTGCGAGAAACTAAATTTATGGAAACTCCTTACCCTGTGTTTGATATGATTATGCAGTTTTTCTTGCCAAGTGATGGCCTGATGGTTTTTGGATTGTTTTGCCTCTCTGCATAATTGAAGATGATTTATAAGACAGTTTGCAGTTTGCCTCCTCTGTGTCAAACGACCCATTCGAGAATTAATCTAACCGGGCTGTCAGAGCTGTCTGTTTCCTATCAAAAGTTCAGCATCGATAATGGAGCCTTACAAATTTGCCGACGGCTTCCCTCGATCCCTCAAACCTTCATGGCGTCTGACAGACGGTTAGAATCGATAGCGGATGTCATTATGAAGGTTGTTATGTTGCGTTCTTGGAGAGTCTTATCCAGAGTGTACTTTCGGAGGAGCAGAAGAGCTGCCAGTCAGACACAGAGCTTCATGACAGGCAATTTAATCTCAAGGAGAGAGGAGGTCTTCAGAGTATCTGACAACATTGAACAAGGAGAGAGAAAACCCAACTCTCGGGCAGCCTTTATCCTGAATACTGGATAACACTCTAACTGATGGATGGATGTGCCAATAAAAGCCTTGTCTGCTGGAATGATGTTAAATCTGGCAGAGTTTTAAAACTTGAACTTCCTTCACAAGATGGTACTGCAATGCTCACAGCCGATGATGTATCTCTCCAAAGAAAGCTTGGCTTGAAATTTGAATAATTATTATTCAAATGATTATTTTCTGTCAGTATCAGACAGTTAAGACGTTTTTATCCCCCCTCCAGGCTTCTGAATTAATCAATACATTCGTTTAAAGAAACAGAAACTCCTGTTAGCATTCATCGCACACAGGGGGATGGACCTTAAGATTAACAATAGCATTTTAGTAGTGATAATAAAGGTAAGGCTTGTGTTAATTGATGGCAGCAACGATCCAGAGGAACCTACGAGACAAGGGAGTTAAAGAACTCCCAGGAAGACATATGGTTAGTAATAGGAATGCACCAAAATGAAAATTCTTGGCCGAGGAAACCAAGGCCGAAGACCAAAACACCGAAATAAATTATTATGTCAATTATTAGTAGGCAAGGCAAGGCAAGGCAGCTTTATTTGTATAGCGCATTTCATACACGAGGGCAACTCAATGTGCTTTACATTAATACATTAAAAGCATTGGAGACATTCAGACAGGCATAAAAGAACACAATTAAAATGACAAATATGATAAAACAGAAAAGAAAAGGAAAATTAGAAATATATTAAAAATTACATTAAAATTTTAATTTAAAGTGGGTTAAAATAATCTAAGATAGGAAGGCAGTGGTAAATAAAAAAGTCTTAGTCTTTGATTTAAAAGAGGTGAGAGTTGGAGCAGACCTGCAGCTTTCAGGGAGTGTGTTCCAGATATGTGGTGCACAATGACTAAACGCTGCTTCACCATGTTTAGTTCTGACTCTAGGAACTGAAAGCAGACCAGTACCTGATGACCTCAGAGGTCGAGGTGGTTCATAAAGTAGTAGCAGATCAGCAATGTATTTTGGGCCTAAACCATTCAGTGCTTTATAAACCATCAGCAGGATTTTAAAGTCTATTCTCTGACAGACAGGAAGCCACTGTAGAGATCTAAGAACTGGAGTAATGTGGTCTACTTTTTTGGTCCTTGTTAGGACTCGAGCAGCAGCATTCTGTATGAGCTGCAGGCGTCTGATGGACTTTTTAGGGAGTCCTGTAAAGACCCCGTTACAGTAGTCTAGTCTGCTAAAGATAAATGCATGGACGAGTTTTTCTGCATCCTGCTGAGACATAAGTCCTTTAATCCTTGATATATTCTTAAGGTGATAGTAGGTGGACTTTGTAATTGTCTTAATGTGGCTGCTGAAATTAAGGTCTAAGTCTAAGACTACACCAAGGTTTCTGGCTTGGTTTGAACATTTCATCATTGCAGATTGGAGCTGAGCAGTAACCTTTAACCTTTCTTCCTTGGCTCCAAAAACAATCATAGTAGGGAGACCGGGGACAGTTGTAACATTTCACTACTCCTTGGATTTGAGATTGAGCCATGCATTTTCTGTTTGTGTTGCACTGACATTTTCTAGGCCATTTATTAGCAGACACTTGAATCTAGTTTGTATAGCAGTTTGAACACACTGGGTTAAAGGAGCTCAAAGTTATAAACAGAAATGTCAAAAATGTTACCACTGTCCCCGGTCTCCCCTACCATTGCATTTCTGGCTCTGACTGTGTACTAACCTGACTAAAATCAAGGATCTCATTGAACATATCAGACAGCAAGGGTGCATGCATACCCCTCATCTGGTTCAGAGAGACCAGTCCTCTTTTCGGCGCTCTGTTCTCCTTCTCCTGCACTGTGCGCTTCTCCGTCTCCAAGCGGGTTCTCTGCATCCATCGCAGCCTGGATCATTTCTCGTGCACGCTGCTTTATTCCCACATCCAAGTAATGATCTTTATAACATGGATCAAGTATGAAGTGCAGAGGATCCAAATAGATCTCAGTGAAACGTGTGCTGACAGACTCTAAGAGTGTACTTTTCATTGTTTTCCCTCCGTGGTCCGTCTCAACCTCTTTGCTTAGAAGACGCTTTAGTGCTGCAGTTAAAGGAAGAACGGATGCAGACATGTTGGTCCTTATCCAGACAAGCCCGTACTGGCCGCGGATTTTGCCTGTGTCAACATTCTGTTTCGGCCGTGTTGTTTCGGTGATAAAAGTCTTTCGGCCGATAATGCCCTTTTGGGAATTTTCAGTGCATCCCTAGTTAGAAACGTTAAAGGGGTTCAGATTTAAAGTTAGACAGATAGAGGATAGATCGGGAGAGATGGGGGTCTAAATGCACCAGTTACCCAGGCAGTCTGAGCCTATAGCAGCATAACTAAGAGCTGGTCCAATCCTGAACTACCCCTAAGCTTTATCAGAAAGGAAAGTTTTGAGCCTACTCTTAGAAGCAACTAGTTATCTACACCCAGACCCTGACTGGTAGAGGATTCCAAAGGAGAGGGACCTGATAACTGAACGCTCTACCTCCCATACTACTTTTAGAGACATTAGGTACCACAATCAGGCCTGTATTATGGGGGCAGAAACACATAGTACTTAGAAGGAACGAGGGCATCTACCCCCTGGTCCCTGAATGGTCGATGATTCCAAAGGAGAGGCCTGACACCGAAGGCTCTACCTCCCATACTACTTTTAGAGATGTTAGGTACCACAATCAGGCCTGTATTATGGGGGCAGAAACACATAGTACTTAGAAGGAACAAGGGCATCTACCCCCTGGTCCCTGAATGGTCGATGATTCCAAAGGAGAGGCCTGACACCGAAGGCTCTACCTCCCATACTACTTTTAGAGATGTTAGGTACCACAATCAGGCCTGTATTATGGGGGCAGAAACACATAGTACTTAGAAGGAACAAGGGCATCTACCCCCTGGTCCCTGAATGGTCGATGATTCCAAAGGAGAGGCCTGACACCGAAGGCTCTACCTCCCATACTACTTTTAGAGACGTTAGGTAACACAATCAGGCCTGTATTCTGGGAGCAAATACACATAGCACTTAGGACGAAGGAGGTAATCCACTCCCTGGACCCTGACTGGTGGATGATTCCAAAGGAGAAAGACCTGATAACTGAAGGCTGTACCTCCCATACTACTTTTTTACCCCATTTCAACCGAGGCAGTTTCAGGGCCGGTTCGGAGCCGGCGCTCAATTGAGAACTGCTTTTCTGTGTTTCCACTGTGAGTGAACCGGCTCCCGGCCGGGAAAACTGGTTCAAGAGCGTCTCCAAGTCTTTGCTGGTCTAGAAGCGCGAACCACTTACGTCAGGGGCGAGGGGCGGGGACTAATGGATTCCAAGGCAAAGCAGTACTTAGAAGGAACGAGGGCATCTACCCCCTGGTCCCTGAATGGTCGATGATTCCAAAGGAGAGGCCTGACACCGAAGGCTTTACCTCCCATACTACTTTTAGAGACGTTAGGTATCACAATCAGGCCTATATCCTGGGAGCAAATACACATAGCACTTAGAACGAAGGAGGTAATCCACTCCCTGGACCCTGACTGGTTGATGATTCCAAAGGAGAAAGACCTGATAACTGAAGGCTGTACCTCCCATACTACTTTTTTTTTACCCCATTTCAACCGAGGCAGTTTCAGGGCCGGTTCGGAGCCGGCGCTCAATTGAGAACTGCTTTTCTGTGTTTCCACTGTGAGTGAACCGGCTCCCGGCCGGGAAAACTGGTTCAAGAGCGGCTCCAAGTCTTTGCTGGTCTAGAAGCACGAACTACTTACGTCAGGGGCGAGGGGCGGGGACTAATGGATTCCAAGGCAAAGCAGTACTTAGAAGGAACAAGGGCATCTACCCCCTGGTCCCTGAATGGTCGATGATTCCAAAGGAGAGGCCTGACACTGAAGGCTCTACCTCCCATACTACTTTTAGAGACGTTAGGTACCACAATCAGGCCTGTATTATGGGGGCAGAAACACATAGTACTTACAAGGAACGAGGGCATCTACCCCCTGGTCCCTGAATGGTCGATGATTCCAAAGGAGAGGCCTGACACCGAAGGCTCTACCTCCCATACTACTTTTAGAGACGTTAGGTACCACAATCAGGCCTATATCCTGGGAGCAAACACACATAGCACTTAGAACGAAGGAGGTAATCCACTCCCTGGACCCTGACTGGTTGATGATTCCAAAGGAGAAAGACCTGATAACTGAAGGCTGTACCTCCCATACTACTTTTTTTTACCCCATTTCAACCGAGGCAGTTTCAGGGCCGGTTCGGAGCCGGCGCTCAATTGAGAACTGCTTTTCTGTGTTTCCACTGTGAGTGAACCGGCTCCCGGCCGGGAAAACTGGTTCAAGAGCGGCTCCAAGTCTTTGCTGGTCTAGAAGCGCGAACCACTTACGTCAGGGGCGAGGGGCGGGGACTAATGGATTCCAAGGCAAAGCAGTGGTCGGCCGAGGAGACAAGATGCTGTTGTCCGCCATTGCTGTTGTTGTGAGGGAAAGTTCATGCTAGCGCTGCTGGGAAAAGCGGTCACTTCAATCTGACGTCATGACGTAGCCCTTCCACGGGCTCGAGTGGGCAGAAAAACAAACAGGTGCTGTGTTGGTCGAAAAGAGCCTGCAAATACATCCCGGTTCGCATTGGTCGAAAAGAGGTATTAGAGACTTTAGGTACCACAATTAGGCCTGTATTCTGGGAGCATACAAACAGCACGGTTTCTGTGATGGACTAATTCAAAAAGAAACCTCTTCCAAAAACAGAACTGCAGACGTGCTTTTCAAACACTCAACTTTTCCGCAGAGTTTAGCCTCTGAGGGCCACCAGCAACTTTTTGAACCTTCTGACCTTTTTATTCCTCAGAAGATAATTTGTTTGCTCAAAGCAGCCAACATAAAAGTAAACTACATGCTGAATAATGCATCTAGTCATGTAGTTTCTCTGCCAACATCTGTGTCATGTCAGTCAGTGTAGGCGGGAGTCTACTGTTTTGTTGTGTTTTATTACTGGAGGTCACGCTTTCTTTTCATGTGCTCTCATAGAATCATCTATGCTCATGTCAAGTACTCAGATCCACCGACTCTTCTTTGTGTTATACAACTGATATAAAGAGACGCTGACAATTATGAATTAAACAAAAGGACATTATGTGATCTATTAAAAACACATTAAAATAGACTTGATTTTGGGTTTCTTTCGCTGCTTTGATTGCTCTGATTTCATTCTAACACTTCTTTCTGTCACAGGAGAACCAACAATTCTGCTTTGGGAGAGGAGAGTAATGCAAAGGACCTTTCTGTAAATAAAGACTTCCTTTCTTCTGGGCTACGATTAATCTTTGGAAAAACCTGAATGCTTCTTTTTGGACTCCATGGACATCGAAAAGAGGATTGCATTCTAATGAAAGTACTGAACGTTCAGAACTTCTTTCCAAGGACTCCCTATGATAAGCCTTACAGGACTGCAGGATTCATTCTGGACATTGTACTGCATTAAGTGGAAGACAATGTACTTCACCTATATGTAAATTTTAAGAGCATTTAAATTCTGAACAGAGGATTCTTCGTCACAAGAAGAGCAGGTCAATTTGATGTAATACACAATACAAAATGGTTTAGTTTTATCACTCAAGGATTTCTCCTCTACAGTTTCAAAGGTGCAGATAAAGATGAAGTTATGTGTCCGAGTAGCAGATATTCAGGGTGATTTTCAAAGAAATACACAAACACATTCATCACTGCTCCTTTCATACTGTGAGCTGATTCCCAAAGTGGAAACCCTGATACAATTACAAACCCTGCATAAACCTACTAAACCAGTTATCATTGTATTAAGGACTCCAAGCCAGATATTGTTGACAACATAAGGACTACTGAGCTACACCAAATATATAAAAAAGTTCTTAACTCGTCAAACAGCTTTTG
This sequence comes from Notolabrus celidotus, assembly GCF_009762535.1. NCBI lineage: Eukaryota > Metazoa > Chordata > Actinopteri > Labriformes > Labridae > Notolabrus > Notolabrus celidotus. Next base: position 26,233,117 of record NC_048292.1, read on the forward strand.
ACAGAAAGTTGAATCCAGATGTGGTTTATTTTTTTCCCTCTGAAAATCATTCACTCTGTCATTTCCCGCTTCTTGTGCCAGATTTTGTTTTTGTATCACAGCTCTGGAGTTCAGATTCTTGACAGTGGCAGTGTAAATTAAACGCACAGCATCTGGCTGCCAGCTGGATGATGACAAAACTGTTTCCAAAAATTGTCTCTGACTAGTTACTCAAGTAAGATCACCTTCTAGTAGGTATCGCTGGCACATCCTTCGTCTGTGTAAGTGATGACAGTAATAAACTATGGTTGTGTAACTAAAGCCTTGTGTCTTTAAAGCGTCTTTTTGCTAACTTTTTAAACTCATGAGTAGTGTGGCTCTATGGATGAATGTTCTGTTAAGGTGCATTTCGACCAAGAGTTCTGGGTACTTTTAGCCTCCAGAACTACTTTACCCTGAACTAAAAGGTTCCTGTGCCCACATTGGTGTCTGCGTTTCAACCACGGGCTGAAGTCCCGGGTAGATTGTGCAAATCAGGTCAGTGACGTATGGAGAAAAAAAAAGTAAAGGCAGTACACCACCAGACCAGTAGAGGGCAGTAAAACAAAGAGGAATGCCATTCATCACAGATGACTCCATAGAAGCAGACTGACAGGTAGGTATTATCTTATACACAACGACAAAACTATCCATTCTCCTGCCAAACTGTACTAAACTTTGCCACTGGTCAGGAATGGATTGACACTGGAGAAGTTTATCAAGAGGTCAGCAACAGCAAGAAAGAATGTCTGCTAGCAAGTTAATGCTTGTGTAAACAATGCAGAATCTATCCAGGGTTAGAACATTAGTCCATGCAATTACTTTTGCATAAAGATAATGTATGTAAAAATGTTAAATGTAACTTTTGTATGTTAAAAGAAAACTCCTCTGGATGTGTAAACTCAATCTGTTGCCCTTTTTATATTAATGACACTGTACTGTCTCGCCTTCAATAGGTGCATTTCGACCAAGGTTCCTGTGTCCACATTGTTGTCTGCGTTTGGACCAAGCGGCAACCTCCGGTCTAAAAATATGAATCAATGCGGAAGTGTTAGAAGCTGCAGTTCATCGAGGATCCGCTTGAGGCTGGCTCCGGAAGTACTGGAAGTCACATACACATGAATGGGGAAAAGACGATCTTTGCAGCATTAATAAACATGTTTACAGCCTGGTACAAAAGATGAGTGTAGTCTGAATAGCTAATTTCTCGATGTCCTCTCACTGTGAGGGGGATGAATTTTTTTCTAATTCGGTAATTTAGAAGATATTGAGATTACTAGTCCTCCAATGAGAGGCACAGCTGCCTGCAGGAACACTGCAGCTGTTGGCTAGGAGGCTCAAAGCCCGCTTCTTTACGTCAAAGTGGCTCGACAGAAGCAATATGGCTGCCGCAGCTGATTGGTCTCAAAACAGCTCAGCTTCAGAAACAGATGGGTGACGTCACGGATCCTACGTCCATATTTTTTACAGTCTATGGTTTGGACAGTGGGCTGAAGTCCTGGGTAGATTGTGCAAATCAGGCCAGTGACTTATGGAGGAAATAAAAAGTAAATGCACTACACCACCAGACCAGTAGATGGCAGTAAAACAAAGACGAATGCCATTCATCACAGATGACTCCATAGAAGCAGACGGACAGGCAGGTATCATTATGAGCAACACAACAGTTAGCCTGTTAGCATGAAGAGACTCAGCTGGTGCTGTTTTAGATGGTGCTATATTTCATCACAGATGGATTCACTGAATCAACACGTGAGAGGAGATAAGCGCGAGTAGCAAAGACATTTCAACACGGCTTTAAAATCCTTTTGAACTCAAAAAGCCGTGACAGAGATTGTCCGGTGTTTTGGTCTAAACAGCGACCCTGTTAACAGGAGGCTTTCAGCCGGATGCATCCCTCATAAACGTCTTTAGGAGATCATTAAATATCTGATAAGGAAATTTTAAAATCTTAATAAAAACTAAACTAGTTTGCATTCCCAGGAACTCCCTCTGTGTTTCAACAGCTGTGTAAACTCCACAAACACTGACACGTTCAGCTGAAGGTCTCCAGTTTACAGGGTCACTTTTAAAACCGGAACACCGGGAGGAGAGACGCATTCACGGTGGGCTGAGAGAAGACTACTGTTACAAGCTGCTAAATCAAGAGAATCACAGCTTCTTCTTTTGAAAAGTACACACACATACAAAAAAGATAGAACAAATAAAAACTAATGAAAGAAAGAGAAATCAAGTGAATCACAGATGTGTGTGATGTTGTTGTGGACTGCGGGCGGAATTAACACACTGGGTTAATCTACCTTTGAAAAGTACTAACCCCCTAGCAGGGGCTTTTAGGGGGGAGATTATCTACCCCTGAACTAGACTTAGACCCTGGGTCCACCGGTCGAAACGCACGTAGTTCCGGGGTAAAGTCCCCCTGGTTGAAAAACGCCTTTAGTCATAGTTGAGTCACAAAACATTGAGTTTGAGTTGAACCTTGAGTCCTCAGTGTTTGTCTAAATTGAGTCCAAGTCACAAAGAAGAATGACAGTGGAGTCCTTCATTATTTACTTTTATTGTTGTTATAAGGAGGACGGCTGTTTCACTTCAAAGTATTTATTGTATGAACCTCAACTGACTCTGTGAGACCTTTTGGAGTAACATTAGATTCTGACTGACCCTGTCGGTGTATCTTGAGCTTTAGATTATCAATGAAGTTACAGCGTGTTACATTGTGCATAAATCTGTACCAGGCCTCTCTTACTGGGGGAGTGGTCCCTCAGGGCCTGGCTGCAGAAGCAACAGAAGAGAACTTATCCTTACAACCATATTAAACATGATTATATGCCAGTTCGAAAAAATCAATTTTGTCTGAATAGCTTTTTCTCAGGGTATCTTTCCTACATGTCTTTCCCCACTCTCTCTTCCTGATTTCTGACTCTGTCCACAGCCCTATCTATCTAATAGAGCACAAAAAGCCCCAAAATACATCCTAAACATCCAGTAGCTTGACTGGTATTAACCTTTGTTCAAACATTCATGGCTGGCTGAGGATCCTTTTTTTCTTCTATCGTTTTTTTTAATGTTTTTTGGGGTATTTTTGCTTTTATTGGATAGGAAAGCAGGAGAAAGACATGAAATGTGGGCAGAGAATGGGGGCAGACATGCAGCAAATGGTAGAGGCCAGGAGCCGAAGCTGTGACCTCTGCAACAAGGAATATAGCCTCTGTATATGGGGTGCACACCTAGACCACTAGACCAAAGGCGCCCCACAGAGGATACTTTTTGTTGAGTAAATGACCTTACCTTTCCCCCCGGGATGAATCAAGTATTTCTACCTATCATATGGAAAGTAATACTCCTGCAGACATCATGTACCCTTAAGAATCAATGAAATACCTCTGACATTCCCCAAGTGTCTCTTCTTGAAAACAACAATCCAACAAACATGTACTCTATTAAACCCCATGGGGGAAATTCATTTTTTTCACTCCGGTGTTAGTTTTTTTTTTAGATCACACATAGTTTGATATACACAGTCATGCACAAACATGCACCAATAGAGAGATGTCAGACTGAGGAAGCTGCCGTCAACCAGCGCCACCAGAGCAGTTGGGGGTTTGGTGCCTTGCTCAAGAACACCTTGGCTGTGCCCAGGCAAGTGAACCAGCACCTCTCCAGCCACTAGTCCAATTGCCAAACTTTTTTTTTTTTTTCAAGCTTTGTTTTTTATTGGCAAAACGCAAACTTTACAATACAGGTCCATTATTTCAAACATATTTTCATGTTTTAAACATAGTAATATGAAAGCATATATATATACACATACACAAAAAAAATAAAAAAAATAATAATAATACATATTCTATATAAACATACATACATACACACATACAAATAAAATAAATATAAAAGCTAAAAATGTTAAATAAAATAATTGTATTTATGTACTTCTAATGAGTAAACAGGTAAGGAGCTGAATAAAGCAATGAATATAACAATGATAATTAAAATAAGAGTAATAACAGTTATAAAATAAAAAATGTAGATTCAAAGTAATGATTAAAGTTGGGGTTGGTAATCAGATTTAGATCCACTTTTTGTCATACTGGTTAAAATGATCTTTATGTCCTGATGGCAATCAATACATGATGTGTTCTTAAAAAAGAGTGAAGAAAAGCTGCTATCTACAGCCTGAGTAAACCTGGGAAAACACCAACCAATCACTGTTTTTTGGCTCCCCAAATTTTAAACCAATCAAATCCCGTCCAGCCGCTCTGCCCTCCTCCTGCGCGTACATTTCCCCGGCGTGCACTCCTCCGAGTCCCCGTCTCCTGCCTCTACTTCCCCTGACTCTATTTACTGCCCCTCTCACTCGACCTCGGGCCTGTCCCCTCTGACCTGATGAGGTGCTTTGCTCAGGACTGTAGTCCGGATCAGAGTCTAAAAAGCTCTCACCAAAAAGCAGAATAATTAATGACGTTCAGTAAGTCCTACAGAAAATATATATGTACTGTAGCGTCCGTCCGGACGCTGTAGTGATGACGAGCCGATTCTTGAACATGTTGACCTTTAATAACCGGTCACTGTCGGCCGTGATCACGGCAACCAACAAAACAACAATCAATGTTTGAATGAATGAAAAACTTCTCCTCTTGTCTCTCCTCTCTCCCGCTCACACACTCTACACCTCTCCTGATGCCTTCACTGACCGTCAACACTGTAGGAATTAAGAACATCAACACTGTAGGAATTAAGAACATCTACACTGAACACGTTTAACAAACAGTAGAGTTGTTACAGTATTATATATGTGTTATAACTTTTCTCCTGATATCGTGTCACCGGTACAACTGGATAATGCTAGCATGATAGTTGTGAGTACTAACAGCAGCCATGTTTGTTTGTGTTTTTAACTTTCACTATGATAATGTTTTGGTGAGGACCGGTTTTGAATCAGTCACCATCATATGGTCGAGAATCAGCGGCGCTCGTGCATGTGAGCGGGGGGGCGTCGTTTTGGAGGAGCTCCGAGGGAGGAGGGGAGGGGTTAGACGGAGTCATGAGGAAAAGCTACATTCAAATTCACGCAGGTTTCCCGAGACTACCAACCCCAGCTTTAAGGAATTGTGAAGAGAAATAAAAAATAAATATAAATGAATGTACTTAACACACATATCTAGTTTGAGTTTGAATCATCTAATGAATGAGTCCCAATTAAAAAATTTAATCCAAACCAGGGACCCACCGCTTCCCAAGCCAAGTCCCTTTGGACTGAACTACTGCCGACCAAGACTCGACTCTGCTCCATCATCATCATGTCAAACAACTAGTTAGTCCAGTAGGTGTACGACCAAATACCATCAAAACTAATCACATCATCATCACACTATAATCATAGCACTATTTAGAACATGTTGGCATCCAAAAACACTGTATTAATATTATAAAAATGAAAGATGTTAAACCTGCTAGTGTTAATGTTTTAGCATTGTCATTGTGAGTAAGTTAACATTGACTCACACTAGCATTTGGCTCAAACAACAGATATACCTCGGTAAAGCTTCACAGAATCGCTACCAGAGCTTTAAACAAGTACATTTTTTAAAGTGTTTAGTGCTTACAATTTGACATTGTAGAAGGCAATTGATGACTCTGCTTTTACCTCCTGATTTTCAAGAGTTTTGGATCCTTCACAGATGATTTTCCGTCAGATGTTGAGGTAAGACAGAAGATCAAAACAGCATAGCTTGTGGTTAAAAGCTCCTGAAACAGCTGGGTTGCAGTTTTTTTTTTTACCTTGAAAAACATAAATCTAACAGAATTTTTCATCAAAGTTTGTTGAGCTCATAACAGGGACTTTGAGGGATAGAGAGAAAAGAAAATGCAACCAATTTTTGATCCAAAAGTTGTGCCATGTACATCAGGATTTTTACGCCTCAATAATTCATTTTTCAATCATAGAGAGGCTAATCAAAAAGTGTGTGTTCGCTCATTGTTTTCCACTTGAATCTTAATTTAATTCAATATAATAACATTACAAATTTAGATGTTACTTATTGAATTCAGCTTTGGATGACACTGTCCAAGACTTGTGTTGATGCAGTTGTGAACAGTGAAAGTTCTCGCTGGTAGGGTTAATTTGACCTACTTGAATGGAAGGTTGTACCTAAGGGTGGGTGGATTGATCCCAAAATATCGATACCACAGATACTTCGCCTCGTTTTTGAAGATTGATTCTAGTGTCAATAGGATCGATACCAGTTTCAGTTTCTCTCTTCTAGGTTTTACCCATTTCATCAAAGAGAGTGGAGCTGTCTGTGCAAACACCGTTCTGTTCTCTTGAACACACTTAGTGCATGCACTCTTTGCTTCTCCACTGCTGCTGTCAAACAACCAACAAATGCATCATGCATTGCGCAGCGCACCACAGCGCACACCCTGACTAACGGTGCAAATCAGACATGCATTGCATGCTGTGATGGCTGAAAGTAAGAGGAGCATCTTGTGGAGCTATTTTACAGCTGTCACTGAAAATGTAGCGAACTGCGACGTGTGTAGGAAAGCTGTTGGCTACTGTGGTAACACCACCAATTAGTTCAAACATATACAAATCCACGTCAAAGAGAACTCTGAGTTTCAAGAGAAAAGAAGGGAGGAGGAGGGAAATGCTTCAGGCAGAGTATTTGTTGTTTGCCTTTAAAAACTGTCTTGTGTTTTAACACGCATGTAATACATCAGAGTACATAAGATACTTTTGATAATAGAAAGTATCAGATCAAAACCAAAATTTATGGTAGCACACACCCCTAGCTGTACCTATTTCAACATGTCGTAAAGCTGTATAACTGAATAGTAAACAACAACCTCCATAAAAGATGGTTAATTAATGTTTAGAAGATCATTTTGGTTAAATATATAGATGTACACATCAAAAGACATGCATACAGGTTATAGTATTACTATCAGTATTGTCTGCGGCTTATTACCCAAGTTTCTTGCTTATCACCAGGCTGTGTTAGATACTTGATTCTGATTGGTCAAAACTCCATAACAATGGTAATTAGTTCACAATAACAATAGTGATGCTGGACGCAACCTGGTCATATGTAATATGAAATCAATCTGCAGAGAGGTGTTCCAGCACATTCTATCTCTGACACTGTGGCCAAAAAAAAGGGCTACAATTAGCTAACATTTTCACTATATAGTGCATTAGATAGTTAATATGCCATTTTGCAGTGGTGTCTGAATTCTGAGTGAGAGCTTTATTATCCTGTATAGTGGACTCATTGTTTCCCACTATGCATCCAGTGTATCCCATCATGCATCGCGGTGTAAAGGAAAATGTCAAACGGACAAGAGTACTGTGATCAGGGCTCTGCGGGATAATAATTCCGATTTTTCTTCAAATCAAAGTGACTTCAATAACAGCGAAACAGAAAAGTTTTTGGTGACATTTTTAGAGAAATGATGTGTTAATAATGACTACAGTCTGTGTGCATGAGACAAATAAATACGTTATGTTGAATGACATTTAGGATTAAGAAGAGATTGATGTGTTTTCTTTGTTTGTGTAAGTACACCCAGTATAACACTTAACAGTTATCATTCATATTCATGTCAATAATCTCTATAAATCTCTGGCTGGAGTTGAGCAGCGTGTTTTAAATGTGCAGCAGCAATACCCATTAGGTAAGTAATGTCCAAAATGATTTGTAATGCTCACTATTGAGCTCACTTTTGATTCCATGGGATTTGGCTACAACCTTACTTTCTACCAGGTGTGGGGTACAGATGTGAGAGCAGCTTGATTTCAATCAGGAGAGACACAATTTGAATATTAAGGTTATTTATTACAACTGAATGAATGATGGAACTTGACAGAAATATTTGGTGTAAGGACTCTATGGGGATAATGTTATGAGAGTAGGATATGTGAATTTGGCAGCTGAAGAAATCCCCCTAGAGTCCAGACTCTGGTGGTGGTGGTTGACGACCCAAGGAAATGAAGATTGCAGAGACCAGGTGGAGATGGGGAGGTGGAGGGGTGCACACCATCAATGCAAGAAGGAACTAGCAGGAGAGAGAGACACATTTAAAAAGACCGCAGAGAGTTGATAGGCTGACGATAAGAGCGCGCCACTGAGCTATTGGATGACGCCGCTGCTTATTAGCCAATGACAGCTCCGGAGCGTGCAGCTGGAAGCGGGTGAGCTATTGAATGAGGGAGAGAGAGTTAAACAACTGCTGTGATTGCTTTATAGTCTTCCTGTCTGAACTTTCACTAGAGCTACATAAGCTACTGAGCCCCAACTACCTCTGATTGTGAAAGTGGAGCAACAACTTCATAACCAACTTTATAGGCTCTTGTTTGCTTTATATAATAATAATAATAATAATAATAATAATAATAATAATAATAATAATACATTTTATTTAAAGCACTTTTCCAAACACTCAAGGACACTTTACAGAGAGGATAAAACACAATAAAAACAACACAATAAAATAAATAAAAACAACAAGCAAAGTAACACCAAGGTAAAATGAGGCAGTGAAGTTAAACAGAGAATGCGGATTTGAACAGATGTGTTTTGAGTTTTGATTTGAATACAGGAAGTGAATCAGTGTGACAGATGTCTGGTGGGAGTGAGTTCCAGAGTTGGTGAGCAGAGCGACTGAAATCTCTGCTCCCCATGGTGCTGAGACGGGCAGGGGGCACAGAGAGGTGGAGGGAGGAGGAAGACCTGAGGGAGCGAGAGGGGGTGACGATGTGGAGGAGATCAGACAGATACAGGGGGGATGAGGTTGTGGATGGCCTTGAATGTGTAAAGGAGGATTTTGAAGTTGATTCTGAAGATGACCGGGAGCCAATGGAGCTGCTGGAGGACGGGGGTGATGTGGTGGAAGGAGGGGGGTTCTGGTAATGATGCGGGCTGCAGAGTTCTGGACCAGTTGAAGCTTATGGAGGGATTTGTGAGGGACACCGAAGAGGAGTGAATTACAATAGTCAATACGGGAGGTGACGAGACTGTGGACCAGGATAGCAGGATAGGTGTGAGGGGTGAGAGAGGGGCGGAGACGGTTGATGTTGTGGAGATGGAAATATGCAGACCGGGTTATGCTATTACATATATATACATTTTTTGCACTGTCTACTTGCTACTGTGATACTTGAATTTCCCCGTTGTGGGACGAGTAAAGGACTTTCTTATCTTATCATCCGGTCCTGCAATCCAGGCAATGGTAGCAGAGCAAGTCAATGTATCTCTGAGTTACTGATCTCTACAAAGTTACTTAAACCATACCAGGCCGCTACAACTACTACTATCCGTCTCACCACTATCATCACTCTCTCTCTTCATATCCCTCTATCCCTCTCTCCAACACGGTCTCAGCAGATGTGTGTCTAACATGAGTCTGGTCCTGCTGGAGGTTTCTGCCTGTTAAAGGAAGTTTGTCCTTGCCACTGTAACTTGCTAAATGCTGCAAAGTGCTCTGCTCATGGTGGATTAAGATGAGATCAGACTGAGTCCTGTCTGTAAGATGGGACTGGATCTTATCCTGTCTTTATGTTGGGTCTTTGTTAATAATAGAACATAGAGTACGGTCTGGACCTGCTTATAAAGCACCTTCAGATAACATTTGTTGTGATTTGGCGCTATATAAATGAGGATTGATTCATTGTTTTTAAAGGTACACTACCGTTCAAAAGTTTGGGGTCACTTAGAAATGTCCTTATTTTTGAAAGAAAAGCACAGTTTTTTTCAATGAAGATAACATTAAATGAATCAGAAATACACTCTATGCATTGTTAATGTGGTAAATGACTATTCTAGCTGCAAACGTCTGGTTTTTAATGGAATATCTACATAGGTGTATAGAGGCTCATTTCCAGCAACCATCACTCCAGTGTTCTAATGGTACATTGTGTTTGCTAATCGCGTTAGAAAGCTAATGGATGATTAGAAACATCTTGAAAACCCATGTGCAGTTACGTTAGCACAGCTGAAAACGGTTTTGCTGGTTAAAGAAGCTGTAAAACTGGCCTTTCTTTGAGCTAGTTGAGTATCTGGAGCATCACATTTGTGGTTTCGATTATACTCTCAAAATGGCCAGAAAAAGGGAACTTGCATATGAAACTCCACAGTCTATTCTTGTTCTTAGAAATGAAGGCTATTCCATGTGAGAAATTGCAAAGAAACTGAAGATTTCCTACAACGATGTGTACTACTCCCTTCAGAGAACAGCACAAACAGGCTCTAACCAGAGTACAAAGAGAAGTGGGAGGCCCCGGTGCACAACTGAACAAGAAGACAAGTACAGTAGAGTCTCCAGTTTGAGAAATAGACACCTCACAGGTCCTGAACTGGCAGCTTCATTAAATGGTACCCGCAAAACGCCAGTGTCAACGTCTACAGTGAAGAGGCGACTCCGGGATGCTGGCCTTCTAGGCAGAGTGGCAAAGAAAAAGCCATATCTGAGACTGGCCAATAAAAGGAAAAGATTAATATGGGCAAAAGAACACAGACATTGGACAGAGGAAGATTGGAAAAAAGTGTTATGGACAGACGAATCAAAGTTTGAGGTGTTTGGATCACACAGAGGAAGATTAGTGAGATGCAGAACAAGTGAAAAGATGCTGGAAGAGTGCCTGACGCCATCTTTTAAGCATGGTGGAGGTAATGTGATGGTGTGGAGCTGCTTTGGTGCAGGTAAAGTGGGAGATTTGTACAAGATAAAAGGGATTTTGAATAATGAAGGCTATCACTCAATTTTGCAACGCCATGCCATACCCTGTGGACAGCGCTTGATTGGAGCCAATTTCCGCCTACAACAGGACAATGACCCAAAGCACACTTCCAGATTATGCAAGAACTATTTAGGGAAGAAGCAGGCAGCTGGTATTCTGTCTGTAATGGAGTGGACAGCGTAGTCACCAGATCTCAACCCCATTGAGCTGTTGTGGGAGCAGCTTCACCGTATGGTACGCAAGAAGTGTCCATCACGCCAATCCAACTTGTGGGAGGTGCTTCAGAAAGCGTGGGGTGAAATTTCTTTAGATTCCCTCAACAAATAAACAGCTAGAATGCCAAAGGTCTGCAATGCTGTAATTGCTGCAAAGGGAGCATTCTTTGATGAAAGCAAAGTTTGAAGGACAAAATTATTATTTCAACAAAAAATCATTATTTTTAACATTCTCAATGTCTTGACTATATTTTCTATTCATTTTGTAACTCATTTAATAAATAAAAGTGTTTTCATGGAAAACACAAAATTGTCTGGGTGACCCCAAACTTTTGAACGGTAGTGTATATCACCTCTCCCCTGCTCATCTTGTCAGGACTCTAAGTTGCATGATCACCTGTTCACTATACATTGTCCCTTATTAAACTAACAGCAGTGATGATGCTCCTCTTGTTAAGGCCACCCACATTTACAAACCATTCTGCAGGGTTAGTGTTTGTTTGTCCTGATTAACGGTCTTGTTTAATTTGTCACATTTCACAACATCTATAAACACATTTTTCACACAGTTGGAGTCAGATTTCTGTGAATGGAAATGCAACTTATAGGTAGGATTTACTCATCCATATTATTTAGATGCAGACAGCTGCAGACTCACACTCTCTCCCTTGTCTGAATGTTGACTGTGAGTTCATGCGAGTTCAATCCGCAGCTTGCCTGTCACTTCAAACTTTACAGTGACATCAAGGGTCCTTTACTGACTTGTAACAGAGTGGATGCTGGAGTTACTCATCCAAAGCTGGGTTTGAACATCAGAAAAGACAGACATGACTCCTGTTATCACAGTGAGGGCAATCTAACAGGGAGGAGAGACGAAGCAGTTTCATGTAAATCAGGCAGAAAATGGTCAGTTCATTTTGAAAAACACGGCCCTGCTTTGTTCTCTGTTGAGTTGTTTCAAATAGTGGTCTTTTTTTTCCCTCCACCCTGCTTTCAACAATAATAAAACCATCTGTTCTCCTCATGTTGAGATACTGCAAGTCCAACTTTTTCTCCTCCTAAATTATTGAAACAGCCAAAAACTATCCTGTTAATAATAACTTTTTTTTGTCTGGTAATGCTGCTCTTGAATTTGTTCCAAAAAAAAACAAGCTGATGCTTCAGCACAGAAAAATAGTTGCTGCATTTTGTAACATTTGTTAAGCCCCTTCATGTTTTTAACCTGTTGCAGACACACAAGTTGGATTCTAACCTAAAGCTGCTATGATCACATATACTGTATGTTCACCAAGGATTGAAAGAATGGAGTGATGCCGGGTCTCTCCATCACCTGTTAAAGGTGACATATCATGCAAAATTGACTTCTTAATGGTTCTCTACCTGAAATATGTGTCCCTGGCATGTCTACAAAGCCCCCGAGAATGAAAAAAATCCATTCTGCCCCTGTTTTGATTTCTACACCTTTCTGTAAATGTGTGTGAAACGAGCCGTTTCAGACTTCCGTGTTTTTGTTACGTCACAACAATATCCGGTCTGTCACGGAGTCAGAGCTCGGAGCTTGTTCAGCCCATAGACTGTATAAAATAATACTGAATCCCCCCTCCGTTTTTCACTACCTGCACAAATGTGTGCTAACAAGGAGCTTAGGAGGGAGGCATGCTAGTTGTAGGCTGTCTTAATAAACACAAAGGTCAGTTTTACTCCCCACGTCTGCAGATTTGAAGATCTAGTGGATGATTTTTATTTATCATGGATAAGTGCTAGCGCTAGTTAGCATAGCCACATAGCTACATGTTCATAGCTGTGTACCAAGACACACGTCTACATACTGATAAATAAAACAACAAGAAACACTAAATCTGTGACCAATCCTCCAGAAAGGTCCTGCTACAGGCGCCTCTCCGTCAGGATCAGATTCTGGATCAGATTCAGAGGGTTGAAGTAACGTGATCTCTGAGCAGCCGTGTATATTCAGCCAACATGTAAACATTAGATCAACGTGCTGGAGAGCCGAGGCACATCCACTTACGGAGGGGGCGTGGTCAGAGGGAAAACAGAGTGTTCTGAGGAGGACTGAAGAAGAGGGTTTTTCAGGCATGCCAAAATCTGATTTCAAAGTGTTTTTTTGAGCATAAACTTTAAAGACATGTTTTGGGGACCTCTTAGACCAATATATATTGATGAAAAGAGCGTGATATGTCACCTTTAAGACTTGCCTCAAAACGCACTTTTATATTTTAGCATTTGAGTTTGTTGTTTGTTTGGTCCCACATTGTGTTTTTTATGTATTGTACAGCATTTTGGTCAGCTTCTGCTGTGTTTTTAAATGTGCTTTATAAATAAATTTGATTTGACTTGACATGACTTAAGTCAAGTCATCTCGCTGCAGTTTTTCCAGCTAAAGCCTGCTGCTCTTTTCATTGAAAAACGATGATGTATATGACCTCCTGTTTGCAACCTGTCTGTTATCAAAAATATATATGCATGATCAGATGATTAACTACCTTTCCTCTCTAGCTGAAGGAGACTAGATAGGAAAAATAAGTGTACAAACACAATACTCCAGTGTATGAACTTTTTGAGTTGATGTTGTGTCAGTTTTTGCTAAAAGCATATTGGCACTGCCTCTGGGAAATAAATAATGCTAATTTGGGATTAATACAAGGCACAGAACTGGGCCACTGGCCCAGAAAGCATTCTTCCGATGTTCAGTAGACAGCACTGTAAATTTGTAAATACAATTGTCTGAGTGTAAGCAGCTCCTGTTACCCTGACAACTGACTCTTTGTAGAATCAGAAATGGAGTTGCATTAAAATTAACCGAAAGGAAGTCAGCTAGTTCAGCCAGAGAAAGTCCCTGACGTGTAGAGTTTTATCCTCCGTTCCTCGCTTCCCTAAGGACCAAACATGGGTGTGAAGAAGCCGACTGAGGCTTTTCCTCTGATCATGGGCCAGCAGTAAACAATATATCAGTCCAAAGCTGCCATAAGCATCAAACTACTGTAAGTTGAATCACATGATCAATGGTATGTTCTTTTATCCACTTTAACTCACATTTTCAAGAATAAATAGATTCACAGATTTTTGGTCAATACATTTACTTGTACTGAAGAAAAAAAATACACGCTTTGTCTTGACTTTGGACCATTGCAATGTTATCTTCAATGAATAAAGAATAATATGATGTCTCCACAGCCATAAGTGCATGACAAATATTCAATTCTGATGGTTAACTTGGGATACATGAGAGCTCATTTATCCCTCCGATTCCCAGACAGCTATGGATGGAGCCTTCTGTCCATACTCTGCATTTAGTTTAACTTTATTTCTTCATCATTTCTGGATTATTATCAATATGGACCAATATGTCCAGAATTCAGCTGCCCAGTTACTCACCCACTCCTGCTCCAGAGCCCACATCACACCCATCCTTCAGCACCGAATCCACTTCAAGATCCTGCTCATCACCCACAAAGCCCTCAATAACCTCGCCCCCCCTACCTGACCGACCTCCTCAAATGCCACTCCCCATCTCGCCGCCTCAGATCATCAGATGCCAACCTCCTGTACCCCTATCACCAAGTCAAAGCACCGCACCTTGGGGGACAGAGCCTTTGCCATCGCTGCCCCAGCTCTCTGGAACTCTCTCCCTCCACACATCTGCAACTTTGACTCACTTCAATCATTGAAAAAACACCTGCTGTTCAAAAAAGCCTACAACCTCTACCCCCGCCCCACCTCTGTCTTTGTTCTGTTTTATTTACCTGTTTTATTTGTACTTTTATTTTTATGTTAAGCGACTTTGAGTACCAAGAAAAGCGCAATATAAATCTGATTAATTAATTAATTAAATGTTGCAGTGCCACCAAAAATCATGGGGGCAGTGCTGAGCACTGCAGTGATTGGATGGGTCAAATTGGATGGCAGGTCTGGTTTGATCAAGTGCTCACTCATGGATGCATTGTTTAACATCCATCCACAAAGGACACGTGGGACCATGGTGGGTAGTGACATTTGTATTATTTAAAACATGCATATCTACAACATTTCATACCTACAAGTAGTATAAATGAGCCTCAATGATGCTAATATTCCACATTTATTTATTCATTTAATTAAAGGGACAGTGCATATTAAGTAACATTTCAGTATAGCATCCATAAAATATACCAGAGTTAGCCATAAGGCAAATTTTCATCTGGAGTCTCTGGTACATGCTAACAAACAGAGGCTACACAGAGCTAAACTCATGGCACAGAGCTAACAAACTGACTACTTTTGTTCTTGGTGATTGGGCCATCCCCCCTCCCTTCTTTTTTTCCACTAAATTGAGTACTCCCAGTTCTTTATACTGTGCTGGAAATTTCTTGAAGAACTTTTCCATGACTGGCTAGTGCTCGTTAGCTTTAAGCTATCCTCCAGGGCTAGGGTCTCCAGGGTCTGCTTGGAGGCTTGTTAACTAAGGAGAGACTGTGTAAGAGTTGTCTCCAGGGGGAAAATCCTGTGTTTGAACAATTTAGCATTCCTGTCCAGTAACAGCACAGTAAGGGTGTTGTAAGCAGGACTATGTGTCCACCACCAGTGTCTGAGCTCCATGGGGGGGATAGATTTTGCTGCATGCAGGGCAGACACCCTTCAATCACACTATAAAAAATACCCATCCAAAAACAAGAAAAAAAAACTTTTTACCTTGAAATAAGCAAAAAAATCTGCCAATAGAAGAAGTGAAAATTTGCTCTGTAAGATTTCTTAAAGTAAGACGTAACATTTAGAAAACTGTTAACTTAAAATTAGCAGGAAAAACTTATTTGAAGCAATATTTGACCAGTATTTTAAAGCTTATTGTCTCAGAAAAAGACAGGAATGATAACAATTATTATTTTTACACTAATACATTTCATGTCAACTTCTTCATTTGAGATATATTCACCTTAATTTGAGTTGTATTATAGCGGCACTTCTCTAGGTTTAAGACCATCTTATACTTGAAAAAGATGACAAAGTTTAATTTGAGCATCTTGAGATATAATGTCTTCTCATAGTGAGCTGGATATACTAATATTCAGTCATGTTGTTTTTTAGGATAAGCCAGCTATGCTCTAAAGTAGGTGTTTCATTGTGTGCATGTAGTTTGAGGATGAATATTTTGATCTGATTTAGAAGAAACAGTGTCTGAAAACTGAAACCCACCCTTAAAAACAACAACCTTTCTTTCTTTCTTTCATTCTTTCATTCTTTCATTCTTTCTTTCTTTCTTTCTTTCTTTCTTTCTTTCTTTCTTTTTTTTTTCTTTCTTTATTTCTTTCTTTCTTTCTTTCTTTCTTTCTTTGTTTAGTTCTTTCTTTATTTCTTTCTTTCTATCTCTCTTTCTTTCTTTCTTTCTTTCTTTCTTTCTTTCTTTCTTTCTTTCTTTCTTTCTTTCTTTCTTTTTTTCTTTTTTTCTTTTATCAATGGAGCTGTTTTCTGATAGATTCTCCAATAAAATGCATTTACTTAAATCAAGTAAAGGGTTTGTCTTAAATCAAGATTATCCGTCTTCTACAAATAAGATCTCAGCTTGAAAAATGTCTGAAATGTAAATTAAACCTTGTTTCTTCTAAATTACAATTCAGAATAAGATCATCTCAAGATTGTTTGACTTAAAGCTGGGGTTGGTAATCAGATTTAGATCCACTTTTTGTCATACTGGTTAAAATGATCTTTATGTCCTGATGGTAATCAATACATGATGTGTTCTTAAAAAAGAGTGAAAAAAAACTGCTATCTACAGCCGGAGTAAACCTGGGAAAACACCAACCAATCACCGTTTTTTTGGCTCCCCAAATTTTAAACCAATCAAATCCCGTCCAGCCGTTCTGCCCTCCTCCTGCGCGTACATTTCCCCGGCGTGCACTCCTCCGAGTCCCCGTCTCCTGCCTCTACTTCCCCTGACTCTATTTACTGCCCCTCTCGCTCGTCCTCGGGCCTGTCCCCTCTGACCTGATGAGGTGCTTTGCTCAGGACTGTTGTCCGGATCAGAGTCTAAAAAGCTCTCACCAACAAGCAGAATAATTAATGACGTTCAGTAAGTCCTACAGAAAATATATATTTATTGTAGCGTCCGTCCGGACGCTGTAGTGATGACGAGCCGAGTCGTGAACACGTTGAGCTTTAATAACCGGTCACTGTCGGCCGTGATCACGACAACCAACAAAACAACAATCAATGTTTGAATGAATGAAGAACTTCTCCTCTCTTCTCTCCCACTCGCACACTCTACACGTCTCCTGATGCCTTCACTGACCGTCAACACTGTAGGAATTAAGAGCATCTACACTGAACAGGTTTAACAAACAGTAGAGCTGTTACAGTATTATATATGTGTTATAACTTTTCTCCTGATATCGTGTCACCGGTACAACTGGATAATGCTAGCATGATAGTTGTGAGTACTAACAGCAGCCATGTTTGTTTGTGTTTTTAACTTTCACTATGATAATGTTTTGGTGAGGACCGGTTTTGAAACAGTCACGATCATATGGTCGAGAATCAGCGGCGCTCGTGCATGTGAGGGTGGGGGCGTCGTTTTGGAGGAGCTCCGAGGGAGGAGGGGAGGGGTTAGACGGAGTCATGAGGAAAAGCTACATTCAAATTCATGCTGGTTTTCCGAGACTACCAACCCCAGCTTTAACAAGATATTTAAGATGTCTTAAAAAAAGTCCCTCTATCTTGCTCAAATGTTACTTGTTAAGTAAATTTATCTTTAATCAAGTGGGAGAAGACATTTTGACTAAAAATTAAACAATTTCACTTCACTTTGTAAGATTTTGAGTTTTGGCAGCACTCTAACTTCCTGTAGAGTTCAAGCACCAAAGAAACTCTGACAATAATTCATGAACAAATTTCGGTGCTTATGCCACCTCATAGATTCAATATCACCCATGCTTTGTAAAATAAATATTCTCTTTACTTCACTAACTTGTCTCTCCTGATTTAAATTTGGTTGTCTAGATGAGTGCTTCTTTAATGTTGTTTGAGAGCTTCAGTGACGGTTAGCTTAGCTTGCTCAAGAAAACAGGCTGAATAAAAAAAATGCACACCCTTGTAATAAAAGGACCACCCTTACTTTGGATACCCACAGCTAAAGATGATTCAAATCACAGTTGAATAATTTGAATGGGTTTCTGTTGACGTGCTGATACGTCTCAATTCTTAAATTCCCAATGCTTCAGATATTTGACAGACACTGAAATTAAGTCATTTGAAAAGGGTATTTCTCTAAATTCTTAAGATTTCTAAACCGACTGCGGCCTCCCTTTATGAACACGAGATGTGTGCTTTCTGTAGACGCTGTAGCCTTTCTGTGCCTGTCAAACACAGTGACAGTGAATGGCTGCATCTTTCAGCCTACTATCCCTTCCAAACAGCAACTCTCTGAAACACATTTCACCCAGAACAGAAGACGAGCGATGCCTAGAGCGTCTTCCTCATGTTTCACGAGCAGCGAGCCTTCAAACATCAAACCTCAGTCTTCCTCACCGAGGGCGTCTTTTGGCAAAACGACAAACATTCCCCATGAATCAAAAGGCCGTGGCCTCGGCGTGTCGAAACAGTTTGACATTTCCAGGGTCAGCGCCAGACTCCCGGTTGGTACGTGAGTCACTTCAGAGGAGTCGAGTCCGGGGGTGATGGAGCTGCTAAACACAGAAAAACCTCGCTTTGATTCTTTTCAAGGGATTCCAATAAAGTAAAAGCATTTCTCTCTTTTTTCATTTTCTCTCTTCTCACCGCAGTCATTACAAGAGCACATCAAAGGAATCTCCTCCTAACACCATATGCTGTAACGTTTCATAATCTAATGAGGGTTTTGTAATTACATAGTCTACCAGGGGAATGCAGCTCATCGATTCACTGGGAATAGAAATGTCTTTTCATAAGCAGACTAAGTGTAAACTATTGATGCAATTGCTTTGTAAGCTTTATGTAAGGGATAATGTATGGCTAGCTGGTACTTATGGGAATTAGAATCCCGACAGGGGGGACAAGACCCCAGCATGAAGCGGAGGGGTCTTGTACAACCTGTAAGTGCATTGTAAGAACGTTGCTGTATTCCAGTCCCTTGTAAACTGCTGTAACAAAATAATTCTCCCCAATGGGGGATCAATAAAAGTATATTCTATCTCTCTTCTGTTAGCTGCAAATCCTTTTTGACATCTAAATAGAAGATAACAGTGCATATGTTGTTTTTCTACCTTTCTGCTATGTATAAAAAACTATAGTGTGTTGCTTGTGAAATCAATGAAGTGCTACAGGGAAAATTCAATTTTATTTCTGTATGCAAAGAAAACATTTTGAACATTTTAAACTCTGGGGAAAAAAACCCATTGGGAAGGTTTATGTCATAAAAAGCCGGATTTAAATCATCCATCTGCAAAACAATAATGCTGTGTGCCGTCATCCTTGGTGTAACAGAGCGTGTAGCAGAGTGTTGACCTACATTTGATTTTTTGATTTTTAAAAGCGCACTATTTCACTGAACAATATAAAATACATATTTGCAAAGTATAAGTGCCGATGTGTGAGACCAGACAGTGGGAATTTTGAAGATTGTGATGCATATTTTGAGCGACAACAAATGAAACAAATAAAGCAGCTTTTGATTTTAATGTTACAAGTTAACAATAATCTTCAAATTTAGAATGACAATTAAGTTGATTACTCATCTTTTATTTTCCAAAGCCACAGGGAGCCACAGCATAAGGATGAAAGAGCTGTATGCGGCTCCAGAGCTCCACGCACCTTTGAAAATAAACCAGGCAAATGTCAAGCCCTTTAACACTGCTGCTATCACCACCACTGCTCATGGTTTCACTTTCTCTGTAGCGATCAATAACTTAAAGTTGCACTCACCGGTACCACTGCCTTTGCTAATATTGCTTGACAGGATGCAACAAAGCCTGCCATTTAGCTTGCCAACCGAAGCTACCATTTTAGCCACATTGTTTTGATGTGAACAAAACTAACAGTTTTACCTCACTTTAAAGTCTATGGCAGGGGTGTCCAAAGTACGGCCCGGGGGCCAATTGCAGCCCAAGGTTTATTTATTTATGGCCCCAAAGCTTCCATCTTAAAATGTGTTGTTTATAGCACATACATTAATCCCATTCTGAATCATCTGTACAAATGCAGTTTCTTTGATACACACAAAGAAAACTAAAGTCAATCCAGAAACGTTTCAAACAGCTTCATATGGACTACTTCAGGGGTGTCCAAAGTACGGCCCGGGGGCCAATCACGGCCGCAGGTCCATTTATTTATGGCCCCCCCAAGCTTCCATCTTAAAATGTGTTATTTATAGCACATAAATTAATCCCATTCTGAATCATCTGTACAAATGCAGTTTCTTTGTTACACACAAAGGAAAATAAAGTCAATCCAGAAACGTCTCAAACAGCTTCATATGGACTACTTCAGGGGTGTCCAAAGTACGGTCCGGGACAAATCACGGCCCAAGGTCCATTTATTTATTGCCCCCAAGCTTCCATCTTAAAATGTGTTATTTATAGCACATAAATTAATCACATTCTGAATCATCTGTACATATGCAGTTTCTTTCAAGGGTACACACAAAACTAAAGTCAATCCAGAAACGTCTCAAACAGCTTCATATGGACTACTTCAGGGGTGTCCAAAGTACGGCCTGGGGGCCAATCACGGCCGCAGGTCCATTTATTTATGGCTCCAAGCTTCCATCTTAAAATGTGTTATTTATAGCATATACATTAATCCCATTCTGAATCATCTGTACATATGCAGTTTCTTTGGTAAACACAAAGAAAAATAAAGTCAATCCAGAAACGTCTCAAAAAGCTTCATATGGACTACTTGTCTAAAGCCAAAGCTCTGGGAATTCTGCAAGATGGCAATAAAGAAGAAACACAAAACATCTTAAAGCTGACAGGTTTTCAAATCAATGTTTTTATCATGATGTGAAAATGTTCTTGATGAACACTAAAAGTTCAGAAGACACAAAAGAGGACACAAGTCATAATCAAAATTATGAAATTGTGCAGAAAAGGCAAAATTTGATGCATAAAAATTGTTCAGAACTCAGGAAAATAATTATTTTGTTCTAAAATTGTTGTCTGCTGGTCAGAAAAGTCTTAAAAACAACATGAAAAAGAAGTGTGATGAAATCCAGATCGTGATCCTGCCATAGGAAAATAATGAGACACTATTTTTCCCACATTGCCCGACCTGAATGAAAAACATTTTCCTCCAGAAGAAGATAAAGTTTGCTGATGTTTACTTGTGGAGAACTGAGGACTACCTAGTTACTGATTCATTGAGAAAATATGTAAAATAATTGTTATTAAATAGAGATTTCATATAGAACTTGTATGATAGGAGCCACTGGCCCTGAGGTATTCTGACAGCATCAACTGTGGCCCTCTTTGAAAAAAGTTTGGACACCACTGGTCTATGGGGACAACAAGCAGAAGCAAAATTGTGGCGGAACTCTTTTTTTGCGGAGTGATTTGACATGACCATAGACTGCATAAAATATGAATAGTATCCGTGACGTCACCCATCTGTTTCTGAAGAGCTGTTTTGAAGCCAATCGTCAGCTGCAGACATATTGCTGCTGTGGAGCCAGTGTAAAGAGGCGGAGTTTGAGCCTCCTAGCCAATAGTTGCAGTGTTCCCGCAGGAAGCTGTGCCTCTCATTGGAAGATTCATAATCTCAATATCTTTGAAATTACCGCTTTAGAAAAAAGTTCACCCCTCACAGTGAGAGGACGTCGAGAAATGCTGTAAACATGTTTATATCTGCTGTAAAGATCAGCTTTTTCCCATTCATGTGTATGTGACTTCCAGTACTTCTGGAGCCAGCCTCAAGTGGATACTCGATGAACTGCAGTTTTTAACACTTCCCCATTGGACTCATATTTTTAGACCGGAGGTTGCCGCTTGGAGATGACGTGATCAGTTTGACTCTGGCGCTGTGAATGTTAAAGGTGACATATCATGCAAAATTGACTTTTTAATGGTTCTCTACCTGAAATATGTGTCCCTGGCATGTCTACAAACCCCCCGAGAATGAAAAGAATCCATTCTGCCCCTGTTCTGATTTCTCCACCTTTCTGTAAATGTGTGTGAAACGAGCCGTTTCAGACTTCCGTGTTTTTGTTACGTAACAACGATATCCGGTCTGTCACGGAGTCAGAACTCGGAGCTTGTTCAGCCCATAGACTGTATAAAATAATACTGAATCCCCCCTCCGTTTTTCATTACCTGCACAAATGTGTGCTAACAAGGAGCTTAGGAGGGAGGCATGCTGCATGTAGGCTGTCTTAATAAACACAAAGGTCGGTTTTACTCCCCACGTCTGCAGATTTGAAGATCTAGTGGATGATTTTTATTTATCATGGATAAGTGCTACCGCTAGTTAGCATAGCTACATAGCTACATGTTCATAGCTGTAGCTGTAGCTGTGTACCAAGACACACGTCGACATACTAACAAATAAAACAACAAGAAACACAGAATCTGTGACCAATCCTTCAGAAAAGGTCCCGCTGCCTTTCTGGCAGAGGTCGGTTTTACTCCCCACGTCTGCAGATTTGAAGATCTAGTGAATGATTTTTATTTGTCATGGATAAGTGCTAGAGCTAATTAGCATAGCCACATAGCTACATGTTCATAGCTGTAGCTGTGTACCAAGACACACGTCTACATACTGACAAATAAAACAACAAACACTAAATCTGTGACCAATCCTTCAGAATGGTCCTGCTGCCTTTCTGGCAGAGGTCGGTTTCACTCCCCAGGCCTGCAGATTTGAAGATCTAGTGGATGTTTTTTATTTATCATGGATAAGTGCTAGCGCTAGTTAGCATAACCACATAGCTACATGTTCGTAGCTGTGTACCAAGACACACGTCTACATACTGATAAATAAAACAACAAGAAACACTAAATCTGTGACCAATCCTTCAGAAAAGGTCCTGCTACAGGCGCCTCTCCGTCAGGATCAGATTCTGGATCAGATTCAGAGGGTTGAAGTAACGTGATCTCTGAGCAGCCGTGTATATTCTGACTGTTCTGAGGAGGACTGAAGAACAGGGATTTTCAGGCATGCCAAAATCTGATTTCAAAGTGTTTTTTTGAGCATAAACTTTAAAGACATGTTTTGGGGACCTCTCAGACCAATATATATTGATGAAAAAAGCGTGATGTCACCTTTAATAACCATCATCAAGGGTTTTTGACCAATCAGAATAAAGCATCTTACACAACTGGAAGATCAGTAAGAAAGCCAGGTAATAATTCATTTTAACAGTGATTGCCGAACAAAAGAACTTGACAGGTTTGCACAGAATCACAAATATCACCATGATATGGTTTTACCCTGCAATATAAGAGATGCTGAAAAGTGTCAGGAACATACAGGGAACTTTTCCTGTGATCATTTTACTTTTCCCTTGTGAAATGCAGTAGTCTGCATGACATTTCAATATACACACCATCTACAACATTCACATTCTGTTTTTTATTTACTTATGTATACAGGGCGCTCCTCGCCAGCAGCTATAGGAAATCCTATGACTCATTCATCACCCCATCAGATGACAAATGAGACCCTCGCTGAGGTGGAATTATCCTTTTCTTTCTGCAGGTATAATAAAGGATGGAGCTGTTAGAGGTGTTGATTCACAGTAGCCCTCTCGCTCCCTCTATGTTGAAATCCTTTTAAGTCGAGCCTGGGAACTCCGGGCTGAAACTCTTGCTTTGTCTCAGCTGTGAGAGCTCCATCGTCTCTGCTCGTGACCAGAATGCAGACAAACAACTTATGGAAACTTTTCTGAAGTCTTCATTTGATTCTTTGAAGCTGGTTTACTCTGGCCGTCTCAAACAAGATAAAAGTTTATTTTTGTTGCGTTATATTTCATGTTTTATTTCAAAAATTCGAAAGAGTTATCATTTCAGCTCCTTGGGTTTTGATTATTGGGATCTGTAAGCTACTTATTGCCCTCAAAATCCTCATTAGTCAAGGTTTGTATTCTCCTTTGTTTTTCCTCCTCTTTCGCCAGATAATCTTCACCGCTCTTGCAAACGACTGGCAGACAAAATCTAATTTGGCTGTTTATTACAACTCAAATAAACTCCTATCTCAGCCAACATGATCCTTATGTGCCTGTCATTACCTGTACCTTCTCCCACTCGGCAATATCTTCCGCAAATTTGGCATTCACTTTCACTGCTTCGCGGATGACACCCAGCTCTACATCTCCAGCAAACCCGACTCCACTCTCCCACCCTCCTCCCTCACCCTCTGCCTCTCTGAGATCAAATCCTGGTTCACCTCCAACTTCCTTCAACTCAACAGCAATAAAACAGAACTCCTCCTTATAGGTACTAAATCCACCCTATCCAAAGCCGACAGCTTCTCCCTCACCATAGACAGTTCAACAGTGTCCCCCTCCCCTCAGGTAAAGAGTCTGGGTGTCATCCTCAACAGCTCACTTTCCTTCCACTCTCACATCAATAACATAACCAGGTCTGCATACTTCCATCTCCGCAACATCAACCGTCTCCGCCCCTCTCTCACCCCTCACACCACTGCTATCCTGGTCCACAGTCTCGTCACCTCCTGTATTGACTATTGTAATTCACTCCTCTTCGGTGTCCCTCACAAATCCCTCCATAAGCTTCAACTGGTCCAGAACTCTGCAGCCCGCATCATTACCAGAACCCTCTCCTTTCACCACATCACCCCCGTCCTCCAGCAGCTCCACTGGCTCCCGGTCATCTTCAGAATCAACTTCAAAATCCTCCTGTACACATTCAAGGCCATCCACAACCTCTCCCCTCTGTATCTGTCTGATCTCCTCCACATCGTCACCCCCTCTCGCTCCCTCAGGTCTTCCTCCTCCCTCCACCTCTCTGTGCCCCCTGCCCGTCTCAGCACCATGGGGAGCAGAGCTTTCAGTCGCTCTGCTCCCCGACTCTGGAACTCACTCCCACCAGACATCCGTAACTCCGACTCACTACCCCGGTTCAAATCCAAACTTAAAGGTGACATATCATGCAAAATGGACTTTTTAATGGTTCTCTACCTAAAATATGTGTCCCTGGCATGTCTACAAACCCCCCGAGAATGAAAAAAATCCATTCTGCCCCTGTTCTGATTTCTCCACCTTTCTGTAAATGTGTGTGAAACGAGCCGTTTCATACTTCAGTGTTTTTGTTACGTAACAACAATATCCGTTCTGTCACGGAGTCAGAGCTCGGGGCTTGTTCAGCCCATAGACTGTATAAAATAATACTGAATCCCCCCTCCGTTTTTCATTACCTGCACACATGTGTGCTAACAAGGAGCTTAGGAGGGAGGCATGCTAGTTGTAGGCTGTCTTAATAAACACAAAGGTCGGTTTTACTCCCCACGTCTGCAGATTTGAAGATCTAGTGGATGATTTTTATTTATCATGGATAAATGCTAGCGCTAGTTAGCATAGCTACATAGCTACAAGTCGTAGCTGTAGCTGTGTACCAAGACACACGTCTACATACTGACAAATGAAACAACAAGAAACACAGAATCTGTGACCAATCCTTCAGAAAGGTCCCGCTGCCTTTCTGGCAGAGGTCGGTTTTACTCCCCACGTCTGCAGATTTGAAGATCTAGTGGATGATTTTTATTTATCATGGATACGTGCTAGCGCTAGTTAGCATAGCCACATAGCTACATGTTCGTAGCTGTGTACCAAGACACATGTCAACATACTGATAAATAAAACAACAAGAAACACTAAATCTGTGACCAATCATTCAGAAAGGTCCTGCTACAGGCGCCTCTCCGTCAGGATCAGATTCTGGATCAGATTCAGAGGGTTGAAGTAACGTGATCTCTGAGCAGCCGTGTATATTCAGCCAACATGTAAACATTAGATCAACGTGCTGGAGAGCCGAGGCACATCCACTTCCTGAGGGGGCGTGGTCAGAGAGAAAACAGAGTGTTCTGAGGAGGACTGAAGAAGAGGGCTTTTCAGGCAGACCAAAATCTGATTTCAAAGTGTTTTTTTGAGCATAAACTTTAAAGACATGTTTTGGGGACCTCTTAGACCAATATATATTGATGAAAAAAGCGTGATATGTCACCTTTAAAACTCATATGTTTCAAATTGCATTCCTTGTCTAATTGCACTGTCTCATTTTAACCTGGTGTAACTGTTTGTTTTTATTTATTTTATCACGTTGTTTTTATTTATTGTGTTTTAATCTGTCTGTAAAGTGACCTTGAGTGCTTTGAAAGGTGCTTCTAAATAAAATGTATTATTATTATTATTATTATTATTATTATTATTATTATTATTATTAGAGTTTCCATGAGCAGCCACAACAGTCATTGAGATGTAACAGATCAACAGTATTCTATGAAA
Organism: Notolabrus celidotus; assembly: GCF_009762535.1. Lineage (NCBI taxonomy): Eukaryota > Metazoa > Chordata > Actinopteri > Labriformes > Labridae > Notolabrus > Notolabrus celidotus. The sequence goes on from NC_048292.1 coordinate 26,259,509, forward strand.
GCTACAGCGTAATGTTGACATCATGACTGTAGAGGAATCCATGGCATTGATGACATTTTTAGCATTCATTGCAATTCTAAGTGTAAACTGGCAGATGTGCAGATGTCTTTGATTTCTCATCTTAAGAGTGGCTGAATCTCAATCTCCTCCCTAAACCCTAAACCCTAAACCCTGAGCCTTTAAAGGTGACATATCACGCTTTTTTCATCAATATATATTGGTCTAAGAGGTCCCCAAAACATGTCTTTAAAGTTTATGCTCAAAAAAAAACACTTTGAAATCAGATTTTGGCATGCCTGAAAAACCCTCTTCTTCAGTCCTCCTCAGAACACTCTGTTTTCTCTCTGACCACGCCCCCTCAGGAAGTGGATGTGGCCTCGGCTCTCCAGCACGTTGATCTAATGTTTACATGTTGACTGAACATACACGGCTGCTCAGAGATCGCGTTACTTCAACCCTCTGAATCTGATCCAGAATCTGATCCTGATGGAGAGGCGCCTGTAGCAGAACCTTTCTGAAGGATTGGTCACAGATTTAGTGTTTCTTGTTGTTTTATTTGTCAGTATGTCGACGTGTGTCTTGGTACACAGCTACAGCTACGACATGTAGCTATGTAGCTATGCTAACTAGCGCTAGCACTTATCCATGATAAATAAAAATCATCCATTAGATCTTCAAATCTGCAGACGTGGGGAGTAAAACCGACCTTTGTGTTTATTAAGACAGCCTACAACTAGCATGCCTCCCTCCTAAGCTCCTTGTTAGCACACATTTGTGCAGGTAATGAAAAACGGAGGAGGGATTCAGTATTATTTTATACAGTCTATGGGCTGAACAAGCTCCGAGCTCTGACTCCGTTACAGACCGGATATTGTTGTTATGTAACAAAAACACTGAAGTCTGAAACGGCTCGTTTCACACACATTTACAGAAAGGTGGAGAAATCAAAACAGGGGCAGAATGGATTTTTTTCATTCTCGGGGGGTTTGTAGACATGCCAGGGACACATATTTCAGGTAGAGAACCATTAAAAAGTCCATTTTGCATGATATGTCACCTTTAAAGACTTAATTGACGTCACAAGGCTGTAAGGACTCTAAATGGTAAAACTAGGAAACTAGGTCGCACCTTCCATGCTTTTTTTAATCGTCTTTTTCTTTTTCCGTGATATGGTGAATGTTTACTCTTTTATGCTTGCGGGCTTCCCCTGGCATTCCCCTGTTTCATGTCACAATGCTATGAACTATGGGTAATTCCCTTAAGCTATGTCTGCAGTTCAGTCAGACAACTCACGTTTACCTAAGATAAGTTTATTGCAGCATACAGTATTGTGTTTGGCATATGAACCTCCTCATAGATTATTTAAATGCAGACATTAAGGAGTAATGAGATAGTACTAACTCCCCTCAGAGCCTGCAGGCAGTGGCGCCGTATAGGGGGGAAAAGTTAGGATGATTCTAAGGGCCCATGACTGACAGGGGGCCTCTAAAATAATAATAGTAGGAAGAAAAAATCCTAATTAATATTTTTTCAGAATAAGGTAATTAAAAAAACGGTCCTGTTGTCTTCATAAAACTGTATATCAGAGATCTCTACTTTATTTGGGCAAATTCATATTAATCCCCCCCCTGTATCAGCATGAAATGGTACAGCCCAGCCTGAGTTGCGCTAATCAGCTGTGCCGCACAGTCAGACAGAAGTTGCACAGTGCACAGAGTGCGCTAAAGGCAGCTAAAATGTCTGGAAAGACAAAGTCTGGGTCCCAGAAAAGGGGGGAAAGAAAGGAGAGAGAGGAGAGAGAGAAGAAATACTGTCGCCCTGTCACCCAGTTTTCCTCCAGGAAAGGTTGTTATAGTCTTTGAGTGGTTCAAATCAACCTGTTTGCTAGTTTGATGTCCACAATGAGATGAACTACGTTGTAGCTAATTCTACTAAATGGGTTTCCCCGCCCTCCCTACCAGACTCAGCAGCTGATATGTCAGCAGGTGCACTGTCACCCCACAACTCCCCCCAACCCAATGTACAAGAAGGTGAGCAACATAGCATGTCAATTAGCATTATTGAAGGGGGTCTGTGGGGATCTCTTTTTTCTCTCTCTATTTGTACCATTGCAAAGCCTATAAAAACAAAGCTATAGCTAAGCTACATAAGCTACAGCCTATAGTCTGTTTTGGATGCTGGGCAGGTTGAAGCATTGAGTGATTTAGTCTGTTTTAATGTTACAGAGTGTAACGAAGAGCCCTTCGTTACTCATGGCGGACGGCAGTTGTGTTATAAATATTGCACCAGGGTTTGGGCAATATAGTGCTCATTGCACTTTAATAAACAGCACACAGTATTGATGGCACTTTGCACTTTATTAGCGATCTTTGCACAGTACATTTGCACACTATTTGCACATTTGTTGTTGTTGTTGTTGTTATTTATTGATTAAGGAATGAACCGGAATTAGGCAAACCATAGTGCGTGGTTGAGGTGTGGTTGTCCGGGGGTTGCCGGTGTGGGGGCGCTGCTCCACCTGGAGAAGAGAGGAGCCGATCCAGGGTGTTCCAGTTAAAAGATTCCCAGAGGAACGGACACCAAGATAAAGGTTCTGGGGTGGGACCAGAGCACAAATTGGTCAGGGGGAGTCCGACTTTAGCTGTGCAGGGGAATCAATTAAAAAGCATGTTTTAGATGTATTTTAGGAAATGTGGGAATTGTAAAATGTTGTTAATATTGGTGGCATAAAGTCAGGAACAGGGGGAGGTGTCTAAGCTAATTGGAGAGCAGAATAAATAATTTGTAAACACCTCCAGATGGTTTGGTCCAGGAGGCCAATTAGTGCCACAGTATAAAAGGTGCCAGTTATAATCTGTCTGTGTTCGTCGTTGGTTGGTGTCTGATGTCACTGTGGCTGTTTGTTTAATAAACCAGTTTGTGGTACACCTGAACCACCGCCTGTGATTTCGTTCATCATGCCTGCTGTATCATCCAGCCGCTAAAGGGTCATTCTAACACAGAGATTACTTAAATAATACCTTAACATCAGATATTTTGATGCTTACTGAATTTTGGGCGGTCCCACGAGGGGCAATTTGTTTAAGTAGCTTTAACCTCTTAATAATTGTAATGAATATACTTGATCTGATATTGTGATATCTGATATGTTCATTTTGGTTCCATGATGAAGCCATGAAAACATAATAAAAGAAGGGGCACCTTGTGTGCAGGGAATCCTTCATTTTTACCAGTCAGACAGTAAATATTTGAGTCCAAGAGGCAAGACAGCTGAAAAGGTAGAGTTATGTAAAGCTTTGACTGGGTCCATTGGATCCTGGAGATGTGGTTACAGCAGCTGCACAGGGTTCCATTGGCCTTTGGTGATGGGGCCCAATGTGATATTTCTTCATGGGGCCCAAAATCATTGGTGGTGCCCCTGGATACACCTCCTGCCCTAAAGCGTTAAGGAATGGAGACAGATGACAGGAGGAGAGACTATGGTCTCAAAGCTCTCAAGCCTGTAAGTATTGATATTGTAACATTTTGGCACATTTGGCTTCTTTTAATGCACCTTACAACCTGGAACATGGCTGAATTACTTTATAACCCCAGCACGGTCTCAGCAGATGGCTGTCTAACATGAATCTGGTCCTGCTGGAGGTTTCTGCCTGTTCAGGGAAGTTTGTCCTTGCCACTGTAACTTGCTAAATGCTGCTAAGTGCTCTGCTCATGGTGAGATCAGACTGAGTCATGTCAGTAAGAGGGATTGATTGATTGATTGATTGATTGATTGATTGATTGATTGATTGATTGATTGATTGATTGATTGATTGATTGATTGATCATTGTCTGGCATTGAACCACATGTTTTAAATGAGTGAAATATAACTCAGTCTGTCAGGTTATTTGCTTTTTCTAAAATATTTTGAATGGAAGAAAATGCAATTTTTTTTGCAGTGAGGACCTGAAAATGTTGTAAGGGTTAAGGTTTGGAAAAAACAAAATATAGCCCATACACTGTAACCAAGGAGATGGTTCAGTCTACCGCATTCTATTGTCTGAACTGTGATGTCATAGTTGAACAGTGTCATAGTTGAACAGTGCTGCCCTACATACAGTGCTGCCTTTCCAGAATGCTTAGAGACTAGACTATAACCTGCAGTCATTTTAGTCCAGCCACCAGAGCGAGACACACACACACACACAACAGTTCACCAGAACATCCACATTATTGTAGAGATGGGGAAGAACAACAAGAAAGGAAAGAACAGGAAAACAACCGCCCCTGTCCTGCAGGTGTGGACTGAAGAAGCTGATGCTCTCAGAACACACATGAAGCCTGCGGACCTGGAGGACGAGGAGGATGCAGTCATCCCAGTCAGGATGTTGGGAGTGAAGGTCGTCCAAAAGGTGGAAACAGAAGACTTTCCTCAACTTCAGAAGGAGCCTTTAGAAAGGCAATCTCTGCAGGAGCCGAAAAGGGACAATGACCCAAGTTCCAGCCAGGCTCAGATTCAGATCCCTGAGCCTGAATCACATCATATGGATTTGGACCTTGTTAAGGTTTCCAATGAGCAGGAGACAGCAGAGGTGGCTGTCACTGAACACAGCCAACCCATGGAAGCCCTTGACATTGAAAAGGAGAAGCCAACAGAGACAAATGAACATCCAGCCCAGCCAAGACTCAGACTGCAGGTTGGTCTGACTCATGTTGCAGATGTCCTGCAGAATCAGGCACGCATGTGGGCGCAGGACAGATCTATTCTCCTTGGAGAAATCTACAAACTGCGTGCTGAACTGGAACAGGCAAAAGAGAACCAGAAGCATCAGGACAGTCTCCAGGCAGAGGGGATCCTGGACACCTGTGCCATTCAGGCTGCACCGAACCAGACCCAAGAGGTCCCAGCCAACAAGGACCACCAGTGCCAGGAGAAGAACTCATGTCTCCTGGCCAAGGTCATGAAGGAGAACGAATCTGTTAAAGCTGCCCTGTACCAGACCCAGGTGGACCTGAAGATACAGAAGCAGGAGTGGGGGAAGGTAACATCTCATCTTTTCGAAGAACAAAAGGAAACCTGCAGGTTGAAGGTTGCTCTGCACCAGGCCCATGAAGACCTGAAGAAAAATAAAAAGGAGAGAGAGAAGGACACATCCGATCTTCTCTCTGAACAAGAAGAAACCTGCAGGTTGAAGGCTGCCCTGACCCAGGCCCATGAAGACCAGAAGAAACAGAAGCAGGAGTGGGAGAAGGAAACATCAAATCTTCTCTCAGAACAAGAGGAAACCTGCAGGTTGAAGGCTGCCCTGACCCAGGCCCTGGAGAACCTGAAGACACAGAAGCAGGACTGGGAGAAGGAAACATCAAATCTTCTCTCAGAACAAGAGGAAACCTGCAGGTTGAAGGCTGCCCTGTACCAGGCTCAGGGTGAACTGAAGAAACAGCAGCAGGAGTGGAAGAATGACAAGTCTGTTCTCCTAGAAGAGCAAAAGGAGACCACATCCAAAATAAAGGCTGCCCTGTTTCATGCTGAAGAGCGGCTAAAGACCCAGAGGTGCCAGTGGGAAAAGGACCGGTTCCAGCTCCTTGTTGGGCAGATGGAGGAAAAGGAAAAGATGAAGACTGCACAGAAACAAGCAGAAGATAATCTTAGATGCCAGTGGAAGGAGGACATATCCTGCCATGAAGAAGAGACCATCAAGATGCAGGATGCACTGAAGCAGGCAAAAATGGACCTCCAAAAACAAAAAAGAGAGTGGGATATGGACAGATCACAACTACTTGCAGAGCAGAATGAAACCCTCAAGATGAAGACCTGCCTGGACCAGGCCAAAGAGGACCTGCAAAAACACCAAGTCCAGTGGCAGCAGGAGAGGGCCTCTCTCATGGAGTCTTTAGCCGCCATTAATAAGTCTCTGGAGGAAGAACAAGAAGAAAGAGCAAAGACTAATGACAGTTTAATGGACAGACTGAGGATCCTAGAAACTCTGGTAGAGGAGGCTAGGAGACCACCAAAGAAGTCTTTTAGGAAAAGGTTCCTGCAGTTCTTTAAACGAGATACAGGGACTCCCTCTCAGACCTCTGACACCCACAGCCAAGACCCTTCAACTCTTCAATCGGCCTCTCTCTCCAATCAACCCCAAAAAGTCAAATCCTAACTCTACCCCTAAATCCTAACTCTACCCCTAAACCCCACACCCCCTAATCCCTATCCCCCCCCTAATCCCCTATTCCCCCCCCCCCCCCCCCCCCCCCCCATACATTTCTGTCTTCTCAACTATCAAATAAAAAATAAATCAATATAAATAAATCAATAATGGGTTTCATGTTCCTTGTTTGAACAAAGTTCACACATTTCAACATCATTTTAAAACATTTTAGTGTGCATTGAGTTTTTTGGTGATAAAAGCTTTTGATGCATTATTTTCTCAGGTACGCTTCTTGATGTGATTATTTTTGTGTTTCTGTTTTCACAATGAACATCACCCAGTTCTGTTACACCAGAAAATTCTGCACACACAATTTATTTCAATGTTTAACAAACATAAGCCTAGATTAATCTGGATTTAATGAACCTAAAAATATTTAAGAGAGTATTTCTATATGTTGGGATGAAAATGCTGAACATGTAGCTCTTTTTATACAGGGTGCATCAACAAATGCATCAGGAAGTCATACTCATGCAGCAAAACATTGAAGGAGTTGTGTCTTATTTGAGTTGTTCATCACAGACTTTTTAAAGGGATGGACAGAACAACAGATATCCCTTGTGAAGGCAGAGTCTTAAGAGCTCCCCCTGGTGACTGGCTGCAGTACAGGTTTTAAAGCCGGCCTCCTCCATCATAAAGATGGAACATGGGTCAGTGTTTTGTCCAAAGTGACGTATCTGAGAGATGTAAGGGTACGCAATTAAAATACACATCAAATATACAGTGGATAGTGAAAGTCTACACACCCCTGTTAAAATATCAGGTTTTGTGATGTGAAAAAATGTGGCCACGGCCACCATTCATCAATCTTCAGCCACCCCACGACTCCCCCCCTCACCACCGCTTTGCTGGCAATTTTTGGCAGAACCTTTCTGTGCGTCGGTGTCCCCACAGGGACGCAATCCTAATGAGAAGTTCTCCACCAGAACAGATGGTGGCAGTTATACACTCAACCAAGAATAATTTTTAAAAATACTATAAAATCCTGACTGTTTATCTATATACAAATATGTCATCCTATTTCCCCCTATGGATCACAGCAGCTGAGTTGACACAGGTGTACCACACAGTCAAGCACAACCTGAGCTACAACAGTTCAGACTGTGGACACAAACTTAATCAGATTTGATTTAGTCTGTTTTAATGTCACAGAGATTACTTAAATAATACCTTAACATCAGATATTTTGATGCTTACTGAATTTTGGGCGGTCCCATGAGGGGCATTTGTTTAAGTAGCTTTAACCTCTTAATAATTGTAATTAATAAACTTGATCTGATATTGTGATATCTGATATGTTCATTTTGGTTCCATGATGAAGCCATGAAAACATAATAAAAGAAGGGGCACCTTGTGTGCAGGGAATCCTTCATTTTTACCAGTCAGACAGTAAATATTTGACTCCAAGAGGCAAGACAGCTGAAAAGGTAGAGTTATGTAAAGCTTTGACTGGGTCAATTGGATCCTGGAGATGTGGTAACAGCAGCTGCACAGGGTTCCTTTGGACCTTTGGTGATGGGGCCCAATGTGATATTTCTTCATGGGACCCAAAATCCCTGGCGGCACCCCTGCCCGCAGGTGGATGCCAGGGAGGAGGTGGGTACGAAGTTTGCACACAGCACTGAGCAGGACAGCAGGATCACTTGCAAAGCAGAGGCAGAGACAGGGAGACTTGCAGCTTAAATAGACCGCCAAATGAGGATGTTGAGATCAGCTGATAGGGAGGATGATGACATGTCCGTATGAATGAGCGTTGTCTGCCTGAACTAGCTTGCAGGCAGTGCTCCATTTCTGCCCACTTTGGGAAAGGGTGCACAAAAGGGTTGAAAATGTCTGCAAGAGATCCCTCACATACACTTGAAGATTTGACGGTGGGACAGCCAACAATTCTTCAACCTCAGATGTTTTTATATATCCTTCCTATTCCAGGTTTGTACAGATCAAATGATATAAATCATCATCCTTTCAGGTTTTGTAAGTCTAAGATCCAAAAAACAGAGAGGTGGCACAGTTCAAATTTGAAGTGAAGACAGTAGTTGTGTTTGAGGCTCTGTTTGAACAGAAGGATCTAGAAGCAGGGTAGGTTGAGACAAAAACAAATGAAAACCCAGGAAGAGTTGTGATCCTGAGAACAAGAGTGAGACTGAGAGGTAGTTTCAAATTGAAGGTTTCAAGAAAGTAGTTTGGCTGCAGCACATGAAGAACTGAGCACTCCAGTGAAGACTGGTTGTGGAGCCGGGGTGTATATACTGCAGGAGCTTAATTAAAGGATGGATCTCAGGTGTGCAGGTTGATTGGCAGCAGGGGTGTGACAGAGAGCCACGTCCTGACAGACATGGACAGAAATGGTGAAAAGAAACACAACAACACACAGCATTACTAATGAATATTTGATATGCCAAGCAGCCTTGAAAACCAACGAGCTGATTGCAAACGAAAACAGAATTCTTCTGCCTGCTGCAAAAATTCTGTGAATCAAGTCTTCTTGGATTATATATAGAGCGCATAATCCAATTTGCCGTAAATGCAAGTTCCCATAATATCTGAAATGACCTCATTCCTGTGACAATTTGTGCAGTGCAAATAAATATGGGGAAAATCTATGATTGTATAATGTACATTATATATACATAATATGATGACTCTGGTGATGAGAGCTAAATATAATGCAATTTCTTCTTATAGTTGCAGAGGATTTATGTATGCTTGAATGATAACTTTTCGGAGGTTTTCTATTCATCCTCTATCCTTGATAAGGGTCAAAGGAAGGTTAAGCCAATCCCAGCCATCACTGAGCAAGCACTGGGGTACACCCTGGACAGGTTGGAGGTCAGATAAACAACCATTCACTCTTGTTCTCAGGATCACAACTCTTCCTGGGTTTTCATTTGTTTTTGTCACCACCTGCACTGCTTCTAGATCCTTCTGTTCAACCAGAGCCTCAATAAAGACTGCAGAAAAAATCATCGGTGTCAACCTGCCCCTCATCCAGGACTTGTACCGGTCCCGGGCCAGGAAACGGGCAGGTAGCATCACCGCTGACCCCTCACACCCTGGAGACAAATTCTTCAAACTCCTCCCCTCCGGCAGGCGCTACAGATCACTGTGCGCCAAAACAACCCGCCATAAGAACAGTTTCTTCCCCCAGGCTGTCACTCTGATGAACACTAAACCATAACAGTGTCATACCTGTCAGATAAATACTCTCTGTAAATATACATGTAAATACACAATGCAACAATTCTCCAAGCAGAATTCCATATTTCTATTTTTTGTATTATTTAAATACTATTTTATAATGTAAAACTACCTCTGCAACTCACCACTGCACTTTATCATATTATTTTAGCCTGTACATATTAGTCATGCCTATTTGTTGTTCTTTTGTATTTATAGCTAAGGTTATTGTTATTACTTTTATTATATTTTTATTTGTAGGTCTTGGATGGGGGGCAGGTCGACACCGATGATTTTTACTGCAGTCCTTATAGTCCGTTGCAGTCTGTGTTTGTCTAGTTTGGTTGCAGATCCAAACCAGACAGTGATTGAGGTGCACAGAACAGACTGGATGATGGAGGTGTAGAACATGATCAGCAGGTTGAACTTCCTGAGCTGACACAGGAAGTACATCCTCTGCTGGGCCTTTTTTCTGATAGTGTCTATGTGGGAGGTCCACCTCAGGTCCCGGGAATTAGTGGAACCCAGGAACCTGAAAGAGTCCACAGTAGACACAGTGCTGTTCAGGATGGTGGGGGGGGGGCTCCTCCTGAAGTCCACTGTCATCTCTACCGTCTTGAGCGGGTTCTGCTCCAGATGGTTCTGACTACACCAGAGTGCCAGCTGTTCCACCTCCTGTCTGTAAGCAGACTCGTCTCCGTCCAGGATGAGACCGATGACGGTGGTGTCGTCTGCAAACTTCAGGAGTTTCACCGAGGGGTCCCCTGAGGTGCAGTCATTGGTGTAGAGGGAGAAGAGCAGTGGGGAGAGAACACATCCCTGTGGGGCGCCAGTGCTGATGGTCATTTATGGAAATTTACTGTAAATTTTCCACCCCTTTGCAACCCTATTGACAACACAATTTTGTTTTGCTTGTATTGCTGTTTTCTGCACTACATTTCCCAGGATTCACCAGCTGAGCCATTTGTCCTAAGCTGACTTAAACTCTCATGTCATTTATTTAAGATTTCTGCAAATAAAGAGCTTAAAAAAGACAGGAAAAACAGGAAAGAGAAACACATAAAATCAGTACTTTACATAAATATGTGGTTCTTGGTGTGGCAGCCAATGATTTCTGTCTGCAGCTGTGAAACACTGGAATCGTACACGAAATGCTCAGAATAAATATGAGACATTATTCCTTTTAATCAACAAGTACTATAGTTTCTTCCAAGCAATATAACAACCAAAGACGTGTTCAGAATACTAATAAAAACACAGAACAGTGTTAAGGAAACTTTCTATTCAGACCACACACATCTGTAAATGTTGCATAAAAGCTGAACTCCCCCTGAGGATCTCCTTTTCTGTTATTATCTGTGCTACAGTGATTCATCACAGTTTCACCCATTCATGTCATTAAGACTGCCCTCAGGGGTGTTATCGCTATATTTAGTTATCGGAAATTTGATGAGGAATGGATCCCTGAGCACGTACGCCAGCCAGCGCTAACGCTATGAGTGTTATCCGGTCCTTCTCATGCCAATAAAACAGAGACAACGCTAATTAGCACCAAGATGGATCACGCCTGTTTGCTGCCGCCCTCCCCTGAGCTCTGTGAAACATCCCTCACTGCGCGGGGTTGGATTACATGTGGATAAGACAAAAGAAGCAGCAGGGACTCATCCTGGTGATACATATTACACTGACTTCCTGTCCTCCTGGGTCAAATGTAAGCACACCCCCTAACATGCTTTAGATCTGGGTGTGCTACATCGGTGCTACAACAGCAGGCTCCAACAGGTGACAGAGTAGGCTACGGTAGAAAACAAAGAAGAAGGGAAGCTGGAAGTTTTACCCAAACTGATCACACCTTACTTCTCTTGGGGCCATTTTCCATTTTTCCATTCTGCAACCATGGCAACAATGAGACCCATGCTGAGAAAGCAATGGATTAGCCAATTAAAACTCTCTTCTAACACCCAGAATTAAATGACACCTTTGCCGTCATGCAAAGAGTCATGAATAAAAATAAATTGGTATGGTGCAACTTTGATATAAGAATGTTAACAATTAGATTATATATATTCTACATTACACTCACTATATTAATAGTACCATATTGCCAACCAATGCCTTATATTCTTAACAACAGCCCCTTTAGAAATACTGTATAATGAGATGTTTGAAATCTCAGAAATAAAGAGACCTGTAGTCTCAAAGCCTCAATAGTGAAAATCAGTTTGAAAGCTCATTAAAGTGAAAATCCTTAAAGCCTCTGAGAACATGACTGGGAATATTAGAAATTCATATAGAATAGAAAAACTCAGAGTCTCAGCCTCCTGGTGCACTTTCTCTGGTGATTTGAAAAGTCGACCTATTAAGGTGAATGTACCGGATGATGTTTAAAAAGGAGAGATGTCAACCATGCCGTCTCTTCAAATGTTCAAACCCTGTTAGCATGCTGCCATGATGAGCAAGTTCTGGTTTTCCTGATCTTTTAGGCAGCTCTTTTCTCTGCAGTGTTGAGGGTAAAATTCCCCTCAGACTTATAATAATAATAATAATAGTAATAATAATACTTTATTTATATAGCACTTTTCAACAAAGTGCTTTACAGTGGGCAATTAAAACAAGAAGAAGTGCAAAGCAAAATGAAGCAATTAAAAATAAAAATAAATAAAAGCTTAAAAACCCTTCAAACTTATAAAACAGACCAGGGGCGTCGCCAGACCCCCTTTACTGGGGCACGTGCCTCAGTATAACTGAGCTGTGCCCCCGTATCAGGGGCAGACTGGCCATCGGAAGTAAAGGAAAAGACTTTAGGCGTAGTTGTTGATGTGTTTCCCATACATTCATTAATTCCTAAACAAGTGAAGTCCCACTATCCCCAGCACTGCTTTGGGTTAAAAAAAAAAAACATCATTAAATTCACAATGGTTTGAAAGCTTTCCCTGGTTATAATACTCTGTAAATAGAGATGCAGCTTTTTGTTTCTCATGTAGGATGTTTGGTAAACACATGAAACATGACACATTTGTGAGCACTGGTTTCACTAACTGGAAAAAAGCTCTGGATCTCTTAAAGGTGACGTATCATGCAGAATTGACTTTTGAATGGTTCTTTACCTGAAATATGTGTCCCTGGCATGTCTACAAACCCCCGAGAATGAAAAAAATCCATTCTGCCCCTGTTCTGATTTCTACACCTTTCTGTAAATGTTTTTGTTAGGTAACAACAATATCCGGTCTGTCACGGAGTCAGAGCTCAGAGCTTGTTCAGCCCATAGACTGTATAAAATAATACTGAATCCCTCCTCCGTTTTTCATTACCTGCACAAATGTGTGCTAACAAGGAGCTTAGGAGGGAGGCATGCTAGTTGTAGGCTGTCTTAATAAACACAAAGGTCGGTTTTACTCCCCACGTCTGCAGATTTGAAGATCTAGTGGATGATTTTTATTTACCATGGATAAGTGCTAGCGCTAGTTAGCATAGCTACATAGCTACATGTCGGTCTGGTTTCTATTCTAGTCAATGTGTTAATCAGACCCGGTGCCGTGGCAGATCGGAGACGGTGGAATTGGGCCTTAAAAATGTAACGACACAATGGTGCTGGGTTGACCACTGCCATGCTATGTTCTGTTAACATCCCACACTCAGCAGTTGTAAGAACACAAGATATCTTACTCCTCAGTTATTTGTTTTGTGATGTTGTGTTTACTTGTCATTTTTCAAACACTGTTACTCATGTACCGCTGTCAACAAAGATAGTAATGATGCGAGATGTGTCACTCCATAGCTATTTAACTCCAGAAAATGAGGTCATGTCTGCGCACAGCCTGAATGCATGACGTCATCACCACAGATTATTGCCTATTTATTATCTTAGTGGACTATGTCAATGAATCGGTGCACCCCTACTTGCTATTGTTGCCCAGTGCTATAGGTCAGGGGTTCCTAAAGTGGTGGTCGGGACCCCTTGGGGGGTCGTGAGATGTCTTCTAGAATGTTATTTTTTTAAAGTTATCTAAAATAGTCAATTTAACCCATTATAGTAAAAAATATCAAAAAGAATAGTAGCTAATAAAACCTTGAAAATAGAAAATGTAATGAGTTTTCTGCCTTTCTTTTTACCAGATTCTGTCATATAGTCATAACTATATGACATTCTCATATAGGTAGGTTAATTTTCTGCAGACCAGACTGAACAAACTGGTGAAGAAGGCCAGCTCAGTCATGGACCCTGTGGAGGCGGTGGCTGACAGGAGAATTATGGCCAAGCTGTCATCTCTGATGGACATTTTATATATATATATATATATATATATATATATATATATATATATATATATATATATATATATATATATATATATATATATATATATAGTTATATAGTGACATCATGAGAGGTTTCTAGGGCGGTAAGAGAAAAGTGTAAAATCAATCCAAAACAGTCCCAGGTCAGGTTCAACAAAAAGAAGGGGTTTATTTAACCACAGGTGTAATCACACAAATCAAAAAGGTAACTCAGGTAATTCTTCAAACAAGGTTTCAACGGTAACTTAAAACATCCCAGAGGAGAAAATAGTTCCTTTTAAAAGTAATCAAAAATGAGTCCAGTTCAACTTAAAGTCTTGGTTATCAAAAAAAAAAGGTTCCTTTCAGTCACTTTCCTGTGCTCTTTCTCCTCTTCCAGCCATTTGCTCCCCTCTCCCAGTCTGACTTCCAGCCCCTTTGTCCTGCCTCAATCAAGGCTCTTAAGCACCTGCAGCTGTCCAGGTAGTGGTGGCTGCTGGGAGTTGTAGTGTGCTTACTGGTGGCCATTTTGTCTGGTTGCTGATAGTCATGGCTGACAGTGGGGAAAAAAAAGTATTTAGTCAGCCACTGATTTTGCAAGTTCTCCCACTTAGAAAGATGAGAGAGGTCTGTAATTTTCATCAGAGGTACACTTCAAATATGAGAGACAAAATGAGAAAAAAAATCCAGGAAATCACATTGTAGGATTTATTTATTATTATTATTATTTATTTATTTTTTGGCCTTTTTGCCTTTATTTTATAGGACAGGTGGAGAGAGACAGGAAATGTGGGGAGTAGAGAGTGGGGGAAGACATGCAGGAAATGGTCGACCGGCCGGGAATCGAACCGGCGACCCCTGCAACGAGGACTGTAGCCTCTCTATGTGGGGCGCTTAGACCGCTAGGCCACCAGCGCCCCACATTGTAGGATTTTTAAAGAATTTATTTGTAAATTATGGTAGAAAATAAGTATTTGGTCAATAACAAAAGTTCAACTCAATACTTTGTAACATAACCTTTGTTGGCAATGACAGAGGTCAAACGTTTCCTGTAAGTCTTCACCAGGTTTGCACACACTGTAGCTGGTATTTTGGCCCATTCCTCCATGCAGAGCTCCTCTAGAGCAGGGATGTTTTGGGGCTGTCGCTGGGCAACATGGACTATCAACTCCCTCCAAAAATGTTCTATGGGGTTGAGGTCTGGAGACTGGCAAGGCCACTCCAGGACCTTGAAATGCTTTTTACAGAGCCACTCCTTCGTTGCCCGAGCGGTGTGTTTGGGATCATTGTCATGCTGGAAGACCCAGCCACGTTCCATCATCCATATGCTCTCTGGCAAACTTCAGACGGGCCTGGACATGTACTGGCTTAAGCAGGGGGACACACCTGGAGCTGCAGGATTTGAGTCCCTCTTGACGTAGTGTGTTACTGATGGTAGCCTTTGTTACTTTGGTCCCAGCTCTCATTCATCAGGTCCCTCCGTGTAGTTCTGGGATTTTTCTCACCGTTCTCATGATCATTTTGACCCCACGGGATGAGATCTTTCGTGGGGACCCAGATCGAGGGAGATTATCAATGGTCTTGTATCTCTTCCATTTTCTTACAATTGCTCCCACAGTTGATTTATTCACACCAACCTGCTTGCCTATTGTAGATTCACTCTTCCCAGCCTGGTGCAGGTCCACAATTTTCTTCCTGGTGTCCTCTGACAGCTCTTTGGTCTTGGCCATGGTTGAGTTTGGAGTCTGAGTGTTTGAGGCTGTGGACAGGTGTCTTTTATACAGATAACCAGTTCAAACAGGTGTCATTAATACAGGGAACGAGTGGAGGACAGAAGAGCTTCTTAAAGAAGTTACAGGTCTGTGAGAGACAGAAATCTTGCTTGTTTGTGGGTGACCAAATACTTATTTTCCACCATAATTTACAAATAAATTCTTTAAAAATCCTACAATGTGATTTCCTAGATTCTCATTTTGTCTCTCATAGTTGAAGTGTACCTCTGATGAAAATTACAGACCTCTCTCATCTTTCTAAGTGGGAGAACTTGCAAAATCAGTGGCTGACTATATACTTTTTTCACCCCACTGTATATAGCACCCATCCACAACTTGTCCCCTTGTGATGCCAGAATTTATACATATATTCTTGTACATTACACCTTATTGTTTGCTGCTGTAACTGTATTAATTTCCATGAATTGTGGGACGAATAAAGGAGTATCTTATTAAAACATGTGGGGGTCGCAGGATGAACATTTCTGGAACCCCAGCTATAGGTCATTTGTGGAATAAGTTAAGGGATCTGGAGTTAGACTTGAAGTGAGTTGTAACGGGTTGAGTTAGGACCCACAAGCAGTATCGGAAGCCAAGAGATCAGTTGGTAATGACCTTTATTGAACAGTTCAATAGACACGAGCAACGGGTGAATAGTCTCTCTACCTCGAACACAGGTAGGGAATGGAGTCTCTCGGGGCTCGATGACAGCCTGACGAATCAAGCACAGGTGACAGACAGATCCCGGAGGGAGTTGAAGAACAGACTCACTCGTACTCCGCAGGAGGACAGGACGCCAAACGGCCACGAGGACGGACAGTCAGAACCCCGGAAGGGCGAAGGCAGAACTCGTAGTCAGGGACAGAAGGCGTAGGTGTTTTCCTGGGAAGCGGCGAGGAGGGATGGTCACGGGCAGGCAGGGTCGAGCAACAGGAGATCAGTCCGGAGAAGAACGCTGGAAAGTCTTGCATGAGGTCAAAGAACAATCTGGCCAGGAGTGGAGAGTGGCTGCTGCTTATATACTGGCTTGATTGCAGATGAGGAGCAGGTGAGTGTGCAGGTGAACTGAGTTGCCCGATGAGGGGGCGTGGCTGGCCAGCAGAGTGGAGCAGAGGCAAGGAGAGTGGAAAATTACTGACAGAGGAGAGGAGGTGAGCAGACTGTGACATGAGTAGAAAATAGAATTTAGAACCAAACAGGCTCAAAGGGAAATCTTTGAAGATGTTGCACCATTTCTGTTAAAAAATACACACTGACTCATACTGGGACCAGATTTGGAGAAAAAATGAAACTGTCAAAGCTCTCAAAAAGTTAGCAGCTTTGCTTTGTGCGTCAGTGAATTTCGCAACCAACTTATTAAGACATGGATACAATGAGCACTAAGGAATCTGCGGCTGCATAATGCCTGTTGAAATCATTTTTTCTCAGAGCAGCCTCTTCATTGTCTTCACACTGACACATATTCCTCATTCTATTGTGGAGCTAAAAACTGGTTAAAATGTAGTAAAAGAAGCAAATGAGATGTTTCCCAGCGCTGCATCAAATGCAACAAAGCCGAAAGAAGGATGGAAGTAATGATTTGAGTTGAGCTGTCGTTCTCATCTTACTTACCTGGGCGCTGCTAGATAAAGCACAGGCTGTGATAGCCATTTGCTGTGCTATTGTGTGAATCAACACTTCTATAATTCACACAGGCTGGGATGGATTTGCCATCAAAGAAAAAAAAAACAGGTCTGCGACAATAAAAAGTGCAAGGAGACTGACGAAAACCAAATAACACGCAAGTGAGAAAACAAGCTTATTCATAAAAGCCAGTCATTTCAATAACTGTCAGATTTCTGGTGGCACATCAGAACTAAACGAATGTCTCTTTTGTCAGTTTTGTCGCCGTCTTTGTTCCCTGACAGCGTCTTTATCCGACTGATCCAAACATGTCGTCTAGGTATGCCTCTGTATTCATCAAGGCCCCGTCAGAGATATTTTTCCCAGAATGCCTTGTTGCTATATATGCCAAGCTACAAAACCCTAATAGAGTTTCTCTCTCTACTCCCTTGTGGTGGCTTTTCTTATTTTACTCATTCAATTATGAAGAATGAAATATGGGATTAGATATTTTCCGGGCTCTTTTTCCTCCGTGCACAATCCATTCTATTCCCTGCAATTTCACGCTTTGTGGAATTTTCCAGTCACAAGTTAATTAATCAGGTAGAGATGGTGGGGTTACTGCGTCTCAAGACTAAATGACCCATATTTAGCACAAAGAAAAACTAAAGAAGAAGAAGCGGCACTGCGAGCCTCAGTGTTCTTAGTGTTCAGCAGCAACGGTCGCTGTTTCATCTCAGGGCCGCTTTAAACGAGATAAACCCTCCACTGACAGTGACCTGAGATGAAAGTAAGAGACACAAAGCCAGCTAGAGTTCAGGGAAAGTTCTTCAGCACCCCACCTACCCACCCACTCACCCCGCCTAAACCCCTCTCAACCCAAGTCCTGGTTCTTCTGAGTGATGGGAGGGAAGTGCGGCGGACTACAAAAGTTCCTTTGCCTCTATTACAACTTTGCGGTTGATCCCACAAGGAGGCCTCGCAAGGTGCTAAAGACGCCGGGATTGACGGCTCTAATCTCACCGACTCTCTCCGTCTCGCTCTAACTTGGCCTCTTCTTTTGTTCTTTAAGCCAGGGATTCTCTTGTTTCAACAACTCTATTTGGACGCAGGACTGGTTTCTGCCGGGGGGGGGAGGTGGTTGGATGCTGCTGCAGGAACCACAGAGGGAGAACAGAGGCTGCTGCCACAGTGGAGGCAGCAAAGTTCAATGTCCTGTGAAGGAACTGGTGCTTGTTGACCTGTGCAGCCATGTCAGTAATGACTGAGTCTTTATCAGTGATTTCACCTGTAATGTAATATATACAAAAATAAAACAAACAAAAACACTGAGTTGTGCCACATTTCACTTAATTCTATGTAGGTGTTTATTTCAAGGTTTTTATTCTAACTGCTTTTTATTGTTGACATCTTATCAGTGAATATTTTACAACGAGGATACAAGTTGAATGCAATTAACTACCTGCAAAGACGGATAATAAACAGTAGTACCTCACAGGTCAAACACAGAACCAATTTAATTTGTCTAACACAGGAATATTTTTTAACACCAAGCTGCTTTATTAAATGTACAGTCTGAGCTGCAGTGTTTCTCTCCACCTTTATCTTATTACTGACTCTTATTGGCTCAGCACAGCCTTAAACCTTACTTTATTTATCTTTTTATTATCTGGTTCAAATTCTAATCACCATTTTTTAAGTATAGCATCTTAGTTTCTTTTACTGGTTTAATATTTTAGTGTTATATTATCTCAGACATTTATCTTATTTTGGTGGGTTTAATTTCCTGTGTTGATTTTAAACATCTCACTTTACCTCCAGTGTTTCCTCATTAAAGGTGACATATCACGCTTTTTTCATCAATATATATTGGTCTAAGAGGTCCCCAAAACATGTCTTTAAAGTTTATGCTCAAAAAAACACTTTGAAATCAGATTTTGGCATGCCTGAAAAGTCCTCTTCTTCATTCCTCATCAGAACACTCTGTTTTCCCTCTGACCACGCCCCCTCCGGAAGTGGATGTGCCTCGGCTCTCCAGCACGTTGATCTAATGTTTACATGTTGGCTGAATATACACGGCTGCTCAGAGATCACGTTACTTCAACCCTCTGAATCTGATCCTGACGTAGAGGCGCCTGTAGCAGGACCTTTCTGAACGATTGGTCATAGATTTAGTGTTTCTTGTTGTTTTATTTATCAGTATGTAGACGTGTGTCTTGGTACACAGCTACGAACATGTAGCTATGTGGCTATGCTAACTAGCGCTAGCACTTATCCATGATAAATAAAAATCATCCACTAGATCTTCAAATCTGCAGACGTGGGGAGTAAAACCGACCTCTGCCAGAAAGGCAGCAGGACCTTTAATGAAGGATTGGTCACAGATTTAGTGTTTCTTGTTGTTTTATTTGTCAGTATGTCGACGTGTGTCTTGGTACACAGCTACAGCTACAGCTACAGCTACAGCTATGAACATATAGCTATGTGGCTATGCTAACTAGCGCTAGCACTTATCCATGATAAATAAAAATCATCCACTAGATCTTCAAATCTGCAGACGTGGGGAGTAAAACCGACCTTTGTGTTTATTAAAACAGCCTACAACTAGCATGCCTCCCTCCTAAGCTCCTTGTTAGCACACATTTGTGCAGGTAATGAAAAACGGAGGGGGGATTCAGTATTATTTTATACAGTCTATGGGCTGAACAAGCTCCGAGCTCTGACTCCGTGACAGACCGGATATTGTTGTTACGTAACAAAAACACGGAAGTCTGAAACGGCTCGTTTCACACACATTTACAGAAAGGTGGAGAAATCAGAACAGGGGCAGAATGGATTTTTTTCATTCTCGGGGGGTTTGTAGACATGCCAGGGACACATATTTCAGGTAAAAAACCATTAAAAAGTCAATTTTGCATGATATGTCACCTTTAAGATATCATGAAAGCTTTTTTATTTTTTTCATTTTTTATTCTATTTTATATTTATACTAATCATAATAATAACCATGATAATAATAACTATTATAATTATTAATGTGTTCTATTTTAAGTTGTTTAGTTTATGTACAGCACTTTGTGTTACAATGTCATAGTATGAAAATAACTTCTGAATAAAGTCTGATGGATGGATGGATGGATGGATGGATGGATGGATGGATGGATGGATGGATGGATGGATGGATGGATGGATGGATGGATGGATGGATGGATGGATAGATAGATAGATAGATAGATAGATAGATAGATAGATGATTGATTGATTGATTGATTGATTGATTGATTGATTGATTGATTGATTGATTGATTGATTGATTGATTGACTGATTGATTGATTGATT
Source organism: Notolabrus celidotus (assembly GCF_009762535.1). NCBI lineage: Eukaryota > Metazoa > Chordata > Actinopteri > Labriformes > Labridae > Notolabrus > Notolabrus celidotus. The sequence goes on from NC_048292.1 coordinate 26,279,867, forward strand.
GATTGACTGATTGATTGACTGATTGATTGACATTATTTATAGGCGCCTCTCTGGACACCCAAGGTCACCTTAAAACATAGCAATGATAAAAACAACACTCAACAGTAAATACATAGATAAATACATTAGAATAAAGAATACAATACTAGAAAAATTAAAAGGGGAGGGGAAGTCATTCAAGTCCCAAGGAGACGGATTAGAGTGCGTATGCTTGGTGGAAAAGGTGAGTTTTGAGGCTGGATTTGAAGGTGGTGGGAGAGGTGGAATTTTGTACATCCAGGGGGAGAGAGTTCCAGAGGTAGGGGGAAGAGTGGCTGAAGGCTCTCGACCCCATGGTGGTCAAGCGAGCAGGTGGGAGGATGAGTTGGTACTGAGGAGCTAAGTTGTTGATGGCCTTGTAGGTGAGAAACAGAATCTTATGCAATATGCTCTGTGAATTGGACCTTACTGGCGGCAAATGATGCACAATTCTTGGAACTTTTAGTGGCCTCCACCCTTTCTTAGAGAATTCTCTCTATTTGTGTGTGAATGTGCTCACGAGCCATACATTCCACTGACAGAGTCTCCAGATTTTCAACTTTAGAAGTAGTCTGCTGTGTTAACATCATTTCACATTAAGGTCATAGAAGCAGGCGACATCATTTTAATGCATCAGAAATATTGAACTCAAATCGCTGCACATATGTCAGCATGAATATCCACTTCAGTGAAACCATGTTTGCCACTAGTTACGCTGTGTAATGTGGCAGCACCTCATTAACAGTGTTTGAGGAGTTGGGTAATGAATATGTCCCTTGCTGCTCCAATCAACATATGGAGGGTATGGGGGTATGACAGTAAATCCTGACCCCATCTTACTAACCCTTTGTTCACTGTCTATTCATGAGTGTGTGCAGTCGTGGGATTTATTAGAGGCACGGCTCCCCGGCTCTACTGATCCCCACTCTCCGGCAGACAGCCTATTTGTTTTGCAGATAGAAACACAGACAAGCAGCAGCGCTCAAGTGGACTTCAGGCTTCTGCTGTGATACATTAATGACCACTCATTTCCACATCGCCCCGGCTCACAGTAAGCACCTGTAAGCATCAACCAAATGACAGGATATCCCCCTCATCTTCACAAATACCAACACACACACACACACACAGAGGCAGCTCAGCTGAAAGACAGAGAACTCAGCTACTGAAAATGCCTCTCATGGTTTATCCTCCTCGTATTACTGAAGACAAGCTCACCAGGACATGTCCAACATATCAAAATAATGAACCAACACATGAAAAATACAAGAAATCTTTGGTTGCTCCTCATTTCTGTCTCTGTACCAAACTGCATGCAGTCTAGAAAGCTGTATTCAGATCCCTGAACAGAGTACATCAGGAACTCTGAAACACAAAACAACCGAACTAATCATGAATCTAATAGTGGCACAGTTAACCCTTACATGACTGATAGTCGATGATGCGACAAGTGACTACAGAAACCAATTTGGAAGAGTCAGTGCTTTTATCTCATAAAAAAGCTGTGCTTCATTGTTGGCATTTACATGTCAGTTCATTAATTTTTTTAATTTGAAAAAGGGACAATTCACATTAATTGACATTTAGCCAAAAGGCTCATTTTCATCTGTAGTCTCTTTGTCAGATGTTATTAGGCAACATACAAATAAGACAATATGTTCAATAGTAGAGTGAAAAAACATCAGATAACAAATAATATAATTCAAATCATGAGAGCGTTTCCTCAGCTCTTTTTTTTTTTTTTTACATTTTTTAAAATCTATTTATTTTATTTTTATTGTTTTTATTATTATTGTTGCATGTATTGTGTTCTTAACAGGATTGTGGGGTGGGTTTGGGGTCAGGGCTGGGGTTTGGATTAAGATGGGGAAGTCTTTTTTTATATCTTTTTCTTAATTTATTTTATTTTAGGGTTAGATTGTTTTTATGTGCAGCACTGTGTGTTACAATGTCATTGTATGAAAAGCGCTTTATAAATAAAGTCTGATTGATTGATTTAATATGATTTAAATAACAAAAGTTGACATCAAGGTATAATTGATGTAATCAGACGGTATACACTATATACAGATACAGAGTTTGAGAGAACAGAGTGGTCTTAAACGATAAATGAAGTTTGAAGCCATGGAGTTGGAGATCTTTGTGGAGGAGGGAAATAAACACATCCGTCAACTCCAGCAGAGACATCTCAGCGTTAGAAACGCGATTTGGGAGGCCATCTGTGAAAAGGTGAATGATATGAGAAAAAAACAGAAGATCTGCCGATGAAATAAACAAATCTACTCTACTCCAAAATGCAATCAGTGTTTTGATGGAGTTTAGGGAGTGATTTGATGAGGCTTAGTCTGCCACTCTTGCTCTAGAAAAGTTAGGAGTCACTTGGATGAAGACAGTCTCCTCACTGTCCCAGGGAGCAACTTTCAGGTGAACGTTTTTAATGCCTGATATCATCATCCAGCAACTGTCCCAAAGATTCACCAGCTTAAATGGAACTGGGAACATGTTTGAGTCAATTCACCCCAACACACTGCTGCAAGCACGAGATGAGGAGTTACGCAGAGCTGCCTGGCGCAGCTCAGTGAGCGCTCATTCTCCAAGTTTAACTAAAAACCCCTTCATGAGCACGATGGGACAGAATAGACTGAGTGGACATGTCATGTTATTTATTGAGAATGACAGATCAAAGAAAATGAACATACAGCGCATCGTGGACAAGTCCGCGGAGCTTAAGGCTCGTCCAAACAGTGGTGAGTAGGCCGAGTACTTCATATTGATTTTTTGTTTGTATGTGAAGATGTGGGCCGCTGTGCCAATTTGACTAAACTGTATATCTGTTGATACAGTGACCTACTGTGCTCTCATTAGTTGAAAAAGTTAAAGTGGGTGTCAGAATGATGTGGTCGCTATCCGTGGTGCTGAACTGCTTTGAATTTGTATTGTTTTATTATTATCATTTTGTTATCTTGGTGTGATTGACTAAAAAATGTAGTAATGCTTGTAAGCCCAGCTTTTGTGGGCATGTTGTACAGCGATGTTATGATGAGCTTTACAGTGACCGCAGCCATGTGTGCGTAACGCTGTGCCAGTTTGCACCTGCCTTTCAAACGTGCTAAATATAGACGCAAATACAGCGCGCGCTATCTGCTTCAGGTTTGATAGATCACATTGCGTGTGCTAAATGATTACATTTGCATCTTCTCCTCCCAGTATTTTGCGCGTTCTGATGATCTACATGTATTCTGCATATTCATGAAGGCAAACACACTAAATGGACAGCGAGTGCTATTTTGCTCATTTGAAAGACGCAATCCTCGGTGCTCCTGGTTAGTACGTCAGCTTTGCGCACGCTATCAAGTTTGCACGTGTTTTTATACACGCAAACCTTTAGTAGATCGGGCCCTTAGTGTCTGAGAATGTTAGCAGCTGACTATATGAGATCCAACAAATTCAGACGACACTCAGAAACATTACACCATCGATAAACAATTGACATTTTTTCACACAAAAAAGTTGCTAAATACAGCCAGCAAGCATATCGATTTGTGAAACCTGCAGCAGTGAACAACATAGCATTAACTACTTCATACAAAGTAGGCTAAAACAGAACTGCCCAGTGCAAGACAGCACACTGACAAAAGTGATTGGAAATTATATTTAGGTTTTGTGTACTTAAGGCAAAGAAAAAAAAAAGCAGACTGTAACAATCTGACAATTTGACAAAACTAATTGAACTAACTGCACATGCTGTTTATAATGCTGTAATGTATTGATACATATCAACAAAAGTTGTTTGATAGATGGAGATGGGATGAATGATGCTTCTTTTAGATTTGCAAATGTTTATATTTGCATCTCCTCCTCCCAGTATTTTGCGCGTTCTGATGATCTACATGTATTCTGCATATTCATGAAGGCAAACACGCTAAATGATTTGCGAGTGCTATTTTGCTCATTTGAAAGACGCAATCCTCGGTGCTCCCGGTTAGTACCTCAGCTTTGCGCGCGCTACCAAGTTTGCACGTGTTTTTATACACGCAAACCTTTAGTAGATCGGGCCCTATGTGTATTGCCTGTGTTGTATATGATGCTTGTGGGGACTTCAGGTTCAAACCAGAGACAATAAAGATTTTCCAAATCTAATCTCTCGCTGTATTCACTGTGAATTTCAAGAGTAAGAGTAAGGCTTCCTCACCTGTTTTGTTTGTTTTAGGAGATTTGGTTGTTTTTCTTTTGGATCCTGTCAGATATCTGTACAATCTGTCAACTCTGTGTTAGAATGAACACCATCGCTAGTATTCATGCCTGGTTTGTTTATCATTCCACAGTGAACAAACTTCCAATGCCGATACAATAGTTCCATACTCAATGTTCCCCCCAGCCCATTCAACAAAATAAATCAGAATAAGTTAGGTGCCATCATCAGACTGAAGCTTTGTTTGTCCAGCTGTTATGTTTATGATCATATAACTACAGAGCTAATTAAGATTCAAGACTCAGAGTTAAGTTGAATGTGGCTTTAAACACATTTCTCAGAATGAAATGTATAATTTAGACCTTTCATGTTAGTAACTGATCCTGAAGTATCCACGAGAATAAAAGAAGAGGATTTCTTCACTGGCTTTCATGCTGAGGCCGGGTAATGCTGTTTGAACAAGCAGATGCCACTGTAAAAACGAGAGCCTCTCTCATCTCAGCTGCACTCTCAGTTTGAACTAGAAGGCATGCTCCGTCTTCTCCTCCTCAGTTATTTGGAGGGAGAAAGGAACGGCGCTCCGTGTTGGCTGGAGATGACGGTCGGATCTGGACTGGAAGTGTCGGTGCAGCGGTGCTGAGTGTGTGATCTGTGCGATTGCACCAGGCAACAGGAACTGTCTGGCCAAAGTCACAGATGGTGTTTGCAGCCGTTGGGGCTTTGCAGTCACAGAGGCTCAAGAAGCTCTCAGCTCTAACACTGTCTTCATTGTGGGGAAAAGCAGAAGCAGACAGCAGCAGTCTGAAGCACAGTCTAATACAACAGTGGTCAGGAACTTCAAAGCTGCCTTTAATGCCAGACTGGTTTTTGTAACTTTTTATGCTGCTGTCTTGGGAGGTTTTATAAAAAAGTTAAATTCCACTCAGCAATATAATCTCTTTTAGTTTAAATGCTGCTTTTGTTAACAGACAAGGGACATGTAATTTGGTAACACTTTACAATAAGGGTCCCTTAATCAGCATTAGTTAATACATTATTAAGCATTAATTAACAGTTTAATAATAGTTTAATAATCGTTATAATGTATTACCTAACATTAACTAACACATTAGTTAGTGCATTAATAAGAAGTTAATTAATGTCCACTGCTCAGAGTTAATTAATACATTATTAAGCATTAATAAAAGTTACAAAACTTAATTAGTTAACCATTAGTGAATGCTTTCTGGACCCTTATTGTAAAGTGTAACACATGCATCACTTAAGTAACACATTATAAATGCTAAACTGCCTCATAAGCATAAGCATAAGCATAAGCATAAGCGTGTGCATCACTTTTAAGTGTCCTCTGGAAACACTTCTGTTGTGTTGCTGTCTATTTGCAGCACGTTTTTCTAATGTATTGTGTTGTGGTCTTTGCATCGCATTTTCTAAATGCTGCGCATGTGTTGTCAAATTGATGAAGATGTTTTCTTAATTTGCTTGTGTTTTGTCTTTTTGCATGTGTTTTCTTAAGTTGCAGTGCTGTGAGCTCTCAGGGCCACCGTACTTCTCTGTGCCAGTTGAGATGTTATCTGTGATTATCTGTTTTATTCTAAATAAAATGTGTTGAATTCTTTATATGCGTTGCTTCAACTACATTTCAACTCATTTTGCTTCAGCGTATGTGTTACCTAAAGGATACATGTGTTACACTTTACAATAAGGGTCCAAAAAGCATTCACTAATGCTTAATTATGGTTAAGTAATGCTTATGAGGCAGTTTAGCATTTATAATGTGATACTTAAGTGATGCATGTGTTACACTTTACAATAAGGGTCCAGAAAGCATTCACTAATGGTTAACTAATTAAGTTTTGTAACTTTTATTAATGCTTAATAATGTATTAATTAACTCTGAGCAGTGGACATTAATTAACTGCTTATTAATGCATTAACTAATGTGTTAGTTAATGTTAGGTAATACATTATAACGCTTATTAAACTATTATTAAACTGTTAATTAATGCTTAGTAATGCATTAACTAACGCTAATTAAGGGACCCTTATTGTAAAGTGTTACCGAATGGGGTCATACATGCTAGTGAATTACATGTTAAGGAAGATTACATAATAATAAAAATAATAATAGAGGTGTTAATAAAGAGGGGTGAGGAGGTTGGTCTTGGTGGAGCAGAGGTTGCAGGGAGGGATTGTATGGCTGCAGAAGGTCGGTGAGGTAGGAGGGAGCTAGATTATGGTGGGCTTTGTAGGTGATGAGGAGGATCTTGTACTGTATTCTGGAGGTGATGGGAAGCCAATGGAGGCTCTGGAGGACTGGGGTGATGTGGTCTCTGGGGCGAGAGTGAGTGAAGAGGCGTGCAGCTGAGTTTTGCAATAATCCAGTCTTGAGGTGATGAAGGTGTGGATGAGAGTTTCAGCGGCAGTGAAGGAGACAGGGAATGTTTCTTAAGGTGGAAGAAAGCAGTTTTTGAAACATAAGTGGACGTAAGTTCTTGTTGGGTGGTACAAACTATACAAATTTGGCTGTGGTGCATGTCTTCCTCTTTCTGTCTCCATACATTATAGTCTTTGAAAAAAAGGAGAGAGTGGGTTTAGATCAGATTTGCTGTAGATCTGTGTTTATACATTTACATTTTACCACTACATCTACAACTCCTGATGGACAGGACAAGCCACCATACAGTTAGTCCTGGGAATACACTGACACAATCAAAGCTGTCCTGTCTCTTTGTAGAATAGACAACCAAAGGAATCATTGGTTTCATCTAAAATGAATATCATCCCCAGCTTTTGTTATGCTACTGTAAGTTCTTCTTACTTTTACTTACAGGTCTCAAATCTAAGAGGGTCAAAAGGGCCCCATTTGATTTTCAGCCTCTTCTGACACCGGCGTCTGCTTCAGTGTGTCATCAAAAGAAATCCATGTGAATGCTTGTTCCTTAAACAGATGAAAAGGACCAAGGCAAAGCTAAAAGCTTGTAATTTTATGGAGGAGCTAAGGCCTCTCCGTCCTCTCTCAGTCCTCATGATCTCCATGTCTCGGGGGATTTTCTTGTCTCTTTATCACACACACACACACACAGACACACACACACACACACACACACACACACACACACACACACACACACACACACACACACAAACACACACGGCCACTGCTGTGGACAGGAAGTCAAGAAGGTTCAATAGGGACGGTGGCACCTCACAGAAACCAATTATACACGGGCTCCGGAGCCTTCATTTCTCCACTGGAGCTTTGAATGGTTTTGATATTCCATGATGAATTACCACGACCAAATGAGAGGGAGAGAGAGACCGAGGGGGGAGGGGGAGGGGGGCGGAGGAAGAAAGCGAGAGAGCGAGTGACTGAAAGAGAAAATCCAGGAGGAATTGGTTGCCTTAACTCCCTCGAGGCGCGCAGTGTGTTGGTGGAGAACTGTACGTTTTTCTGGCAAGCGTATCTCGTCTCCTCCGCCTACGCAAGTCTCTCAAACTGAAAGAAGTCTCGATGGAGGAGTTCCTTCATCCAGCCCGAGTGTGCACGCTCTCTTGTGAAGCACACCTCCTCTTAATTAAACAATGACGGGAGCTGAAAACATTGTTTGACTGAGACTGTGGAAATTATCTTTGTGCAAGGGAAAGTGTAATAAAAGTTGACGCCGATCTCGCAGGATGTTCGTTCATTAAACAGTGAAAGTTGGGCTGAGCTCATTGTTCTTTGATAACATTCTAAGTCAGCGCTTCACATCATTTCATTTCACACTATCTCTGCTTTAGCCTCAAAGTATCCCGAGATCCATTCGCCTATGTTTCCTCCAGTTTTTACTGAAGCAGCAAACACATCCTGACTCAAACAATACAAAGAAAGCAGTACACAGAGTCCTCCAGAGACTCTTTCCATCCAAAGCAGAATTCTTTGATCAAAATAATCAGCTGGGAATAAAAAGTCAGGTCATATTTCTTTAGTGAAGCGCTGAGAACATGCACACATACTGTACATGTTGATCAGCAGCAATAAAAGGCTGCAGGGTGTTTTTTGTTTACAGTGTTTGAGGGCTGCACACTTCAAAGTAATGAAATGATTTTAATGAGCTCCTTTCTTCACTCTTTATTGAAATGATGTAATAGTCGGACTAAGACTTGCCTGCAACAGCACAGTGCTATGTGATTAGCTTTGTTAATTAAAAAACGACTTAGTCTACTGATGACGCACAGCCGAGGAAATCACTGCACTCAAGTCTGCATCCACAGAAAATAAACAACAAAAGCTTTACTACATGACTAAATGTGTTGTTTTCATTAATAAATGACTTAATGTTGTTGGTTTACCATTCACAGATCATCAGATAACTAATGTTTAGTCACTAGCACTAGTGACTAGCAGAACAAATCAGTGTTGGGCCGGGGGCAGGGCACATGACCGGGCCCTTATAAAATTCTTTACAGCATACATATGCCTGCAACAGCAGGGCTTACAAGCATTACTGCATATTGTACACACAGTTATGTAATTTTGAAGTCAATCAAACAGACCTGAAGTCTAACAAACCAAGAGAACAACAAAAACATTAGGCTAATAATAAAACAACACAAATTCAAAGCAATTCAGCACCACGGATAGCGACCGCATCATTCTGACACCCACTTTAACTGTTTCAACTAATGAGATGACAGTAGGTCACTGTATCAACAGATATACAGTTTAGTTAAATTGGCACAGAGGCCCACATCTTCACATACAACCACAAAATCAATATGAAGTACTCTGCTTACACTGAAAAAAAGCAACATGGTTGTCTGTTTTATCAACATAAGTATAACATGTAGCTTCTATTATATTAATTCATGTTAGTGGTTAAGTATTTTGAAATCATGTAGTTTTAACATGACATGCAAAATCCTTAAAACTACAAGATTGCTGTATGTCCACACAACCTAAAGGATTTAGTTAGGAATCCCATCTGCAGTACCTCTCCAGAGCAGAAGGTGGCAGTAACGTGCGGCATCTACGGTGGAGAAATGTCTTAATCAGTAAGCACTTATTTTAAAGGCTACCCAGTCAAGATCCATATTTTCTGTCAACTAAGTTGGCACGTTTAAACTGCTAAATGTAAACATTCTTGATATGTCAAAAAGGTCTTATTTTCTCAATAATTACTATTTTAGAGTTTATTTTTACATGATAAAAATGTTTGTCTCACACTTCAAATCATTTCTGATGATTGAACATACGGGCTGCACGGTGATGCAGTGGGTAGTGCTATTGCCTCAAAGTTAGAAGGTCAAGTAAGGTGCCTATCTGTGTGGAGTTTGCATGTTCTCCTTGTGCATGCATGGGTTCTCTTAGGGTACTCCAGCTTCCTCTCACAGTCCAAAAACATGCTCACCAGGTTAATTGGTCTCTCTAAATTGCCTGTATCGGTCAAGATAATGGATGGATTGAACTTACTTTAGTTTTGTTCAGTCAGCATGATTAATTAGTGTTATTGTACCATTCAAAATTAAATTGAACCCATACATTGCAAATAAGTAACGGTAACATCAATACTTTATGTTCACTCAACATATTTACAATTAGTTGGTTCAACAAAATTGTGTCTTGCTAAATGAAAGCATTTTAATTAGGTGGAAATTCTTTCCATATTTTTTATTACGTTCACCCAACAAATTATTTCTTTGAGTGTACTCACAACTATTTGAAGGGCATATGACGAGCCTTGCGTTCCGTGAACTCGTCCACGATGCGCTGTATGTCCATTTTTTTTTTCTGTCACTCTCAATGGACAACATTGCAAGTCCACTCAGTCTCTGCGGTCCCACCGTGCTCCTCGAGGTTTTTTTTAAACAGTTTAATCTTGGAGAACGAGCGCCGGTGGGCCTGAAGCGCTGCCAACAACGGCAGGTTCATCTCCGGGAGGACAAACAAAATATGTATCCAGTTTTTGTAACTTGGCTTTTCCTTGTTCTCCTTTTTCCTTTTCTTTGCGCTTTGTCGCTCCACTGTTATGTTTATATAACCTGTCACTCATGTTTGGTTTATCAGGTAAAAATGCTCCACCTAGCTTGCACTTTGTTGACAAGTGACTGATGATGACGTTGGGGTTGATGACTATTTTACCCAAAATACACTGTGTGGTAGGGTGACCCAGCCGTGAGGCGATCGTCCAGCGGAGCAGTGACCAGAAATGAGGCTTCGAACTCAGTATCAAAGTTTTCACACAAAGTTTATTCATGCAGCATGAGAGAGAAGTTACAGCATACTCAAGAGCATCTGAAGTTCTCCACTGAATGACAGAGATGCTCAATACTTTATAGTTCTTCAAACATAAGGGAGGAAAAAGGGAGGGGGGAAACATGTGTACGTGTGACCTTAATACAGTTGTTCATATGTAAGGAAGAACAAAGGCTGGGGGAGAAAGGAGGGGGGGTAACAGGTGTGGGTGAGTTGCAATCAAGGGTGAGCAAAGGGTCTTGTGAGGTGAACACCGTACCCTGGAAACAACAGAGACATTTCCTCAGTCTAGTGGTTTACAAAAAGCACACGTCTGCACATATCGTATTCATCTTACGACATTTGTGGTTATCAAAAGCACATATCAACAATTCTTAAAAGCGTACGTCGGCTCTTTTATCTAACACAAAGCGTTTGGCATAGTTACCAAAAATCCCCTTCGCTTACATTCAACTGCAATATGAGGCTAGGGTCGGTTCTCGGTCTTTGCAAAACAACTTATAAATAGATGAATTAACCACATCCGGGCTGAACCTGCATTGAACTTGCAGAAGCTGGGGCTCTGACCTCAGTCTCACCTTTATTCAGAGATCTGCACAGATCTCTGGCCTTATGCCTTACTATTTGCTGGTTTCTTCAATAAAACATATAAAATGGAAAACATATGAATATAATTGTTAAAAGAAGAATACATGAGCATAATAAGAAAAACATGATTATCTTTAAGAAAATGCATGATTATAATAGAGGATATTAATCAAGATTCCACAACTGGGAGACAATATCTGCGCTCCACTTGTAAATCTGCACGTTTTTAAGTTAAAAGTGAGAGTGTAAGTGAAGCCAGTCATGCAGCACAAGAATTTATTCAATATTTTACACTCAACTACACGACTCAAGTCAGTCATGTAGTTTGGTTTCTTACCAACCATGACTCATACTGACTGGGGCAACCTATATAAACGCACACACATCCGCTACGTTATGCACAGCCTGTCAAGAAAATAATTAGCTCTAAGAACGGAGCTCACTGCATCCATCAAACCAAGCCTTCCCGGTAGTGGAAGGGGCCCGCCTCCCCCAGCTCCCCGGGCCCTCCACAATCTCGAGCCGGGGGAGTGCCGCCCCCCAGTCCCCCTGTAAACTCCACCCCTGCTTCTTACATAAATTGATATGCATCAAGTTTAATGGATCACATGGATTGATTTAGTTACTGTTTTCTATGTGCAGAAATGCTTAAAATAAGGATCTGTTAAATACAAAACAAGCCTGGTCTGTGCAATTAAAGCGTGATCAAGTACCTGACTGCCACTTCAGCTCACACATGCACACACAACAAAAAGTGTCCTCTACATGGAGCCTTGTATGTAAGATTCAAAAATGCACGTCAATTTTTTGTTTAAAAATAGGTCTTTTGGGCCCTGTTGGTCTAGCAGTTTAAGCATGTGCCCCATATACAGATGGTTTGGGTAAGAGGTTTGACTCTGCTGCATGTCCTACCCAACTCTCTACTCCCCACATTTCCTGTCTCTCTTCAGCTGTCTGTAACCCAGGTTAACAGCAGAGTTTCATAGCAGAGTTTTATTGTGAAGGGGCGAATCCAGCCATGTGTCGTACTTCCTGTGTGGCAACTGCAACACAGGTGACGGTGATTCAAGCATTCCCCTATGAGCCACTGCCCAGATGAGCAGCCACCACGAGCACACGTGAAAATAACGGCTGAGAGCTGATAAAGAGACCCCCAGCAACGCACACACCTCTCATGGGAGAGGAGGAGAGGAGAAGATTACAAAGAAATCTGTTATTGAGGATTTGCATGGTCAGGTTTTTTGGACCCACCAGGAGTTGGAGCATGCATCCAGTGGATCCATGATGGCGAGCTACAACCCTGAGGAGATGGACTGAACTCAAGTGCACATAGTAGGTTGCAAGCAAGGACTGTGTCCACAGTCCCAGGGGTAGGGAACTGTTCACCAGTGCGGGGGCAGCGCACACTTGAGTAACCAGAGTTAAAATACTGAGTCTAAAGGCCTGTTTTTTACTTGCCCGGGTAAGACTTGTGATGCTGTTGTGATTAATTTTGTGTATTGTGATGATCGTGTTTTTGCTCCTCAATTAACAGTTAGTAAATATGAGGAGAAATCCTTTAAAGGAAGATGCTGTGTTGGTGTGGTTTCTTCTGATATTGTTTGGTTCACTTTAGGCTCCGTAGTTGTTCCTGTGTTTTTCTGTTAATTAGCCCATATTAGCGTTTATTTACTTAAACACAATTTCTGCACGTTAAGCTAACCTCAGTTAAAGGGTTACAATCCATAAAGGCAAAATTGTCCCAAAATATAACAAAAAAAAGGGGTCTTTCATCAGACTTGGGGAAGCATTTGATAATGAATGGCATACATCCTCCCAATCGGTCAAATCATCCGTCGTCACGGTCTCCGCTTCCACTGCTGCGCTGACGACATCCAACTTTACATCTCCACCAATTCCATAACTGCTCCAACCCTCTCCACCCTGACCAACTGCCTGACTGAAATTAAATCCTGGATGCAAAAAAACTACCTCCAACTCAACTGTGAAAAATCTGACCTCATAATCGTCGGCCCTGAATCCCTCACCACAACCACCAACAACTTCAACCTCCCCATCGACAATGCTTCCCTCACTCCGTCCTCACATGTTCACAACCTCGGTATCTGTCATGATCCTCATCATGGCAGCCCTCTCCTCTCCCTCTTTGTGTGTGTTTTGTCATTTCCCTGTCTGTTGCTCCTCCTCCTGTGTCTCTTCCCCTTGTTTGTGTCTTGTGGGTGAATGTGGGCGGGGTTTCCATTCTGCAGGCAGCACCAGGTGAAGCCACTCAATAATCAACCCTCTCCTATAAAGACTCCGGATTCTCTCCTACTCGTTGCTAGATCGTACTTCAGTTTTAAGTGGTACACTGAGTCCGTGGCTCCTCAAGCATGTTTTTGTTTTGCTTGTCTTTGTGTGTGTCAAGCTGACGTCCTTGTGTGTTTTCATCTAGATTCAGAGTTTGCCGTGCATGCTTCCTGCTCTCGTGCTGATCGCTTCCCTGTCTGCTGCTGAACCTGCCTGCCTTTGCCTGAGCTCCAGTTACCCTCTGTGGAAGGACACTGGAAAGAGGGACTGCTCCGCTCGTTACCCACGGCGCCATTACCACGGAGTTCACTCTAAATAAACACTTGTATTTTTCACAATCCAGCTTGCCTGAGTTCTGCATTTGGGACTCCCATCTCACTCTGGAACAGCACATCAAGCACATCATCAAAACCGCCTTCTTCCACCTTAAAAATATCGCCATCTCCGTCCATCTCTCTCCTTTTCCACCGCTGAAACCCTGATCCACGCCTTTATCACTTCCAGACTTGACTACTGTAACAGCATCTTCTATGGCCTTCCTTCAAAACAACTCAACAAACTACAATACATCCAGAACTCTGCCGCCTGCCTGCTCACCCACACCCGCTCCCGTGACCACATCACCCCTGTCCTCCAAAACCTCCACTGGCTCCCTATCAAACAGCGCATACATTTCAAAATCCTCATTCTCACCCACAAAGCCCTCCATAACCAGGCCCCCTCTTACCTCACCGACCTGCTCCATCACCACACCCCCTCCCGTAACCTCCGATCCTCCAACGCCCACCTCCTCTCCCTACCACCTGACACCAAGCACCGAACCTTGGGGGACAGAGCTTTCTCTGTCGCCGCCCCCACCCTCTGGAACGCCTTACCACTTAACATTCGAAACTGCCCCAACCTGTCCACCTTCAAAACACTCACCAAAACCCACCTGTTTAGAACTGCTTTTAACGTATGATTGCTTTTAAATGTATTTTATTCATGTTTTTATCATTCTGTTGTTTTAAATGATGTTTTTATCCTTTGTGCAGCGTCTTTGAGTTTTTAGAAAAGCGCTTTATAAATAAAATGTATTATTATTATTATTATTATTATTATTATTATTATTATTATTATTATTATTATTATACATTTCAAGCAGGGGTTGTTAGAGCCATATTTGTGTAACACTGAACCAAGAAATTGGACCCAAAAGCAGAACTCCACAGTTCCAAAGTTCAAATCTGTTTATTCAGTCCAAGGTTTGGTACACAAGAGGTCAGAAACAGCACAGGCAAAGCAAAGCAAAACCAAAGTCAAACTTATAAAACAGGTCAAAACTGTTGGGCAAACATGAGGGGAAAAACAAGGCTGGAACGCTGACACACTGTTCAAAATAAACTGGCACAAAAGGGAGGGAAGACTGAGCTTCAATACACACAGGGAGTAGGGTTAACAAGACACAGGTGTAACACACTGAGGTAATCAAGGGGCTGGGAAACACAGAGGAGCAGGGAGTCAATGGACCTGAAACGAGAAACAAGGATGAGTATCAAAATGAAACAGGAAACACAAGACAAGAAACATGAGGGAATGAAATGACACAACTAGACTAATCTGAAGCAGTGACAATGTGTATCATTGCATTGTGTGCGGAATGTTTGATTGTTGTAATTCCTTGTTAACACAGTAGGTGGCGTGTGTACTATGGTATTATGGGAGGGTACAAGTAGAGGAAGGAGCTGCTTACTGGGGAAAGCACAGTTCTTTTTACCACAGTTTGGCTTATCATTTAGCCTGTTGATAATCATGTAAGTTATAAATGGATATAAGTGCAGGTAGATCAAGAGAGGCTTTATTGTTAAATCGTTCACTCATCCTGCTAAGCTAAATGAAGACGACACGTCAGCTGGAAGAGTCCCAGGATAGCAGCCCCTCAGTGGCTTATAGGTCACTAGAGGGGTGTCCAGACTTCTTCCAAAGAGGGCCACGTTTGATTTTGTGAATATGCCAATGGTAATAATAGCCACTTCTTTTGAATGATTTCCCAATGAAATCAGTAACTAGGTAACTTCTTTGTTTTAAAAAAAAAATCTATTTTCTTTTAACATTTCTTTTCCTGCATTCTGTGCAACAGTTTTTGCATCTCTGCACCATTTCGCAATTTTCATCTAGTCCTGTATCCTCTTTGAGTCTTTTTAACTTTAAGTACTCATTAAGCACATTCTCACATCATGATAAACATCATGATAAACACATATTGTGTATGGACCATATGGACGTGTCCCTACCAATCTGAAACAATGGCTGAAATGTCCCCACCAATATTAAAGGTGACATATCATGCAAAATTGACTTTTTAATGGTTCTTTACCTGAAATATGTTTCCCTGGCATGTCTACAAACCCCCCCGAGAATGAAAAAAATCCATTCTGCCCCTGTTCTGATTTCTCCACCTTTCTGTAAATGTGTGTGAAACGAGCCGTTTCAGACTTCAGTGTTTTTGTTACGTAACAACAATATCCGGTCTGTCACGGAGTCAGAGCTCGGAGCTTGTTCAGCCCATAGACTGTATAAAATAATAATGAATCCCCCCTCCGTTTATCATTACCTGCACACATGTGTGCTAACAAGGAGCTTAGGAGGGAGGCATGCTAGTTGTAGGCTGTCTTAATAAACACAAAGGTCGGTTTTACTCCCCACGTCTGCAGATTTGAAGATCTAGTGGATGATTTTTATTTATCATGGATAAGTGCTAGCGCTAGTTAGCATAGCTACATAGCCACATGTCGTAGCTGTAGCTGTGTACCAAGACACACGTCAACATACTGACAAATACAACAACAAGAAACACAGAATCTGTGACCAATCCTTCAGAAAAGGTCCTGCTGCCTTTCTGGCAGAGGTCGGTTTTATTCCCCACGTCTGCAGATTTGAAGATCTAGTGGATGATTTTTATTTGTCATGGATAAGTGCTAGCGCTAATTAGCATAGCCACATAGCTACATGTTCATAGCTGTAGCTGTAGCTGTGTACCAAGACACATGTCGACATACTGACAAATAAAACAACAAGAAACACTAAATCTGTGACCAATCGTTCAGAAAGGTCCTGCTACAGGCGCCTCTCCGTCAGGATCAGATTCAGAGGGTTGAAGTAACGTGATCTCTGAGCAGCCGTGTATATTCAGCCAACATGTAAACATTAGATCAACGTGCTGGAAAGACGAGGCACATCCACTTCCTGAGGGGGCGTGGTCAGAGAGAAAACAGAGTGTTCTGAGGAGGACTGAAGAAGAGGACTTTTCAGGCATGCCAAAATCTGATTTCAAAGTGTTTTTTTGAGCATAAACTTTAAAGACATGTTTTGGGGACCTCTTAGACCAATATATATTGATGAAAAAAGTGTGATATGTCACCTTTAAGGTTGAAGAGAAAATAAATGTGCTTCATGTGGCACACAAAGGGTTAAATCTCACCCCACTTCGCCATTGCCTCCCAAATATGTCTTTGAGACCGGTCTGTTTTTTGATTGGTTTAGCTCCCTGTTGGCCGTTTCGCTTGCAGGTTTCGCCTGCAGTGTTGCGGTGCACTCATGTCTGAAGAAAGATGGACATTAGGAGCTATTTCAACAAACAAAGTGTAAGTCACCAGAGGGAAATAGTCCCTCCTCATAGGCAACCGCTAATGAATGCAAAACATTGTTTCTGTTGCAGCCGGAGGATGTTCTTCTTCTTTCAATTTTATTCATGTCCTTAACAAAGATGTACATTACACAAAACTCCTTCTTGGCTCCACTTCTCGGCTGTTTGGGATTAGGGTTGCAAAGGGGTGGAAAATTTCCGGTAAATTTCCATGGGAAGTTAAACTGGGGATTTTGGAAATATTCCAAAATTGGAAACTTTATGCAAATTAACTGTGAATTAAGGGTAATTTAATGGAAAGGTATCATATCCAAGCATAAATATTTATTTTGTTATAAGCAGACATCCATCCAAAACAATACAATTAAAACAGATTTATTTGTAAGTAGAACTTTATCAAGTTTTAAATATTTTATTGAACAATCAATTCTTTCATTGAAGAACAAAAACATGAATGGTGAGTTAAATATTACTCACCCCCCCGACCCAACCCATTGATATTTGTAAGTTAAACATTGGTACATTCATCAAAAGTGTTAAATATATTACCACATATTATCATCAAAACGTACATCACTTTGTGTAGTCCACAGGCTCAAATGTGTGGCTTCAATGCTCTGGTGCTCTGGGCTCAAAAGTGTGGTCCAGGATTCTAGAAATCATGTGTGCTTCATGTGATGGAGGAATGCACAGTGTATGTAGGGGGTGTGGTCTCAATAGCCCTGCAGTAAGCAGTGTGCTATGTGCATGTGATTGAGGAATGGCATAGATAATATACTGTACTTGATGAAATCTGTTTGTTTTAGTCAGGATTATGCTCAAATATATTTCCCCCAACTATATTTAAGTTCCCTATTAATAGCCAACCTTCAATTTAGCCAATTCCTGGTTTATTCACGTTTATTCCCATACATTCCTGTTAATTTCCATGGAAAGTTTCCAACTCTGAAAATTCACAGAATTTTGCAATCCTATTTGGGATATTGGCGCTTCTTTCTTTCACTGCTTCTCTCAACAACATTCTTCCTCTCACGAAACTCCTGTGAGTTGTTCTGTCCCTAACTCATAGGCGCCACCTAAGGGTGTAAATAATACATGTCCCTACCAATAACAAAATCAAACCTACGCCCTTGCTTTAGGCTGTGATTTCAACTAAAAGGTCCAGAGCATTGCCTGTATGTAATTATGGACGATGAGCCTCCATCTCCTACAACTGAAAAAGTGAAGCCAAAATGACTGCCGTGATGGATGCAGACATATTGTGCTTGTGGAAGCCAAGGCATGCACTGAAGGAATCTGCTGCATTGACACATTGATCTCATGCACGTTTCATAAAGCACTGCCTCCTCCTTCATAATGGCAGAGGCGGGGCTTTATGACCTAAACTGCAGTCAGTTACAGGCAGAGCTCTTGATGTTTTGGCTTCACTTTTGAGGATCTGTTTTGCCGTTCATCTTTTTTGTCTGGGATTCAGAGACTCTATAGAGGGAGCAGTTTTAAACCCACAAAAGATGGAAAAGGGAGACTGTTATTTGCAGCTTTGACTATGAAGGCAGGAACACTCCTTGATACTGTTGTAGTTTTTTGATGTCTTACAGAAAAAAAGACCTCAGAAGACCTCGGTAGCTGAAGGCGATAAGTGCTAGTCATGAATGCAGCTGTCAGGTTTGATGCCAACTCTCATATTCAACTTTTTCAATGGTGGCTGTGATGCACCTCTCTATACATATAGACAGATTCACCCTGCCAGAATGCCACAAAAGGTCTCCATAAAGACCTGCTGTGTGCTCTTATGCACTACAAATACAGGCTGCTCTGTATTTTAATCCCTGTGTGATACAGCACATTGTAAATAATAAAAATAATAATAATAATCAGGTGCACAGAATTAATTAAAACATTAGTGTTGATGAAATTATGTTTAATTTTTCATATCCATAGTTAATGTGATATTGTATCTCATCAGGTGATTCAACCAGGTAGCAAAAAATATCTGAGAATGACGATGAGTCTTGTGTCAAAGGTAGATTACAGGGTGAAATCAAGCGGCAACCTCCGGTCTTAAAATATGAAGCCCATGTGGAAGTGTTATAAACTGCAGTTCATCAGGCATCCACTTGAGGCTGGCTGCAGAAACACCAGAAACCACATACACACCCATTCAAAGAAGACTATCTTTGCAGCAGAAATAAACATGTTTATAGCCTGGTTCAACACATAGCTGTTGGCTAGGAGGCTCAAACCCCGCCTCTTTACGTCACACTAAGTTTGGTTGAGTTCAGCATTTCCAATATGGCTCCCGCCAACGATTGGCCGTAAAACAGCCTCAGGAACAGATAGGTGACGTCGCAGATACTACATCCATTATTTATACAGTCTATGGGTGACGTATGATCTAAACTTCAGTGTTCAATCAACGCCTTCAAAACAGTTGGTGAAAGAACTTGAGCCAGTTTTGAATGTCTTTTCGACAGTGGCTATTGATGTTTAAAAAGTGTCTCTTCAGCCTAAAAATGCTCAGTGGGTCAGAACCTCCGGTCTAAACGGTGACATATCATGCAAAATCGACTTTTTAATGGTTCTCTACCTGAAATATGTTTCCCTGGCATGTCTACAAACCCCCCGAAAATGAAGAGAATCCATTCTGCCCCTGTTCTGATTTCAACACCTTTCTGTAAATGTGTGCTGAAACGAGCCGTTTCAGACTTCCGTGTTTTTGTTACGTAACAACAATATCCGGTCTGTAACGGAAGTCAGAGCTCGGAGCTTGTTCAGCCCATAGACTGTATAAAATACAACTCAACCCCTCCTCTGTTTTTCATTACCTGCACACATGTGTGCTAAGAAGGAGCTTAGGAGGGAGGCATGCTAGTTGTAGGCTGTCTTAATAAACACAAAGGTCGGTTTTACTCCCCACGTCTGCAGATTTGAAGATCTAGTGGATGATTTTTATTTATCATGGATAAGTGCTAGCACTAGTTAGCATAGCCAAATAGCTACATGTTCGTAGCTGTGTACCAAGACACACGTCGACATACTGACAAATAAAACAAGAAACACTAAATCTGTGACCAATCCTTCAGAAAGGTCCTGCTGCAGGCGCCTCTCCATCAGGATCAGATTCTGGATCAGATTCAGAGGGTTGAAGTAACGCTATCTGTGAGCAGCCGTGTCTATTCAGCCAACATGTAAACATTAGATCAACGTGCTGGAGAGCCCAGGCCACATCCACTTCCTGAGGCGGCGTGGTCAGAGGGAAAACAGAGTGTTCTGAGGAGGACTGAAGAAGAGGGTTTTTCAGGCAGACCAAAATCTGATTTCAAAGTGTTTTTTTGAGCATAAACTTTAAAGACATGTTTTGGGGACCTCTTAGACCAATATATATTGATGAAAAAAGCGTGATATGTCACCTTTAAAATATGGAGCCCATGCGGAAATGCTAAAAACTGCAGTTCATCAAGCGTCCACTTGAGGCTGGCTGCAGAAACAACAGAAAACACCCATTCAAAAAAGACGATCTTTGGAGCAATAATAAACACGTTTACAGCCTGGTTCAAAAAATGGTTTAAGTCTGAATAGCTCATTTCTCTATTGGCACACACTGTACGGGGGGGGGGGGGGGGGGGGGGGGTTATCATTTTTGAAGATATTGAAATTATGAGTTTTGCCCATATAAGGACATGACTGACTTGATTGATAGGCGGGCACCCTGTAACTATTAGCGAAAAAAGGCTAAGGGCCCGCCTCTTTACCTCACACCTGCTCAGACGAAGTTAGGTTGAGTTCAGCATTTCCAATATGGCACCCGCCGGCATCAAAACAGGGCTTTAGAAACAAATGGACTGTAACAGATACTATGTCCACTTATCATACAGTCTATGGTCTGATATCAGCACAATCTGATGCCCTATAGCTTTCACAGGGAAATCAAGAACCCCAAATGAAAGGGTGTTCCAACTGCAACGACAACCTGCTGGAAGTATTCCTGATAGTCTAGCTTTTTGCTTGCAAAAAACAGAACAAAAAAGACCCACAGGAGCCGCGGACACTCTGACCTGTACACCCCCACTACATTAATTACAAGTCCAAATCCCTCCCTCCATTGGTTTTTGACCTCATGGTGTGTCTTGGCATATAATTAGATGCAATTGGACACAATCAGGCCAATGTGCAGAGCTCAGTTGGAACATGAAGTCCAGAACTAAGCAGACAAAAAGGACATTAAGAGAAATAGAGAAAATGGGATAATATACTGTAAAGACATGAAGCGGAGAGGGAGCACATTTATATGAGAATTTCTGCATAATATCTTTTCGTTGCTGAAGGACTTTGTTATTGTTAAGCAAAACTAAAACTAACATGCTGAAAATGTTGAAGTCGACATTTCAAAGCATCAAACTGTTGAATTATTGAATTATTTCAACACTTAGTGTGATTAAACAGTGATTTATTTGTTTGATACTAACCCTCCCTTTAATTACACTGAAGGAAGAAAACAACAACTGCAGTACGACTTGTTGACTTGTAGAAAAGTCTTTGTGATAAAGGTTGAAGTTCAACCCCAGTTAGAACTCACAAAGTTTATCTCTAACAAGGTGAAGTGCTTCACAGATTTTGGCCGACATCTTTGCAAATGTGATTTATGCTTACGGCACAGCGAGGGGCTCAAATCTTTAATTACCGTGCAAATTACTGCCCGCTGTAATTCATCAGTACACAACCACCAGAACCTCATTTCCACACTAATTTAATGAATAATTGCCTTCTTGGAAAACCTGCCTCTTCTACTATAATGGCAGAGGCCTTGGAGGATATGGATGCTAATGTGAAGCTGAGTTCACGCACACCAGCAGAGCGGCTACTGCTACCTGTTTTAATGAAACTCAAGACAGTGCCGTGAGGACAAACCGGCGTTAATTGCATTGACGTTCACATCTTCATGCTGCTGGGAATTCAGCTGTTGTAAAACAGGTTGTTTGAGATCTCTGGTGCTTCTTTTTTTCAGTTCAGAGGAAGGAGGCTCATTGAGCGTCTGCTGTAATTTGTTCCCAGCTTGAGAGAGGCCACTGACCACCAACTCCCACTGGTACTTGAAATATAAAACCATGGACACGAATTACTACAGCTCATAAGACTGGGTCCTATTCATAGCATGAGGCTTATTACTGAACCCTTGAGTCTGACTTATTTCTACACACAGAGAAATCAGAGGCACATAATACAATGGAATCATTTACACCTGCTCACCTTCTCCTCTTTTGTTCTTTTATTACTTCTAAACCAAAGTGCTCCTTTCTTTGTCATGTCTCAGTGTCTGTGTCAATGCCAATGACTCAAACTAATAATGAATTCCAATTGAATTCACTGGTATTCCTCGCTTCTGACAACCGGAATCCAGGTTATTGTGAAAAAACAACAACCTCTGTCCAAGATCTCAAATTTACCTGTTTTGTTTTGCAGACAACTCCCTTTTTTAAACATGACATCAACATATTGTCACCCTATTAAAATAATGGCCTATGTCATTCTTTTAAGTTTTTGGGAAAACACAAAAAACCTTAGCAAATGCAGAGCATATGATAATTATTAATCATTTAAATCAAAAAGGCCTTGACAGCAGGGGATGAAAGTGAAATACAGTTATTGACCAGTTGTTTTGTGACAATGTTTTACAGCCATTCTCGTATCTCCAAGAAAAATTCTCTTTACCTCAAAGTGATATGTTCCGTTTTTTTCAGATTAGGCATTACCTCACGAGCAGTAAAGATTGGAATTCTATAAAAAAAAGCTCCATCAAACATAGAAACTTACTTTATCAATATAATAAAACAGCAACCTAACAAAAAGCATGTTTCCAATATATACAGAAATCTGTTATTGGATACACCAGACAACACTTTGTATATCAAAACTAAATGGGAGATGGAGTTTAATGTTATAATTGAGGATGACGAGTGGGAAACAATATGCACTGGATGTCATAAGGGCATTAATAGTAACATGTGGAAGGAGTTTGATTGGAAGATGAAGACAAGGTTCTTTAGGACGCCTTCGGTGGTTTCCAAATTTGTAGATATATCAGCTGCAATATACTGCTGGAGAGAATGTAGAATGGTGGGTGACCACTCGCACATATTTTGGGATTGCCCAAAGTTGCTGCCTTTCTGGAAAGGGATAAAGAGCGAGATAGATAAAGTTCTGGGAATTGACTTACTATTTACCCCATGTCAGTTTCTTTTAGACATAACCCCTGTAGAAAAATACAGTAGAGACCAAGAATACCTATTACATATACTCTTGATGATTGCTAGGAAAATGGTGACAATAAAATGGATGATTTCAGAGCCACCTACAGTGGCACAGTGGAAACAGAAGCTAAGGGAGGTGTATGGAATGGAGGCTCTGACTGCTCAAGTACAACTACGATCTGATAGCTTTGTGAGGAGATGGCTACCTATAGAAAAATATCTTGTTAACTGAAGGGAACCCCTCAATGTGCTACAATGTCTTAAATGTCCACTAAATTATTTTTCACTCATTAGTGTTATTCAGCTTTCTAGGCCCTAATGTGTCTCTCTCTCTCTGTATGTTTCTTTTTTTTTTTTTTTTTCTTTCTCGCACTGTCATACATTTTCTGTGATGTTGTCAAGGAATGTTCTGTATTGTATGTTTCCTCCGTGTTTAAAAAACTGAAAAATAAAAAAGTTTAAAAAAAAAAAGAAAGTGAAATACAGAGTGCTGATCAGGTGGTCACCATGGAGGTTGCTACAGATCTGTTGAGGTCAGTAAAACATTATCTATTTACACTGCCCGTCTCAAAAATAGTTGCACACTAATATTTAATTGGACCGCATTTAGCTCTGAATACGGCCCATTTTCACTGTGGCATCGTTTTGATAAGCTTCGAGAAGCAATCTCACAACATTTATTTCCGTCCAGAGTTGCATTAATTTTCTACCAAGATCTTGTATGATGGGAGGGTCAGAGGGTCTTTTCCACTCTGGACTCTGTGTGGGCCAATCCATGTGTAGAAAGGATGTCTCATGCTCCCTGAACCTCTCATTCACAACGTGAGCCTGATGAATCCTGGCACTATCATCTTGGAATATGCCCGTGCCTTCAGGGAAGAAAAACTCCATTGATGGAGAGACCTGGTCCTTCGGTATACTCAGGTAGTCACAGAGATGACCTCATTTTTTGGGTGCATAATGTTGTTGACCCCAGACCTGACCAACTGCAGCAACACCAGATCATAAGACCGCCCCCACAGGCTTGTACAGTAGGCACTAGGCATGATGGGTGCGTCACTTCAATCGCCCTTCTTCTTACGCTGATGCACCCATCACTCTGGAACAGAGTCAGTCTGGACTCGTCAGACCACATGACCTCCTTCCACAGCTCCAGAGTCCAGACTGACCCATTTCAAATTTTGAAATGGGTCAATCTGACACAGAACATAACAGGAGGGTTAAAAGTGGAAATAGTCAAAAGACAACATGTTAAATGTTCAAACTGAAACATTTGATTAATTTATTCAAAACTACATGCCAGCAAGAAGATTAGTGGAAGATCTCTCAACTAATTAGGTTCATTTGCAGCTGGTTAGTAACATGACTGGGCATAAAAAGGGCATCCAGTGTTCTCTGCAGTATTTTAATCATAAGAATTCATAGGACTTATACAGTGCTATCTAAGTACTCAAAGTCGCTTTACATGAAGTGCAAGAAATAAAAATAAAATAAGTAGAATGCAAAAACAGTGATGGGGAGGGCGAAGAGGTCACGTAATGTAGGCTTTTTTGAAGATTCAACTCAACTCAACTTTATTTAAAGGGGACATATCACGCTTTTTTCATCAATATATATTGGTCTAAGAGGTCCCCAAAACATGTCTTTAAAGTTTATGCTCAAAAAAACACTTTGAAATCAGATTTTGGTCTGCCTGAAAATCCCTATTCTTCAGTCCTCCTCAGAACAGTCTGTTTTCTCTCTGACCACGCCCCCTCAGGAAGTGGATGTGCCTCGGCTCTCCAGCACGTTGATCTAATGTTTACATGTTGGCTGAATATACACGGCTGCTCAGAGATCACGTTACTTCAACCCTCTGAATCTGATCCAGAATCTGATCCTGACGGAGAGGCGCCTGTAGCAGGACCTTTCTGAAGGATTGGTCATAGATTTAGTGTTTCTTGTTGTTTTATTTATCAGTATGTAGACGTGTGTCTTGGTACACAGCTACGAACATGTAGCTATGTGGCTATGCCAATTAGTGCTAGCACTTATCCATGACAAATAAAAATCAACCACTAGATCTTCAAATCTGCAGACGTGGGGAGTAAAACCGACCTCTGCCAGAAAGGCAGCGGGACCTTTTCTGAAGGATTGGTCACAGATTCTGTGTTTCTTGTTGTTTTATTTGTCAGTATGTCGACGTGTGTCTTGCTACACAGCTAAAGCTACGACATGTAGCTATGTAGCTATGCTAACTAGCGCTAGCACTTATCCATGATAAATAAAAATCATCCACTAGATCTTCAAATCTGCAGAAGTGGGGAGTAAAACCGACCTTTGTGTTTATTAAGACAGCCTACAACTAGCATGCCTCCCTCCTAAGCTCCTTGTTAGCACACATGTGTGCAGGTAATGAAAAACGGAGGGGGGATTCAGTATTATTTTATACAGTCTATGGGCTGAACAAGCTCCGAGCTCTGACTCCGTGACAGACCGGATATTGTTGTTACGTAACAAAAACACTGAAGTCTGAAACGGCTCGTTTCACACACATTTACAGAAAGGTGGAGAAATCAGAACAGGGGCAGAATGGATTTTTTTCATTCTCGGGGGTTTGTAGACATGCCAGGGAAACATATTTCAGGTAAAGAACCATTAAAATGTCCATTTTGCATGATATGTCACCTTTAAAAAAGCACTTTAAGAACAACAGCAGTTGGACACAAAGTGCTGTACAGAAACATAATGGATAAAAACAAACAATAAAATCATAAAATCAAGAAGAACAATAAGATAAAATAAAGTTGAAAAATAAAAATAAAAATAAAAAGGCACTAAAACAAGAGCAGGGTCTCATGCTGAGTCGAAAGCCAGGGAATAAAAATGGGTTTTAAGACGAGTTTTAAAAGTGGACAGTGAGGGGGCTTGTCTGACGGCTAAAGGAAGATCGTTCCACAGTTTGGGAGCAGCGACAGAAAAAGCCCTATCCCCCCTGAGCTTCCGCTTGGACCTCGGTACCTCCAGGAGCGGCTGATCAGCTGACCTGAGGCACCGAGCAGGGGCGTAGCGATGGATCAGCTCAGAGAGGTAGGGCGAGGCGAGACCATTTAAAGATTTAAAAACAAATAAAATAATCTTAAAAGACGTAGGTTTTGAGTTGATTTTTAAATGAGTGAAGAGAGACATTATTTAACTATGTAAAATTAAATATTGGTGGCCATCCTATCCAATGTCTGCATTGGAAAAAGAAGGGTATATCTACACTTGGGGACATTTATAGTGATGAGGGTTTACGATCCTTTCAAGATTTATGCTCAGAGTTCAACTTACCACGCTCTTCCTATTTCTTTTCTTTACAGTTGAGGTCCGCTTTACAAGCTGGTGGAGTCCCCTTACAAAGTCCTCTTACACAACACCCATTTCAAAAAATGTTGTGTAGCACAAGAAGCTCAAGTGGCCTTAAGCAGATATCCCGGAGCTTGACCCAACTTTTGATTGGGATAAAGTCTGGGCAAACATTCTATTGACATCTAGAAACCCAGACCACCAACAAATACATTAGAACTTTGTTCACAGAGTTTACTTAACACCAAGGAAGCTTTGTTCAATGAAAGGGATTTCTGACCCTACCTGCACATTGTGCTCTGAGAACGCCCCCGGTACTTTTGCACACATGTTTTGGGAATGCCCTCCGGTGGCCCGTTTTTGGGGGATGGTTGCCTCCAATCTATCTATGATGTTTGAGATCAAGTTACCTTTCGCCTGCTACACTTGTTTTAAATGATCTCTCTAATACAGGCTTAACAATTAATAAAAAAAAGGTGATACTAGCTGGTCTCACATCAGCGAAAAAGCTAATTGCAACACCCTGCATGTACCCTGCATTTTCTTTTGAGTATGGGTTCTAACATACTTAGATATTGTGTACCTTGAACTCTCAACATTTTGATTTATGGTGGCCTGGAATGGGGGTGGAATGAGGTTTTGGGCTTCATTTTTTTTATTATTGCAATTTATTAATATTTTTTTTATTATATTGACTATGGTTTGTTTTTGCTCTTCTCCCCTTATTTGTGTGAGGTTGACTTATTGCACAAGCATGATGTTTCAGCTTGCACTGATCAATATATTGTTTGTATCAACCTGCATACACATATAAATAGAGTTGTAAGTAGTATATTTGATCACAAAAAAAGATTAGTGAAGAGAGACAAGAGTTGTGGATGTTTTGAGATAGAGAGTTCTAGAGAGTTGGGGCAGCGATAGCAAAGGCTCTGTCCCCCAAGGTGCTGTACTTGGTCTTGGTGATGGGGGAAAGGAGATTAGCGTCTGATGATCTGATTTTCAATTCAATTCAATTCAATTCAATTCAATTCAATTCAATTCAATTCAATTCAATTCAATTCAATTCAATACATTATTTAAATGTAAAGCACAGAAAATTGCTGTATCATCTTTTTATACAGTGTCCCAATTTATTTGGAATTGGAGCTGTACATGATATGGCCTTGAATGTTGTGGTCTGCGATTATTTCAAACATGATCTTATCTTTAACTTTTTACTGTTTTTATGCAAATGGAGCTGCTGCATGGAAAGAAAAAACTCAGACTCTTCATAGTCAGAGAAGTAATACAGATCGTAATCTTACTGTGCAGAGATTTTTGGTTTCAGTGAAAGTGCGACTACTGATTACAACCTCACAATCTATTCCTTACTCCACAGAGACATCCCGAAACATAAATCCAATCCCTTTTCTATTGATTTCACAGGTCATGTTAACTGTACTTCTTTCAACAGAGAGGGAGAGGAATTCGAAGGTAAGCTGGTACAAACGTGCTGACCTTCACTCTCTCCAAAAACACAAGATCCCAGAACTGCGGACTCAAATCCAATCAATTACTCGGTGGCTTAATTGATTTGCAAAGGTAATCACTGGGCATACATCCACCAGGGCCGACTATTTGATGTTTTAATAAATGGTTTAACAGCAGAACTCTACGACCGCATCGATTCAGCCTCTCACAAGCTTGATTATAGCACAGGCTGGGAGAAAAACAGCTGTGTAGCAGCTGGACGAGCCAAACCATGTGACTGGCTGGGCTTACCTTCATTGTTTACACTGGAGTGTTGTATAGCCGTGCCGTAAAGATCAAAGCCGACCACATTTCTCAATTTCCTCTTACAGGAAGGAAACTGAGACCAGAGGCTTACTGTAGATATCATAACACTGTGGAAAAAGCAGAGAATGGTAAAAATAAGTATGAATCAGGACAACTCCTTTATGAGTCATCTACGGATGACATTTACAACGATGGACATACAACACTAACACCTTTAGATCTTCAATATCAGCTTAGCTTCACCTATAATTGGTTTTGTAGAAGCAAATTTAGGTAAATGTGTTTTGCATCTTAAAGACCTTGAAAACGGTACTAGTGAGTCTTTTACAATTATAATGACATTACAATAGAGAGTAAATGATTTGGCAATTAATTATAAATATCCCCTCTTTTAAAATATTTCTTTAAAGCTTCTGTGAGGAGTTTTTAGCTGGTCTTAAAACAGACTGAATTTAATATTGATGTCTCTTTATGATATAAAAAAGCAAACAAGGGGTGCTGGTGGCCTAGCGGTCTAAGCGCCCCACATATAGAGGCTATAGTCCTCGTCGCAGGGGTTGCCGTTTCGATTCCCGGCTGGTCTACCATTTCCAGCATGTTTTCCCCCCTCTCTGCTCCCCACATTTCCTGTCTCCCTTCACTATCCTATCAAATAAAGGCAAAAAAAAATCCCCCCCCAAAAAAATATAACTTTAAAAAAGCAAACAAGACCAATAAGAAGATAAGTGACTCTATAGGGTTATTTTTCATGCCTGAAACCACCTGCTGCTGGTAGGTGTCAAACAAAGTGATGTACTGTGTGCTGCTGATACAGCATTTTAACACGTTCCACCCAGTCAGGATTGTAACTAGTATATGATTTATTCAAACTCTGACAGTGTCGCCCAGTCAGGATTGCAACTAGTTTATGGTTTATTCAAACTCTGACAGTGTCGCCCAGTCAGGATTGTAACTAGTATATGGTTTATTCAAACTCTGACAGTGTCCCCAGTCAGGATTGTAACTAGTATATGATTTATTCACACTCTGACAGTGTCGCCCAGTCAGGATTGCAACTAGTTTATGGTTTATTCAAACTCTGACAGTGTCGCCCAGTCAGGATTGCAACTAGTTTATGGTTTATTCAAACTCTGACAGTGTCGCCCAGTCAGGATTGTAACTAGTATATGATTTATTCAAACTCTGACAGTGTCACCCAGTCAGGATTGTAACTAGTATATGGTTTATTCAAACTCTGACAGTGTCGCCCAGTCAGGATTGTAACTAGTATATGGTTTATTCAAACTCTGACAGTGTCGCCCAGTCAGGATTGCAACTAGTATATGGTTTATTCAAACTCTGACAGTGTCCCCAGTCAGGATTGTTACTAGTATATGGTTTATTCAAACTCTGACAGTGTCACCCAGTCAGGATTGCAACTAGTATATGGTTTATTCAAACTCTGACAGTGTCACCCAGTCAGGATTGTTACTAGTATATGGTTTATTCAAACTCTGACAGTGTCACCCAGTCAGGATTGTTACTAGTATATGGTTTATTCAAACTCTGACAGTGTCGCCCAGTCAGGATTGTAACTAGTATATGGTTTATACAAACTCTGACAGTGTCGCCCAGTGAGGATTGTAACTAGTATATGGTTTATTCACACTCTGACAGTGTCACCCAGTCAGGATTGTAACTTGTAAATGTTTTTTTCGTGCTGGTGTCTTGCATGTATTTGCCCTATCTCCTTCCTCGTCAGTCGTCTCTCCTCCCATTTCAAATGGAGACGGCAAAAGTTGGTGAAAAGAAGACCTCAGCTTGGAGTACGTCGGTCAATTCAGCTTGCTGTCTCTTTTCGGTCAAGTTTCCCTCCCTGCTTGAACCGCTTTGAACCATAGACTGTATAAAATATGCACGTAGTATCCGTGACGTCCCCAATCTGTTCCTGAGAGCTGTTTTTGAAGCAAATCGACGGCAGCAACCATATTGGTAATGCGGAACTCAACCAGGCAGAGTGTGACGTAGTGTGAGCCTCCTAGCCAATAGCTATGCGTTCCCGACCGGGAGTCACGTCAGTCATGTCGCTTGCTTTGAACGCATGCACGTGTGACATACGCATAGACGGGAAGAAAACAGAGACAATTTTAAATAGCAGCAGAAGCACGGGGGGGGACCTTTCTAGACTACAGAACAAAGGAAATCAAATGAGGTTTTGCATTTCCTCCACAAAAATGGGACAAATTGTGTCCTGGGAGAGATTTTTATTTTCCCAAGACATACACAATTCTGTGAAAAACAGGATCGCGTGGCAGCTCTACTAGTATGTCAGTCTTGAAGTAACTGTGACTTGAATTTCAGTTTACTAAAAACAGTTTGGAACAGTTGAAAACGTTATTAACTTGAATAAACAGCCTGTTTCCACTTTAAAGAGTATATGTGTGTAGTCTTACAAGAGGCGTTAAGCTAACTTGGCTAGCAGGTAATATTTCTTGATGTGTACTCTTGTTAATTGTATCAGATTTGAGCTCAACTATTAGAAACAGACTGATATAAATAAGTTTGTATTTATTGTGTGTTTTGCAGCCGATCAGAAGGAGAGACTTCAGTACCTCCTTCCAATTGATGCAATGGTTGAGGTCAAAGCCTCATGTTAAAAATAACCTTCTCACACTGCTGTTATAATATTGCTGTGCTGCTGTTGCTGCACTCTCAGTTTGGGCTCATCATTAAGCCTCGTTCACACACGGATCACCTGTTGTGATAATGGAATGTGAGACTGTGGAGCACTGAAACATTTCAAAACTCCTGTTGTGTTGTTTGGACATCTATAAATGGACTGCTGATGAGTACTGGTGAAAGTTTAAACACACACACAAATGCATTAAGTCATGGTAGGAAGTTAAGACACGTAACTGCTGTGAGGATTGAAAGAGGGGAAGTCGAGGCATGTTGAATATTTTGGATCACATTTTTTATATTGTATTCCATACGAAAAGAAACAATACGCTTCTGCATTTTGAGAAAGTTTGAAAGAAAGTCACTCATTGGCCACCATTGTTACACTGTGCCGCCTGGAGCTAAAACGATAGTATCTGTACTGTCGCTCAATGCAGCTCAGAGGGAAGAGGTGTGGGGTATTCTCAAGTGATCACACACAGATCTGCGCTCTGAAACTTCTATTTCATTAACGTGCTACTGATAAACCACTCCAGAGTCACGTCTCTTCCTCCTGTCATTCACACCATGTGGATACGTAGTTCATATCCATACTGAACCCAGTTCATTTCCATTTTTTATACAGAACATAGGTGTTTCTTGTTTAAGAGAGGAGACGAGCACATATAAAGCTGATCTGGCTGTCATGTTTCCATGCTCTGTTCTGTGCTGCACTCACGGCACAATCAGATCTGGATCTCCTTGCACAGCCTGATATAAGGCATGATCTAGGTCTCAACATGCTTTAATAACACCAGCAGGAAATGTGACTGTGTAGCGGTTCACCAGCTGTGCAGTACTGAAACAAAAGTTTCATAACACGGATCTGTGCGTTTATTAGCAGCAGATTTTTCAGATTTTTTTTGTGTTAACCAAATCTCCAATCCTTTGTGTTGGGCTGTTACTTCAATTATCAGTCCCTCCAGAATTTTGAGGGATTTTTTTGTGATTGTTGCGGCACAAAAAGCCTGAATTTGCGACAGCTTTTTGAAAAAATTGCGGTGAAAGTTGCGATTGTTTTTTTTTTTTGCTTTTTTCCCCCAATAACATCTCAGGGGCAAGTAAATATGCTAAATTACAGTTGTTTTTAGAAAACATTCTTGATGTGGCCACTGACTGTATTTTGATTCTCTTGATTCACAGAAAAATGCCATGAAAGGACCTTATTGCACATTTACGACGGTCCCTGAATGCACCTCGCAGCGACTGATGCACAGTCAGTTCACGGCACTCTGAAACTCATCTGCATCTTTGATGACAAGGAGTTGATCAAAACTTACTGAATGTGTCTGATGTATCACCAAACTGGATTAAATCAAGCTGTAGATGCAGAGCTTTTTACGGTAATCACAGCAACAACGTCAAACATCAAATAGTAAACAGACGACCCCCGGTAGTGTCTTTGTCACTAACGCACACCGTGGATAAAAATCCTCAATGAAGATGAGACAGATGCATGGAGGTGAGGAGAGCTGGTTCATAAAGCACACCTGCTGCAGGTAGAGACCAAGCTAACACTGAGCCCCTCAATCTATAAATAACAACGTTGTCATGGTCACTTGTCCTGCCTGCTGTCCCCTCTCTTCACCCGTTCTCTGTGCGTGTTTTGCTGTTGAAAAGTGCCGATCAAGGGAGGACTTATGTTTATGTTCCAAGGAAGTCAAATTGATGACAAAACCGATGACGTACAGGGGCTGAGATTAAGGTAATTGGTCAAATTTGCGGGAAAGTTGCGGTGATTGTAAAAAATTGCAAGGCCTCGAAAAAATCGCGCTGATTGGTTGAATTTGCGTTGATAGTTGCGATCGCGAAATCGCAACTTCCTGGAGGGACTGAATTATGAACAGCAAAACTGTAAAGAAACATCAGGCTTCATATTTAACCATAGACTGTTTGAAAAATGGACGTAGTGTCCGTGACATCAATATGGCGGGTGCCATATTGGAAATGCTGATCACAACCTAATTTTGTTCAACCAAGTGTGAGGTAAAGAGGCGGGCCTTTAGCCTTTTAACTAACAGCTACAGGGTGCCCACCTGCCAATCAAGTCAGCTATGTCCTTATTTAGGCAAAACTCATAAGTTTAATATCTTCAAAAATAACGAGGTTTTTTTTTAATTCACCAGTTTTGGGTATTTATTCAGCTAGCCTCAAGTGGACACTTGATGAACTGCAGATTTTTGCACTTCTGTATGAGCTCCATATTGTAAGATCAGAGGTTGCCACTTGTATTAAACTTAGTTTTATAGCAAGATATAACAGGAGATCATATTACACATATATGTGATTATTGCGAACACATTTCATCAACACTGAGAGGAACTTCTTCATTATTGTCCTTTACATTTGCACTGCCCTCACAGTACCATCACTCACACAGGGAAAGTTTTGAGGAGACAAATGGAGCGGCCACAGCTGAGCTACCAACTGATGTTGCAGTGTAACAATGGCAGCCTATGAGGGAATTTATTTTATACAATGTCTCAAAATTTAGAAATCTAAAGTTTCTTTGTATGGCATACATATATAACATAAAGGTGTAAATCCAATTAGGTCAACATGTCATATTATGCAGGGTTCCTTTAAAGGTGACATATTATGCTGCTTTTCATCAAAATATACTGGTCTAAGAGGTCCCCAAAACATGTCTTTAAAGTTTATGCTCAAAAAAACACTTTGAAATCAGATTTTGGTCTGCCTGTAAACCCCTCTTCTTCAGCCCTGCTCAGAACAGGCTGTTTTCTGTGTCTGTGCCTTTAAATGAGAATGAGCTCTCTGACCACGCCCCCTCAGGAAGTGGATGTTGCCTCGGCTCTCCGGCATGTTTATCTAATGTTTTCATGTTGGCTGAATATACACGGCTGCTCACAGACCCGCGTTACTTCAACCCTCTGAATCTAATCCAGAATCTGATCCTGATGGAGAGGCGCCTGCAGCAGGACCTTTCTGAACCATTGGTCACAGATTTTGTGTTTCTTGTTGTTTTATTTGTCAGTATGTAGACGTGTGTCTTGGTACACAGCGACGAACATGTAGCTATGTGGCTATGCTAACTAGCGCTAGCACTTATCCATGATAAATAAAAATCATCCACTAGATCTTCAAATCTGCAGACGTGGGGAGTAAAACCGACCTTTGTGTTTATTAAGACAGCCTACAACTAGCATGCCTCCCTCCTAAGCTCCTTGTTAGCACACACACGTGTGCAGGTAATGAAAAACAGAGGAGGGGTTGAATTGTATTTTATACAGTCTATGGGCTGAACAAGCTCCGAGCTCTGACTTCCGTTACAGACCGGATATTGTTGTGACGTATGAAAAACACTGAAAACTGAAGCGGCTGGTTTCACACACATTTACAGAAAGGTGGAGAAATCAGAACAGGGGCAGAATGGATTCTTTTAATTTTCGGGGGGTTTGTAGACAGGGACACATATTTCAGGTAGAGAACCATTAAAAAGTCGATTCTGCATGATATGTCACATTTAAAGATTAATATGTGTCATGTTACTTTATTAAGTTAGAAAATAACATTAAGAAATACCACCATAGTGAAAGTCAGTGCCCCAGTTTGGCTACCCGGTCAACAAAATCTGGATCCATCCCTTGCATGGATGAGTCTTTTGATAAAATGGCAAAACAGCACAATCCATACCAACCTAAAAATGATATATCACATAATCTAAAGTTAATGGGGTAATTTATTTTCAAACAATGGAACCCACTTATTTCATGTCCATAAAAATTGTATTTCGTTATCTATTAAAACCTTAGGAGACTTGACTGGGATTTGCTGCTGCGTTCACAGACCTTAGACTTGACTTGCAGTTGCAAAAAGTGACTTGTGCCCATCTCTTTGTATCAGTTTTGGTTAAGCATTCAACCTCTCAGATCCCTGTCCGCTGTTTTATCTTGGCTTATGTTTGTGCTTTTTCGTGTGTTGATGTGTTTTCTTCACGGCCAATGCCCAGTACAGTCCAGCCATCACACACTAAAAGGTCATGTCTCAGGTCTTATCAACCAGATTTATACTTCATTGCATTTTTCTTACAGCTATGATATTTAAAAATCCATAAGCGCCGTCAGCCAAAAGGTTGATTACATCGGGCAGCAGAAGAGAAGAATCATCTGGCAGCAGCTGGTTAGGGAGCATTTTTCCACCGTCAACACTTGGGTAGAGAAAGTTACCATCCTGTCTTGTGCTCATGTGTCAGCCTGTGTTGCCTGATAAAACCTGACACAGCTTGGAAAGAGTGCAGTGACTCACCTGACCTCACAAAATTTGACTTGAGGGGATTTCTGACAGATGATCATGTCATCATTGTTTACTGGGCAGCCATGCTGTGCACCCAAACACTTTGCAAGATTGAAAAGTTGTCAAGAATCTGTGTCTGTATCTGTGTTGAGTTGTACAGGTAGCTAACAGGTAACCATTTATGCTGTTTTATTTAAAATGCTGCCAGATATCTCAGAGTTCTCACTGACCATTGTCTTTTAAATTGCTGGTCAGCTGTTCAAGGCAGTGACTGGTCCAATTCCCTATATTTTAGAGTCTGACAACCAGGACACAGCAGTAAGACATTTTAACGTTGACATTCAAAGACAATGGGCTTATACTACCTATACTACCACGCCCCACTTCATCCATATAAGCACATCTGTTCGGTGCATCAAGACAAGAGGGTTGAGGCAAGAAACACATATCAGCAGGAGTCACCATGACAAAAAAAACAAAGCCGGGTTTCTTACTGAGGCTGTTAGTGCTGTGTCTCCTGAGGTTCGCACAGGGGCTCAGGTTAAGAAAAAAATGTTTTTTATTAAAGTAGACACACAAAAAAAAAAAGACTAGCATAAGAGAAATGAAGGAAGGATACTGGAAGAGGACAAAAACCACCTGATCTGACAGCTTAGGATTAAAGAACAGCTGTGAATTATATATTGAAGACACCTCCATATCAGGAATATGTTCCCAAAACGAGGGATAAAGTGATCATATTCAACCGTTGCCTAATGGTAATTCATTTAATTTAATGAACACAGCACGCCACAATTATCTTTCACACTGTCTCAGGGGCGTAGAGTAACTTGCCACCAGCTGTGTCCAAACCAAGCGAGCCGGATGCGACCCTGGTGGTGAAGCTTTCAGCAGTGTCTCTGACCCCTAGGGGTCTGCTGGCTGCAGTATCGGTCAAAGAATCCATCTCCCCCATTCATTTGAATGGGGGAGCAGTCAAACTTTAAAAAATAAATATACGTGGTACGAATGTTTCTCACATCCGTATGCTGTGGTGATATGTAGTTAGTATTTGACTGTTTTGTGTCCAAGGCCTCTTTTTCCTGAAAAGTTTCTTTTTCGTTAGTTATTAGAGTTTAAAGAACGGGGTTTTACTTCCTGTTTCCTTTGATTCACAGCCGCCGTAGAGGGAAACTTCAAAGGACACACAGCGTCTTGTGACGTTACGCTGTAGGGTGGAGCTTGTTACAGTGGCTTCGCAGGCTCTGGCTGCACAATGGCGGCACCCAGGAGTGGGATTTTTTGGCTTCAGAACCTTACAACGGGAAGAGGCGGAGCAACGCTGTCCATTTTTATTTACAGTCTATGGTCCAAACACATCCAACGAGCCTTCAGCAGCCCAAATGTGCGCTCCACTACGGCACTCGTGTGGGCATGGACATTGTTATAGCGCACCTCTTGGGGGGTTTCAGGATTTGCAAGTCATGGGGCGGCAGTGGCTCAGTCCATAGGGACTTGGCTTGGGTTCGAGTCCCAGTATGGACGAATTTTGGCAAGTCGACTGGTGGCTAGAGAGGTGCTGGGCACTGCCGAGGTGCCCTTGAGCAAGGCACCGAACCCCAACTCCTCGCTGGTTGACGGCAGTATCCTCACTCTGACATCTCTCCCTAAGCATGTTCACTGCATGTGTGTGCATTTGTATGTATATACCAAAAACTGTATATGTAGCATGTCCAAAAATAGCATGAGTGAAAAAATTGAATTTCCCCCCTGGGGATCAATAAAGTACCTTTCTTCTTCATAAGCCAGGTTTTAAGGCCATATCCCCGGGGACCTACAAACAACAACATTTTAGCATGAACAGCATAGAGACTTTAGATAAATAAAATATAACATAAATATGCTCACCAACTAGCCATCTGTTTCTTAAAGCTCCTGCCTCCAAACGCATCCCCACAGTGCTGTTGTTTAAAATGAATGTCTTCATCAAGGCTAGATCTGCCATTGTTTACTTTCTTGGACATAAACTGTTATCAATTTTGTTCACTGCATGCCCTTAAATGGGCTCCAACTAAACTAGTTAGGCTCTAACTAAACTGGTTTGGGCATCAGATGTTCTAATTCATGGCACTGTTGGTGGGAGTGGTTGACGATTTAATCAACATCAAAAATGTGACATTTTAATGTGTAAATTGTCATATTTCTAATTGTAAACAAAGTATTTTATTTAAGATTCAATATTTTAAGTATGATAAGGGTGAAAAGCCATCAATTTCATGCTTGATTGACACATTAGTCAATTCATCGTTTTTATTATTGAAATCTACTAAAGGCTTTTTTCCTTTTACTGAAAGTAGTTTAAATATGTCATGCATTTAGTTAAAACAGTATGAGTTTACAATTTCTGAGAAAGTTGGTCATCACTTGTGCGTACGCACGGTCTGAGGAAGTTCTATTTTTGTTTGCAGTGTAAGAATAAATTTAAGTAAGAACACATTGATGAATCCCAGATTCGTGCTTCAAACGTGCGTACGCACAGTTTAAGCTCATATTTGTGCTTACGTCAAAATCTGTGCGCACATGGATCAGAATCTTATCCGCCCTCTAGTGTACATGCTGACAAATTCACACATGATTAAAGCAAAGAAAATGAGGCGGCAGTTCAAAGGTTCTTACTAGGGCTAAACGATTTTGGAAAATAATGTAATTGCGATTATTTTCCTTAATATTGCGATTGCGATTTAGTATACGATTATTTTTTCACTTTGGTGTCATGCCAGCTGAACCACAGGGCTCATAAAGCACAAAAAACTATATAGTTTGTTCTTGCTAAGTTTGCTGTAAAGTTTATTCTCATGTGATTTATATGAAAGCCTTCTTGAATAAGTCCTGAGCTCACTTGAACAAAGTACTATGATTACAAATGATCTGAAGTTGAACCTTTACGCCTTCGTGGCTCATCAGAGGATCCTGCAGATGCTTCACACTCAGCCCCCCACCTTCACACTCTGCCACAGTGTGGAGGAAACGGCACCTCTGGGAAACATATCTGAAGTTTAACATTCCCGTGGGTTAACTTGTGTGAAGGAAGCCCGGCAGCCAGTTTTAATTGCCTTTGGGGGCCATTAGGACGGGTCATCCATTGCTGTGGGTCACGGCATTATCTGCATGAGTCTGTTTACTTCCTGCTTTGAATTGCTTTATTCTCGGTACTGTACATGTAATTGTGCTTGTATGCATGCACATTAAATCTGACTCAGGTCTCGTTATATAACATGAGCTTATTCCCAGACCAATAAACTGAAACAGTTACAGAACAGGCAGAGAATCTTGAAAATACTATGAGTGGGTGTGGTGCAGAGCTGACATGGAAGGAGGTTGTATGGGACAGTGAAGGCAACTGTTTCGCCTCCCTAAAAAGGACATGACTGTTAACCACTTATGAATATTCTAAATGAACAATCATGTCCTTCATTTCAAAAAGTTTGCAATAAACTCTGGGTAAGTACTATACTGTTAAATCTGCAGAAATGCAAACTCACAGAAAGTGTGTAATTTGGCAAAATAAAGTCTGAATTGGAGCCCTCAGGTATGGGACAGTGGAACAGCCAGAAGCACTCACACACTTATGGGAACGTGTCTTTAAGACTGTGAGTGCAGAGTTTGAGATTTGGCCACCCTACACTATGATTTACTTTCTGCCTGGTCAGAGGCAGAGCTTAAGTTCAAACCAATTTACATGGTTATCTTTAAATAGACTGCTATAAGTTTTTGCAGAATTTCAATAATGCACTTTTCTTTTTAAGTACTTTTCTATATGATTTCAGAAATACATTCTTCCGTGTCCTCAAATAATGAAACATGAACGATTGATATGCTGCCACTAATATTTTATATTTTTAGATAAAGAGCATGACAGTTGTGAGGTACTTTCAGTGTCAGATGTCAAAAAATAAAGTATTACAAGTGAAAGAAAAGGTAAACAAATGCTGTTTGGACATGTGTGTGCAGACCATAGACTGTTAAATAATGGACGTAGTATCCGTGATCTCACTTATCTGTTTCTGAAGCACTGTTTTGAAGCCAATTATTGGCGGGAGCCATATTGGAAATGCTGAACACAACATAAGTGCTGTCGAGCGAGTGTGATGTAAAGAGGCGGGCTTTGAGTCTCCTAGCCAACAGCTACAGTGTTCCCGCCTGTCAATCAAGTCAGCTGTGCCTCTCACGATGGAAAACTCGTAATCTTAATATCTTCAAAATTGCTGCGTTATGAAAAACTTCACCCGCGTACAGTGTGTGCCGATCGAGAAATGAGCTATCTAGACTACAATAATTTTTTGAACCAGGCTGTAAACATGTTTATATCTGCTGTAAAGATCGCCTTTTTTGAGACTTCTGGAGAAACTGAGAAACTGCAGTTTTTAACACTTCCACATTGGCTTCAATTCTCGTGGCCGGAGGTTGCCGCTTGGTTCAGACATACTTTGTCACCCCTGCCTAACCTAGTGTCCCAGTTGGGCCGACCCAGTCAAAAGGAGGGGGTGGAGACCAAAAACAGGCAATTTTCCACACACTATTTCGTTGTTTCTTTCTACTTAAAATTTGTCCAAGTTTTTTTTTTTTTTTCCAATATATTTTTATTGATTTTTCATGGACATACATTCATAATAATCAGGGATACAATGTTGAATATAGACACAAATATCCATAGAAGAGTCAAAATTAGCCTAGAAAGGAACATCAAGGGTGCTGGTGGAACGTACCAGACACCACTAAACCAACCAGGAAATTGAGGAGTGTATTAAAATGTTAGAAAAGATAACAAACACTCTCACACATGGGGGGGGGGGGGGGGCTCCAGTTGCACACATATGTGAAGTGTTGCCAGTCAAAGTATTTTAACAGTATACCAAATGTGCTGGGTGTTAATCAGTCCAACTGTCACAGTTCAGGAAGGACCCAAGAGCAGATTTAAGGAAGAAAGTGGATTTATTCACGGCAGGCAAATACAAAAAAAACAGGCCAACAGGCAGTGGTCGAATTTCCAAGGATACAAAAGAACACACAGCAGGCCAAAACACAAACAGGCAAGAGCACACATAACAATCTGGCAACCAGCAAAGGTACTGGCTGGCTTATATACCAGGGAGTGATTACCAACAGGTTGCAGGTGTGTGTGATTAGGAGAGCGCAGAGGGGGTGGGGCTAGGAGGAGCAGGCTGCTCCAGCAGTGTCCATGACACCAACTGCAGCCCATCAAGATCCTTGACAAAGTTCATGAAACCATCCCAAGTGCTATGGAAGTTCAAAATTTGTCCAAGTTTGATTGCAAATGTCATTTTACTGTTTCTTAAAATGCACAATACATAGCGACAAAAATGAGCATTACAACATTTTTGATATGGAAATGAAAAGACATGTTAGGTTTACGTTAATGTGTTTTTTGGAAAATGCTTCATTTAAATTATTTTGTTGTTTCTTGTCTACCAAATGAATGAATAAGTCACTTTTTAAGTTTCAGCTTAGCTTCAAAGTTTTAAAACTGAACTCTTCTGAGCACTTTTGGTTAAAATTGACACTCAATACGATGGCGCTCTTTCCTTTAAAAGGCGTGTCTGAAAATCAAACATGGCCACAGATGGAATGCACTTCAGTTGTTTGATAATATAAGACAGTACCAGGAGTGCCAGTTTGGCTTAGTTGGTGAACCTTGCGCCCAATGTACAGGGAATATAAACTTTGTTCTGCATTGTAGTGATGTGTCGGTCGCGAACAATCCGGCTCTAAGAGCCGGCTCTTTGAAGTGAACGACGGGAGCCGGCTCCTGACTGGGAGCCGTTTTTGTTTTTTTTTCTTGTCTTTTTCTGTTAAAGCCTCACGTGATTGGTCAAGACATGGTGGCGTCTTGACCAATCACGTGTCTACATTGAGCAGAACGGGGAGGGGACAGTCTATGGGAGGGGAGGGGTCAGAGACACAGACAGCACAGTGAGCAGCAACAGGAGGGAGACGAGAGGGAGAACGTGTGCGACAGAGAGAACACACTGGAAAGGTGAGAAAACAAGTGACTGCAGAAAACACAGTAAACTTTAGACACATTTAAAAGCCATAGACTGTTCAACGGCAGAGGGAAGACTGTGCAAGGTGAAAGTGTCATCAATCAGGGTCCACAAAAAACCTGCAAAGGCACATTAGAAGTGTCTGTGAAGGTTCTCAGTCATCCAGGTCATGGACATTAGAACTGTTTATCCATCAGTGCAATAAGTGAAGAATAAAGACAGTGAAGGGAACCTGCTGTTAATGAAGGTGTTTAAAAGTTTAGAAATAATATACATGCAATCAGAGATTGGACCTTTTTGTCTAATTGTGATGAGTCTTGTTTTTGTACTTTATAATTTAATTTCTGTAGAACTCTGCTCCATGTTGAGAATATAAATAAAGCCTAAATTTTACATATAATTTTACATTATTTTAGGTAATACAGTCATTCAAACAAGAAAAAATCTGAGGAGACACTTGGGAGCCGAAAGAGCCGGCTCTTTGTAGTGAGCCGAGCCAAAAGAACCTGCTCTCTAAAAAGAGCCGGAATTCCCATCAATGCTGCATTGACTCTATGCCGTAGTGGCCAACTCCGTCGTGAGCGCTACATACTTGTGCATCGGAGTGTCCATGCCACTCTGCAATACTCCTCCAAAACACTTGTGGGCAGCGTGATCGACGTTGTAGGAGATAGTTAGGAAGAGATAGGAGAGAGTTCAGCCGATGTACAGTGATTTGGAAAATGTTGTACATGCATGCATACCATTTTGCCCAGTGGACCAATCACAAGGCTTGCGGCCTGCATCGTTTCAATGTGAAGTTACATTTTGTAGGAGGTGCACATCATACTGTGTGAAGGCTTCTGCTTTGAAACAGGGTTGCACAGAACTATGTGAAAGGTTACAAGGTTGATTCAACGCATTAGCATAAGCCTGGCTTGAACTTCACCCCCCACTCTCTGTTCCCTATTTCTGACTCCCACCACTTTCTTATCCTCTTATTTAAGGCATAAAAGTCACAATCTATTTTTATAATCTGTCATATATTTGAATCAGTTCTATGCAAAAGCATAAAACATGTGGAAAGAAACAGTGAAATTGTAAAACTGTAAGTGATACTGGCACTGGCAAAAGATGTAAGAAAGTGTGAAGAATTAAGTAGGCTGAAAGCAGATAAGCAACATTACAAGTCTGTCTTAAACAAGACAGGCATAGACACAAATAAACTAAAGAGCTGGATTGTGCAGGAGCTAATGGGAGCTGACAGAAGGTAAAAAGTCATTTCAAAAGGAGGGAGCGATGTATTGTTGCACGGCTCCGCTTGCTGCCGTGCCCATGGCTGCGGCGGGCCCTCAGAGAACTGCAGTCCACCCTCACCTGATTATTTTTCACCTTGTTTATGTCTGCGCTCCTTCATGGCCCTGCCTCCATCTCTCTCCCTGCATGGAC
The DNA here is from genome assembly GCF_009762535.1 of Notolabrus celidotus. NCBI lineage: Eukaryota > Metazoa > Chordata > Actinopteri > Labriformes > Labridae > Notolabrus > Notolabrus celidotus. Next base: position 26,322,588 of record NC_048292.1, read on the forward strand.
CTGTCTCATTACGTCCATCTCAACGATTCACTCAGCCGAGAGAAAGATGGAGGGAGGGAGAGAGGGAGGGATGGGTAGGGGACAGGTAATACAAGGACGGGTAAGGAAAGGCGATTAGAAAGAAATGAATATATAGAGGAACATTGTCTAAATCCATCCCGACAAGAGACGAGCGGGTGTTGAGTGTGGAAATCACTCTGAGCGTGTAAATTCATCTGAAGCAGGAGAGGCGGGAAGGACAAAGTAGCACCTTACATAAAGTGTGGCCCACGTTTATATCAGATCTACAGTAAACAGTTGTTACACAGCACATCTATGAGGAAGGAGTTGCACAGTGCTCTCTGTAACTTATTAATCTGTCCTCATGTGCTGTCAGTCTCTGACAAGGTATGAGCTGACACGTCACATTAAGGAAATTAATGTGTGACATTTCTTTTCTTGTGAAATATTCAACTTATCTGCTCAAACTTCTAAAGCAGGATCAGACCTGATGGTGCTGGCAAATATTCAGCCTACTGATGCCATGCTAGTGTGTGCCATTATGTACAGTCATGGCCAAAAGTTTTGAGAATGACACAAATATTACATTTTCACAAAGTCTGCTGCTTCAGGGTTTTTAGGTGTTTTTGTCAGATGTTTCTATGGTATAATGAAATACAATTAGAAGCATTTCATAAGTATCAAAAGCTTTTATTGAGAATTACACAGAATTCATGCAATAAGTCAATATTTGCAGTGTTGACCCTTCTTGCTGTCAATCAACTTCTGGACCAAATCCTGACTGATGGCAGTCGATTCTTGCATAATCAATGCTTGGAGTTTGTCAGAATTTGTGGGTTTTTGATTGTCCACACGCCTCTTGAGGATTGACCAGAAGTTGTCAATGGGATTAAGATCTGGGGAGTTTCCTGGCCAAGGGCCCAAAATCTTAATGTTTTGTTCCCCGAGCCATTTTGTTATGACTTTTGCTTTATGGCAAGGTGCTCCATCATGCTGGAAAAGGCATTCTTCATCACCAAACTGCCCTTGGATGGTTGGGAGAAGTTGCTCTCGGAGGAAGTTCTGGTACCATTCTTTATTCATGGCTGTGTTTTTAGGCAAGATTGTGAGAGAGCCCACTCCCTTGACCGAAAAGCAACCCCACACATGAATGGTCTCAGGATGCTTCACTGTTGGCAAGAGACAGGACTGATGGTAGCGCTCACCTCGTCTTCTCCGAACAAGCCTTCCTCCAGATGCCCCAAACAATGGGAAAGGGGATTCATCAGAGAAAATGACTTTACCCTAGTCCTCAGCAGTCCAGTCCCTGTACCTTCTGCAGAATATCAGTCTGTCCCTGATGTTTTTACTGGAGAGAAGTGGCTTCTTTGCTGCCCTCCTTGACACCAGGCCTTCCTCCAAAGGTCTTCGCCTCACTGTGCGTGCAGATGCACTCACACCTGCCTGCTGCCATTCCTGAGCAAGCTCTGCACTGGTGGTGGCCCGATCCCGCAGCTGTAACACCTTCAGGAGACGGTCCTGGCGCTTGCTGGACTTTCTTGGGCGCCCTGGAGCCTGTTTGGCAACAATTGAACCTCTCTCCTTGAAGTTCTTGATAATTTGATAGACGGTTGACTGAGGTGCAATCTTACTCGCTGCTATAAACTTCCCTGTTAGGCCTTTTTTGTGCAATGCAATGATGGCTGCACGTGTTTCCTTGCAGGTAACCATGGCTAACAGATGAGGAACAATGGTGTCATGCACCATCTTCCTTTTAAAGTGTCGAGTCACTCAATCATGACAGATTCATCGCCAGCCTTGTCCTCATCGACACCCACACCTGTGTTAATGTGTGTGACACCTGTGTGTCATTGAAATGATGTTAGCTGGTCCTTTTGTGGCAGGGCTGAAATGCAGTGGAAATGTGTTTTTGGTGATGAAGTTCATTTTCAAGGCAAAGAGGGACTTTGCTATTAATTGCAGTTGAGCTGATCACTCCTCATAACATTCTGGAGTATATGCAAATTGCCATTATAAAAACTGAAACAGCAGACTTTGTGAAAATTAATAGTTGTGTCACTCTCAAAACTTTTGGCCATGACTGTACATACATTATTGTCAGTTCTTGGAAAAAGAATTAAAAGTTAAAGTATGAATAACTATGCCCTAGTAATCTAACTACGGTTATGTGTGGTTACACATAACCTATCAATTATTATTTATCATTATCATTCTCTTTCTTGCTGACCTGATGGGCCTTGTGTTTTTTGTAGTACATGGTATTTTAATGAGTAATTCTAGCAGTCACAGTCAGGTATGACTGAGGAGTCTTACTGGACCTGTTGTAATCTTCCACAAGGCTGATGCTGGATAGGCATGAACACAACATCAACAGGATCCCCAAAGGACACGGCTGGAACAAGACTGTATCCTATTGAACATCAGTGTCTGGGTATGCTGTTGCATTGTTGTCAGGTTGCAACAGCGAGGGCAAGCAACATGGTGCCATTGGGGTATTGAACTGCTCTGTGAGACCATCGCCCATGGGATGATAGGTGGTGATATGAGACTTAGCAATAATATGAAGGCTGGTAACCTGTGAATGTGCTTTGAGAAACTGTAGACAAAGCTTTAAAATGACCCAGAAACATTACTGGCTGTTGGCTCAGCTCCAGATTTTCCCCTTTTTAATTCCCCTTTCCTTTCCTATTTCCTCAACACTCTGTTGTACTATGTTTTATCTCACTGTTTTAATTGGTCTAGTGTTTCAGGATGTTTATATGTTCTGACCAGTGGCAGCTGGCCAATAGAGGGCACTAGGGCGCCGCCCCACCACCCACCACCCACCACCTTACCAGACATAAAACAATTAAATTAAGATTAAATAATAAAATAGTATTCTGAACTATATGTATATATATTTTAAGATGATCAAGGTAAAGGCTGATTTATACTTCTGCGTTGAATCAACGGCGTACCCTACGCCGGGGGTCCGCGTAGCTCCTGTACCTACGCCGAGGCCTACGCACGTAGCTGACGTGCACCTCCTCCAAAATGTAACTCCCTGTAGAGCCGACGCGGACCGCAAGCTCTGTGATTGGTCCGCTCGGCGGCTTTGTCTTTCCCGCATTTACAACACTGGGATCCCGGACATCGGCCGCACATCGGCCGTGTATTTCATCTCCTCCTCTCTATTCTTCATGTAATCATGTCTGTATGATAAACAGCAACATGTATCAGCTGTAGATTAACAGAACACGCTCTGAAACTCTGTGGAAAAGTAAACAGAGATCGTAGCGGGACCGGAAGCAGGCGGCCGGCTATCAGAGAGACCGCACTGCCCTCAGGCGTTTCGGCGGAGAATTGCTGCGCGACACGGACACATCGACGCACAAGTATGTGGGGCTCATGTCCGCGTCAGCCCCTGCTGCGTAGGGGAGACGCAGAAGTATAAATCAGCCTTAAGTGTTATATAGTTAATGATGAGTAAAGTTGCTTTGTTCATCTGTGTTGTCTGATTGGTGATGTGTTTTCGCCCTGGGCGCAGAAATCTTTGGTCATAAACTCTGGTTAGAAGTTGTACATGCGCAGTTGCTCCTCTTCAATACAAGAGATAGGACCATGTCTGGGCACACCTTCCCTGTGCCCAGAGCTGAATGCAGCTGGACAGGGCCAACGTCACATCCTTCTGTCATAAAGTGCGGCTGATTGACGGGTCGAGTCCGGTGGAGCTGCGGGAGTTGGAGATGATCAAACAGAGATGCAGAATGGAGAAAGATAAATAGAATAATTCATTGAAATCACTTCAGACTAGGGGTGAGCCCGACTAAGGGTTTGCTTAGTGGAATCTGATTCATCAGATTTTGCCCATAGTCGACGAATAGTGGAATGTTTGTTGTTTTTCCTTATTGACCCAAAGTCTGCATGATGGTGACCGCATGACAATATTACACATAACCCTTTACAATTAAGAGACTCATAGCTTAAAGTAAAAGGGACAACAGAATATTATAAGCATAAAACTTAATTTTTTTAAATCTATATTGCAAAAACAACGAGGTGATGAAGGAGAGAAAACTCAAATAAGGCCACCATCCGTTAAACATGGAACAACGCGCCACTATAGAGAAAGGAATCAGGAGATATTTAAACAGTGTTCACACAGAGGAGAGCAGCACTGCAGAGGGTAGTTTGTCCAACTTAAGGCTAAACATTTGTATAATGTTCAAAATCAAACCTGAACCAGCTAAAGGGTTTTTAAATCTCTTAACAGAACCTTTTAAAACAGTCTTTCATCTCGTATTTGTCCGCTTGAGTCTTTTCAAATTGTACGTGAGGAAAACCATCATGTGTACGGGCAGAAGTGCGCTCCTTGCTTTGTTGACTGTAAATCCTGTCTTTGAGAATATCCTCTCTGATGGTGTGGAGGTGGATGGGATGCCGTGGATTGTTTTTGAGGCTTCGGACAGCTTTGGGTATCCCTCCTCGTTCTTTTGGCCCCGTACAGTTTTTGTGTGGTCCGGTAATCCTTGATCTCACAGCCCTCTTCATGAAGCTGCTCCTCATCTTCATCACTAGTTTTAGGATCAACTGAAGTTTTATTTCCTGACATTTTGAGCTGCCATGAACGTAGAAAGATTTAAAGGCCAGCTGAGGTACGTCTGCTCCACAGGTCCCGCTAAATGGGAGAGTCCACCTTTAATTACCAGGGGAGATTTAATTACCACTTTAAGGTGATTTAACACTTCAAGAGCTGTTCTCAGAATTACATTAAATAAGTTTATATTTATATAAAATTAGGCTAAATGAGACACTATTTTTAAGGGAAACAGGAAAATAATGTAAAATTAGACATTGAGCACCCCCATGGTTTGAATGGAATGATCCACGTTTCATATGTAAATATTCAACAATGAGATTGGCAGTCGACTAAGGCTCGTTAGAACGAATCGTCCAATATTCCACTATTTGGGGTCACCCCTACTTCAGACATCACCTTTTGAGAGGAGGACGTACCAGGAGAAGCTCCATGTGACAGAGCGCGGACCTGATCAGCCCAACAACACAATTAATCAGCAGTCCAAAGACGGTCTTTTTAAACCAGGACCTGGGTCAGCAACAAGGCTTGGCTAACTGCATGTAGTGAGGCTAATGCTTTATTCTGCTTTCCCAGCCTCCTTTTTCAAACAGGATCTGACCCAGCATGGGTTAAGACAGGTATCACTGATTTGAAGCACTTTTCAGAAAAGACAAAGAAGCATGAACAAACTGGGATCCACATGGAAAATTAACTGTGACGAGCCATGTTTGGAAAAACAAACATTTCATGTCAGCTTGATGAAGGCTACAGGATAGGGATCCGTAAGCACAATGAGGAGGTTGACAAAAACAGGCACATCCTATCTAAAATAATAGACTGTCAATGTCTGTGGTGTGATACCTTAGTACATGTTTGTTTGCTATTTTGGAGTTATAGCCCCCCCAGGAGAAAACTCCACCAGCCGCCACTGGTTCTGACTACAGCACTTTGTCCACGCCTGTTTTTGTTACTCCTGTATAAATGTGCTTTATATATAAGTTTGGATTGGATTGGATTGGCACTGCTTCAGGTCCATCATGAGATTACCGTCTCCCAGCATTTGTAACCCCTCATAGCTGTAAAAAGGACTTCCTCATCAAGGAAAGTGATGACATGGAGGTCGTCTAAATGGCAGAGCTCAAGTTGCGCATAGTATGTGACAGAATTTGCATAAAGGAAGTTGAACTGTTGGGCACTTCGAGTGGTCAGAAAGACTAGAAAAGCGCTATATAAGTACAAGTCCATTTACCATCCATTTACCATTACCACTCCAGTCCACATCACTGAGGTCGGACATGTCTCCACCTTCAGAGTCCTCCTCACTCATCTCCTGGCTCATGGCCAGAGCCTCATCCAAAGAAAAATACTTTCTGTGGTCCTCTCTTCATCTTGTTTGTATTTGTTAGGCTAATTTGTCTCTCTGTCTGTTTATGTGTGTCAGTCTGTTTGTCTTATGTCGCGTTCACACCAGACATGAACTATCGTGAACAAATGTCTTGTGTTTCCTCGCTCTATTCACGTGTCAAAATCACATGTACACGAGTCTCCAAGACGCAAATTTCCACAAGAGGGAGGGGGGTTCCCACACCACAGCAGCCTGCTGTTATCAAACATTGTTGAGCTTGCGGACATTGAATGGGGAAGCCGGTTATACTAAAGGGGGCAGAGCTAACTTCATACTACAACCCATAGCTGACAGACAAAGTTTTTCACAACTCAGCAGATAATCCTCCTCCCTCTCTGTCCTCACAGTGAGCTCCTGTTTATTCCTGATCCCATAAAAACAGGTAGAGTCACAGAGTTTGGGGAAGCTGCACAGAGATAGAATCAAAGTGTCCCATATATTCCAGATGAATGAATCTCTGATGGTCCACACGTCACACCTCACGTCACAGGGTGATCTGCACGCTGATTGGATATCGAGGCACAACAGATTCCCTGGAGTTCAGATAATTCAACTCAGGCATATGAATTTGGGTCATTGCTATAAGCGACCACTATTGACTCGTGTCTCTACATTGACTTTACATTTAATTAATTCATGAAAATGATTTTATTTGCATTTGGTGTGCATAAGTCTGTCTGTCTGTATATCTCCGTCTGCCTCTCTTTGTTTGGATAATTCTTGTGCATGAATATGAAATAAAGACATAGACTATATAGAAGCAATGGATAATGAAAAGAAAAAATACAAACAAAAAACACACAAAAGCTGCTGGAAATGAGGCACACGAAATGTTATCATTATGTATCATCTTTGCGCAACCCTCTGTGTAACTGCAGCAGCGGGAGGAAGTCAAAAGCATAAACCTTTCATATAGGGGCATACAAAACACATTTTTAGAAAAAGTCATAGAATGACAGGCTTGTAGTGTTTATTCACAGAAAATTATTTACATGGCGTTTCTAGTGTTAATAAAGTAAGACATACTGTAGATATAATACAATCAAAAGCAGTTGCATTCAAATTGACCCAGGGTAAATGCAATAACACTTTACTTAACCCTCAAAGACCGAGACGGCCGCCGGCGGCCACAAATAGCTCTTATTCTTAAATGTTTAATAACTTTTGAACCGCTGATCCTATCAACAAGCTTTAAAAACTCATTTACAGCGGACATTCTCAGCTTTCCATCGATACCACATTTACCTCAGTCTCATTTGCATATCCAGCGGCTGCGTGGTGACCGTGGTGACCGTGTTGACACCATCAAATTTAGCAGCATTGATTCGTCAGGGAAACCTACGTAGTTTCTTCCTCTAAGCCAATTGGCAATGGGTGTAGATGCTTAGTCCCACCCCTGTGTATCGATTGGTTCAAAATGTAAATGTCCAGGATGTGTTTCACCATGATAACCATCTACTCCACCAATAAACCTGTTTTGGGGGGAAATTTGAATGTAAAGAGCGGAAAACAAGACGGAGAATCGGTATACAAAACCGACCAGCAAAATCAAACAGATTTGCACGTTATTTAAACTCAACACAAAATAAAAATGACAACACGAAGGTACACAACAGAAGAGTCACTGTTTCTAATTTTATCAAATGACCAGCTTGGTGATTTTGCCGAGGAGTCATCTGATTCTGACGCAGACACAGCTGGGGCAGAGAGGAGGAGTGCAGCAGCTGCATTGATCCTGTCCAGGACATATATATATAGTATATATGTTTCTGTAATTTATGTGTATAGTTGGTGAAGATCATCTGAACTTTTTGCTAATTTTTATCAAAGAATTTACATCTCTCATTTTGTTCAGTTAGTGAAAATAATTTGCAATTTGATTATTTGTATTTCAATTCATTTATGAACACAGTTTCCTGTATTTGTGACCATGTTTGCATGTGTTCATGATCAAAATGCAAATCTGAAAAGTAACTTTTACCTCTGTGTCTTAATTTATGATATAAAAACATCTCTACTTACTCTCAGACCTTTTTTACACACATCCACAGGGTCAGTAAATCAAACATAAGAATACATCTGCTTTTTCCACTAAAAAACGCCTTAGAAAATACTATAATAAATGGCTGTAACTTGCTCAGTAAAGGTTTGATAGTGACAAAAATTCATTTGGAAGTCTAAAACACCTAAGTACAACTTTCTAACAAAACAAAACAAAACTTCCATGATGTTCTGTCTGAGTTCACGGTAAAAAATGACCTAAATTTCCAGACGATTTTTAAAAAACTTCAGTATTTTCATCCATTATCAGACAAAACTAAAGTAATACTGGTACTTTAAATGCAGCACAGTGAAAGATAAGGTTCTCCTGAATAAAATGATGTATGGCACTTGATGCTGAGTGCTTCAATAGGTTTGAAAAACAAGATAAATACAGGAGAGTCTGGCGCCCCCCAAAATGGTCTAGGTCTTTAAGGGTTAACAAGTCAAGTTTGATTGTTCAAGCGTTGCCATGATGATAGAATGTTAAGTGGACTTTGCTTTTTCTAATCATCTGACCACTCAAAGTGCTTTTACATTGCAGGTCACATTCACTCATTCACAGCACATTCTTACACTGAGGGCAGAGGCTGCTAAGTAAAGAGCCAATTAGTGTTAATTAAACCCATTCACACACCGCTGGTACAACCACCGGGGCCGTTTGGGGTTAAGTGTCCTGCCCAAGGAGACTTCCACATGTGGACAGCAGGAACTGGGATCGAGCCCCCAACCTTCCAGTTGATAGACAAGTGACTGTACCTTATCCACAGTCGCCCCTTGGTTAATGTCATGTAAATTACATGAGACGGTGGTAACAGAACAATCACCTCTGCCATTTTTCATACTCTCTTGCACTATCATGTGATGCTGTCATTATGGAGTTGCAAGAAAAATGTATAATAAAGGAGCAGAAGTCCACAGCTACAAAGGTGTACTAGGGCCATTATAAGGAGAAGTGCAATTTGGGAGAATAAAATGGCTAATTTATGAAATCATAAAGTCACTCATTTGTGAGATTAGAGTAGCACATTTGTGAGGAAAAAAAAAGAGAAAACTTGTGAGATTATAAAGATGATAATTTGTGGGAAAAACGTTGCTCATTTGTGGGATGAAAGTAGCACATTTTTTAGATTAAAGTAGCACATTTGTGAGATTATAAAGACTAATTTGTTAGAAGAAAAAAGGCTAATTTGTGAAAAAATAATAAGCTAATTTGCAAGATTAAAGTAGCAAATTTGGGAGATTACAAAGTTGCTAATTTGTGGGAATAAAGTAACAAATTTGGGAGATTAAAGTAGCAAATATGTGAGATTAAAGCATCTAAATTGTGAGATTTTAAAGCAGCAAATCTATTAGAATAAAGTGGCAAATTTGCAAGAGAGAAAAAGGCACAGCTGTGAGATTCTAAAGTTGAAAATTTGCAAGAAGACACAAAAGCTATTCACACGTGCATTATGTCTGCTATATTGTACTTTTCAATCTGATCTAGCATTGGATTATGATCATCCTTCCAAAATTACAGCAAATTCTCAAATTTGTGGCTGTGCCCCTTATTATGATCGATACATGACCTTTACTAGGGAAAAAGGACCAGCTTCCTATTAGGGGAACTTTTGTATTTATGTCACGGAGAACCACTTACCGGTAAGTTCAGGAGCATGCACCTGCCACACGTTCTGTGCAATTATAACTATGTCAGATTTTAACTACATCACAAGTCATCTCGGTGCAGTTTGCTCCAGGGTTGCATTTTGTTGTGGCTGGGTAAACTGACAACATCTCCACTCAGCTGATCCAGATGGACCAAAATTCTATCCATTCTATCTCAGATGTGAGCTGGATGTAGGGGGGAAGCCCAGTCCATCCATACATATATCACAAATGTCACAGTTTATAACCAGCTAACTTCCATCCATCCATCCATTTTCTTCCGCTTATCCGAGGTCGGGTCGCGGGGGTAGCAGTCCAAGCAAATTGACCCAGACATCCCTCTTTTTCCAGTTTACACTTTCCAGCTCCTCCTGGGGAATCCCGAGGCGTTCCCAGACCAGGCGGGAGATATAATCCCTCCACCGCGTTCTGGGTCTACCCCGGGGCCTTCTCCCAGTTGGACGTGCCCGGAACACCTCTAAAGGGAGGCGTCCGGGAGGCGTCCTTATCAGATGCCCGAACCACCTCAGCTGACTCCTTTCGACGCGGAGGAGCAGCGGCTCTACTCCGAGCTCCCTCCAGATGTCCGAACTCCTGACCCTATCTCTAAGGCCGAGCCCAGACACCCTTCAGAGGAAACTCATTTCAGCCGCTTGTATCCGCGATCTTATCCTTTCGGTCATGACCCACAGCTCATGACCATAGGTGAGGGTTGGAACGTAGACCGACTGGTAAATCGAAAGCTTTACCTTCCGGCTCAGCTCCCTCTTCACCACAATGGTCCGATACAACGTCCGCATCACTGCTGACGCCGCACCAATCCGCCTGTGGATCTCACGCTCCATTTTACCCCCACTCGCGAACAAGACCCCGAGATACTTAAACTCCCCCACTTGGAGCAAAGTCTCACTCCCCACCGAGAGAGAGCAATCCACCTTTTTCCGGCAGAGAACCATGGCCTCAGACTTGGAGGTGCTAACTCTCATCCCGGCCGCTTCGCACTCAGCTGCAAACCGCCCCAATGCCCGCTGGAGGTCCCCGCTCGAGGAAGCCAACAGAACCACATCGTCTGCAAAAAGCAGAGATGAGATTCCAAGCTCCCCGAACTGGAGACCCTCCTCCCCCCGGCTGCACCTTGAGATCCTGTCCATAAAGATTACAAACAGGATCGGTGACAAGGGGCAACCCTGACGGAGTCCAACACGCACCGAGAACGCTTCCGACTTTGTGCCAAGTATGCGGACACAACTCTCACTTTGTTCGTACAGGGACCGGATAGCTCGCAGTAGCGGCCCCCGATCCCCATACTCCCGCAGTACCCCCCACAAGACAGCTAACTTCCTGCAGCTATTAAAACAAAATTTTAATCTCACAAATTCCAGACTTTTTTCTCACAAATTTGTGAGTCTAATCTCAGAAAATGACTCTTCTCCTCCTCCAGCTCAGTTTTTAATATATTTTTTATGGCTCTAATATGCCGTTGTACACAAAAGGCAGTCCTTGGATTTCAGCCAAGTCACTTAGGCAGAGAAGGAGCATCTCCCCTTTTCAGCATCAGAATTCATCAGTCTGCAAATAACACTTTGATGTACTGTTGTCTGCTGCATGACTCTGGATCTTCTCCTATACAGTCCAAGGCTTTCAAGCATAGAAAAAGCAGGTGCTCATCATTCCCTTCTTTCATGAAGACCATGCCAGGGTCATTCCAGTACAAACCTGGACAGAAGATTTACTTTCACAAAGGAGAAAGTCCGCGGCCTGAGGTCATGTTGACTGAGATAGAAATTTGTTTACGAGGAGCTAACACTTTTTCGATGAACTGGCCAGGATTTGTTCCTAAAACGATATTCACACTGCTGGGACACAAAGCCCACTGCCACCCCCATCAGTTATTAAGATTTAAGCCTCCTCCGTGCTTTCTCCACTTCTCCGCATGGCTGATCCAGGCATCAGCAAAAAAGCACATTTTATCAGTCGCAGGGCTTTGCCAGGAAATCATTCACCTATATAATTACCAATCGACAAAAGGCAATTTGTACAGTATCTGATCGCAGGTGAAAGACATACAGGAATCAATATACCTATCCATCTTTTCTTGTGGCATTAAAGTCTTCTGGGTGGTCTTTGTCCCTGCTCAGACACCCTGTTCCAGACCCTCCAGATTGTTCTATTGTAGAGGGTTCAATTTAGTCCCATTTTCAAACTGACTGAAGAAAATCTGTAAGTAAAAAAAAAAGTATCAATAGCTGTTTCTTTCCCTCTTGTGCTTTATTGTGCCTAACCAAATATTACAAGAACAGCAGACTTCATGTGTTCAAAGTGTTGATAACATCGTTCAAGTACTGCACTTACTTTACTTTGTTACAGACCTGCAGCTTTCAGGGAGTGTGTTCCAGATATGTGGTGCATAATGACTAAACGCTGCTTCACCATGTTTCATTCTGACTCTAGGGACTGAAAGCAGACCAGTACCTGATGACCTCAGAGGTCCAGATGGTTCATACAGTAGCAGCAGATCAGCAATGTATTTTGGGCCTAAACCATTCAGTGCTTTATAAACCATCAGCAGGATTTTAAAGTCTGTTCTCTGACAGACAGGAAGTCAGTGTAGGGATCTAAGAACTGGAGTGATGTGGTCTACTTTTTTGGTCCTTGTTAGGACTCGAGCAGCAGCATTCTGTATGAGCTGCAGCCGTCTGATGGACTTTTTAGGGAGTCCTGTAAAGACCCCATTACAGTAGTCTAGTCTGCTAAAGATAAATGCATGGAGGAGTTTTTCTGCATCCTGCTGAGACATAAGTCCTTTAATCCTTGATATATTCTTAAGGTGATAGTAGACTGACTTTGTAATTGTCTTAATGTGGCTGCTGAAATTAAGGTCTGAGTTTAGAAAACAAGGAAGGCCTCACTAGGCTAGGCTATGCTCGTGTTCTGCTATTCAGGCTTACTATTTTGTAAACCGTGTACCTTGTGTTTCAAAATTAATCATCAGTCATTCAATTTTCAAATACTTTCCTTTATATTCTTTAATATGTTGGACATCCAGAAAAACAATACAACATAGGAATAGGTTATATTAGCAAAAAGAGGTAACAGTTGTTTCTAGCTAATCAAGCACATTCAAAAAGAAACCTTGTAAGAAATGTCTTCAAATAAACACATCAATGGATTATAGTCATAATTCTGTAAACGATCTCATAGTCAGTGGTAGACTGGGCATTCAGGCATTGTGCAGCTGTTACCATTATATAACTGCATGAGGTTATGAGAGTTAGAAATGTTAGAACTTCCCAGAAATGCTTAAAGCTACTGTGAGGAGTTTTTAAGTGGTCATGAAATGGACTGAACTTAACAGTGAAGGCTTTTTATGACCTAGAAAAGCAAACAAGATTCTTAGAAAAGGTATTGATCATTTCTGTTTTGTTATTTTTAAGCCCGAAATCGCTCTGAGGGGGTAGGTGTCAGATGAGGTGATTGACAGCGCATCAAAGAAGAACCCTTTTTCTGCAGTAAATATTCTTAATGAGTGAAATAGTTGACTGTTAGTTGAAAGCGGGAGGAGATAACATAATTTACACATGTACAGGACAAAATAAGCAAGAACACTTAGTCCACAGGGGGGCGCCAAAGTCAACACAAAGAGAAAGTTCCTCACAGGAGCTTTAAGTAGTGCTGGGTCACTCCCACCTGGAACATGACATGTGTTGGGGGTAGATAAACATCTTTTTTGGCTAGCAGCAATAACTTGAGTGTGAGTGTGAGTGTGAGTGTGTGTGTGTGTGTGTGTGTGTGTGTGTGTGTGTGTGTGTAACTGAGAAGGAAGCCACAGGATGCTCTTGAGGAATATTAATCAGTGTTGTCAATGGACCAGAACATTGCCAAATATACCTCTTTTCGACTAACGCAAATCTGGTTCTAGTTCAGGGCTGGTGCTCGCACTGGTTCGGAGCTGGTTCAACTTGCGAACCAGCTTGGCACCAGCTTGTTTTCCATCCGCTCGAGCCCGCAGAAGAGCCACGTCATGATGTCACAGAGCAAAGCAAACTTTCCCTCACAGAAACTACGATGGCGGACAACGTAGCATGCTTGCCGGTGTTGCTCCTGGCTTTTCGTAATCACGAGGTCCCGAAGAAAACTTATCTAACTTCCTTGGAATTCATTAACTTCATCTTTGTTATTTTTTCGCTGCAGGAAAATGGCAGGAACTTGTTTTTTTTTTTTTCCTTTTTCGTCACGGCAACCGGTTTATTGAGACCATCACATAGCCAAGATTGTGTGAAGCTGTTGTGAATTGTATAAAAGCAGAGTGTGATCTATCATTAAACAAGCCTCAGACCATCAAGCCAGACTGTCATTTTGTTTAAGAACATGCTACAACAATGGAAGTAAACATGCTAGCAGATAAGCTAGCTCCCTAGTATCAGTGTTAGCTTTGCTACCACTAAATTGGCGTATGACCCTCATCAAGTATTTCAAGTATTCCCTCATGTATGTGGTCATGTTTGAATAAAATCCAATACTTTTTAAGTGGCAGAGTCATACCTGAGACTCATACCTGAGAGATTGTTTTTTCCATCCTTGTTTCCAAATTACAGTGAAACTAAAACAACCAGAATGCTGTGCTTAGTGACTAGATATGACACTAGTTAGTTAAATTCAATTCTCTTAAAATAAACTGTATATCATTGTAACAATTGACTTTACTTCTCGTCGCTGCTACACTCTTAGGGGATTCTTGTGGAAACGTGGAAACCTACCCAGCTCAACACAGCAAAGAAAAAGTCACCAACGCCCCCACAAATCCTTTCACTTGAACGTTCAAGTGGATTCAAAATAAAGATACATTTATTTCCAAATGAAATCTATAACAAACAACATTACTTCACTAACAAGAGTCTTTTTAGTCCTTTAAAGTCTGTTAAGATGCGGCCATTCTTCAATAATCCGTGCCCAGAAGTCAATCCCAATAAAAACATGAAGCCATCCAAAAGAAAACCGATCAGTCCCCACTGGTATACCAGAGAAAAAATAGTTCGACCTCACCCGACACTGCTGGCAAAATAATCCCCGTCTAATATCCCGTTGTTGGACGAGCCCGGGAGCCTGATGGATTCGCATGAGGAGGCGACAGGAAAGGTCCGCTTAATCTGCGTTTGGATTTTCAGGGCTTTTATGGAAACAGTCTTAAAGGTGACATATCACGCTTTTTTCATCAATATATATTGGTCTAAGAGGTCCCCAAAACATGTCTTTAAAGTTTATGCTCAAAAAAACACTTTGAAATCAGATTTTGGTCTGCCTGAAAAGCCCTCTTCTTCAGTCCTCCTCAGAACACTCTGTTTTCTCTCTGACCACGCCCCCTCAGGAAGTGGATGTGCCTCGGCTCTCCAGCACGTTGATCTAATGTTAACATGTTGGCTGAATATACACGGCTGCTCAGAGACCCGTGTTACTTCAACCCTCTGAATCTGATCCAGAATCTGATCCTGACGTAGAGGCGCCTGCAGCAGGACCTTTCTGAAGGATTGGTCACAGATTTAGTGTTTCTTGTTGTTTTATTTATCAGTATGTAGACGTGTGTCTTGGTACACAGCTACCAACATGTAGCTATGTGGCTATGCTAACTAGCGCTAGCACTTATCCATGATAAATAAAAATCATCCACTAGATCTTCAAATCTGCAGACGTGGGGAGTAAAACCGACCTCTGCCAGAAAGGCAGCAGGACCTTTTCTGAAGGATTGGTCACAGATTCTGTGTTTGTTGTTGTTTTATTTGTCAGTATGTCGACGTGTGTCTTGGTACACAGCTACAGCTACAGCTATGAACATGTAGCTATGTGGCTATGCTAATTAGCGCTAGCACTTATCCATGACAAATAAAAATCACCCACTAGATCCTCAAATCTGCAGACGTGGGGAGTAAAACCGACCTCTGCCAGAAAGGCAGCAGGACCTTTTCTGAACCATTGGTCACAGATTTAGTGTTTCTTGTTGTTTTATTTGACAGTATGTAGACCTGTGTCTTGATACACAGCTACAGCTACGACATGTAGCTATGAAGCTATGCTAACTAGCGCTAGCACTTATCCATGATAAATAAAAATCATCCACTAGATCTTCAAATCTGCAGACGTGGGGAGTAAAACCGACCTTTGTGTTTATTAAGACAGCCTACAACTAGCATGCCTCCCTCCTAAGCTCCTTGTTAGCACACATTTGTGCAGGTAATGAAAAACGGAGGAGGGATTCAGTATTATTTTATACAGTCTATGGGCTGAACAAGCTCCGAGCTCTGACTCCGTGACAGACCGGATATTGTTGTTACGTAACAAAAACACGGAAGTCTGAAACGGCTCGTTTTACACACATTTACAGAAAGGTGGAGAAATCAGAAAAGGGGCAGAATGGATTCTTTTCATTCTCGGGGGGTTTGTAGACAGGGACACATATTTCAGGTAGAGAACCATTAAAAAGTCAATTTTGCATGATATGTCACCTTTAAATAACCTTGCTCAGTCAAAAAATACAAATAATGGTAACAATAATATTAAAAAAAACCCCTCTTCTCATACCTTACCTAGGCAGTGGAAACATTATATCTGACATTACATACAAAGCATCACATTTTTTTCTCTTATTCGATGTGACTGACAGAAATGCCCTTTGTTTCCAATTTGTGTACTAGGTTCAACACCTCTAATCATGTGGCCCTGTCACATTAAAAATATGCTGTGATTTATCATGCAATATTAAAAAAAACCCTGCCCTACTCATGGAAAACCAGCCAAAATTATTATAACATAATTATTTTTTGCTATTTTTGTTCCTAAATGTGTCCGGAGATCCTGCGTGTATCCATGGTAACATTGTTTACATACAAGACCAGCTGTTAGCTACCTGTAGCATGTTGATGCTAAACGATACTAGGCCTGATGTTCCCTGCGAGCTGAGGAGAAGTATGCAGGAGAGGTGCAAGCTAAGAAAAGATGACATCAACCTGTCCTTCCACCCTCCGTTATGGGGAATGTAAGATCTATCTATGATAAGGTGGACGAGCTAACCCAGCACCAGAGGGAATACTGGCATCATGCTAACAGAGCTAACACCGGACACGAACGCCACATTAGAAGGATTTCACCTGCTGTGGGCGGACAGGATACAGGATACAAGACTGAACACACTGGTGAAGAAAGCCAGCTCAGTCCTGGACCCTGTGGAGGTGGTGGCTGACAGGAGGATTATGGCCAAGCTTTCGTCTCTGATGAACATTTCTTTTTTTTTAGATATATATTCTGATAGATTTGATATATATTGACATAGAGTGGTCTAGACCTCCTATGTTTGTAAAAGCGTCTTGAGATAACGTTTGTTGTGATTTGGCGTTACACAAATAAAGATTGATTGATTGATTGATTGATTATATGTCCACCCAGTCAAGCCTGCACAATCCAACCCCAAACCGACAGCAAGTGTGAAAGAAAAATAACCTAAAAAGCAGATGAAAAATGTTCTCCTTAAAATAACTTTAATTTCCAACACTATCTATGTGTTCCTCCCTTTCCATAGTCCAAACAAAACTCAACATTATTAGTAGTATAGAAAGCCTATAGCTGCTGTGGCATGAGAAGGCTTAATAAGTATTGACTTGAGATTGATAAAGCTGTGAGGGATCTCTCATGGGAAATAAAATTAGTTCCCTGGGACCACCCACCAAGGTTAAAGTAAGTTACCGGCTCCAAAACAACTTTTAGAACTGGTATCTGGCCAGTTATTCCATCACGAAGAATCATTAGCTGGCATTTAGTCAGCAGATCTAGGCCTGATTATATCACATTATTAATAAATTCTTCTTGTAAGCATGAAACGAGGAAAATAATGTTAAAATAATGTTACATTTGGACTCAATATGATGAACTTCAGGCTTCTTTTCAGGAGAAGTTTGCATGTCTTGATGTGAACAAAACAGCACTGTGTAAAATGGGACGGTGCTGTCACCGCTGTCACTTGCTGACAGCATGTCTCACACTGTGGAGCGCAGGCATGGCACTTTGATGAAGTGCATGCCTGAAATTGTTTGCGCATCATGTAACCTTGTGTTAGGTGTGTGTTCAATTCCACAGGGCAGAGCAGAATATTGCTGCTGCTGAACTCTGTAACCTCTTACAGTATGGTTTGTGTGAATGTTGGATTGTGCTGTATTAGTTGCAAAGCCATCCTGTGAACCTTTTGAGACCGACACAGCTGTTTAAGACAAGCTACAGAAAAAATATACAGGTCTTTCATGAGAAGAATCTAGAGTTTTATCGTATGTGCCAGAATAATAACTTCTCATATAACTTCGCCTTCTAAAGCACAGCAGAGTGAAACGATATGCTTTAAATAAACAGATTATAGGAAATAAACTACTCCTGTCTAAGTATAGTTTACAATCCCTTGAGCATTTTGCACTTTATGCAATTGGATTTCAAACCTTGCTTGAAATTACCTGTTTCTTCATGTGTGGGTGTTGTCTGGTTGATGCTAAGCAGAGAGTAATATTATGCAGCTTTGACATAAAAAAACAAAAACAAGAAATAAGCAAAATATGAATGAAACAAACTTTTCTCCCTGTTGATGAATTATCACAATCTGTTGAAGAAGTTTTTTTATGGAGTCCTGATTTTTATTTTAGTCCTCCATAAAGTCCAGCCTAAATCAGTCCCTCCAGGATTTCGCGGGATTTTTTTGTGATTGTTGCGGCCCAAAAAGCCTGAATTTGTGACAGCTTTTTGAAAAAATCGCGGTGAAAGTTGCGATTATTATTATTTTTTTTTCCCCCAATAACATCTCAGGGGCAAGTAAATACGCTAAATTACAGATGTTTTTAGAAAGCATTCTTGATGTGGCCACTGACTGTATTTTGATTCTCTTGATTCACAGAAAAATGCCATGAAAGGACTGTATTGCACATTTACGAAGGTCCCTGAATGCACCTCGCAGCGACTGATGGACAGTCAGTTCACGGCACTCTGAAATTAATCTGCATCTTTGATGACAAGGAGTTGATCAAAACTTACTGAATGTGTCTGATGTATCACCAAACTGGATTAAATCAAGCTGTAGATGCAGAGCTTTTTACGGTAACCACGGCAACAACGTCAAACATCAAATAGTAAAAAGACGTCCCCTGTTGTGTCTTTGTCACTAACGCACACCGGGGGTAAAAATCATCAATGAAGATGAGACAGATGCATGGAGGAGGGAGAGCTGGTTCATAAAGCACACTGAGCCCCTCAATCTATAAATAATAACGTTGTCATGGTCACTTGTCCTGCCTGCTGTCCCCTCTTTTCACCCGTTCTCTGTGCGTGTTTTGTTGTTGAAAAGTGCTGATCAAGTGAGGACTTACATTTATGTTCCAAGGAAGTCAAATTGATGACAAAACCGATGACGTGCAGGGGCTCAGATTGAGGTAATTGGTCAAATTTGCGGGAAAGTTGCGCTGATTGTAAAAAATTGCAAGGCCGCGGAAAAATCGCGCTGATTGGTTGAATTTGCGTTGATAGTTGCGATCGCGAAATCGCAACTTCCTGGAGGGACTGCTAAATAAGGCTGTTCCACAAGCCTCTCTTGCAGGCCTAGATCAAATTTGTTTTGGTGACTACACTCCCAGCATTTTTCTTTTTCATGTATTTACTGGGTTTAAATACTTTGTTTCTGTATTCGCAGCGTATTTTCAATTAGTGAAATTGGCAGCAAGTTTTTTAAATATAATTTATTCAAACAAAAACATTCGTGTTTTTGACTTTTGCATCTTTTCTTTAGCAGTTGCAACGTGTATGCCCTTGATAGCCACAGATGGAATCTCTTTATCTTAATGAGGGGATAATATGCTTATTTTCAGGCTTTACAATGTCCCTCTGATACCTCTGTGGTAGCTTTATGTGATTACAGCTAAAACAAACCTCAACATTTGTTTCAAGCAAATTCATATCAGCTTCAGTCTGAAATGCTTAAAAGTCATGTTTCTCTACTAAAAGTGACAAATTATGAAATACATCCATATGTTTTGGATCACAAGCACTCAAGAAGCCTCTACCAAGTTCTGTTTCTCTATTGAACATCAAAATTATAATATACTGCTATATGTTTTGGACCCCAAACCAACCTGACATTTTTGAAAGGGAACAAAAAAAATCCCCAGCAACAAAGAACAGAATAGTTGAAGTGTTATGTTCATTGGGCATAGTTAATGGTGTCCAATCTTGAGTAAAAGGTGTCCAGATCTTCAGCAAATGAGATGGGGTCGGTTATTGCAGACAGCTTGGGTTTGGAGTCATAACCAGTGAGTGTCCTGACTTGACTTGAATGCTTATTTTGTGTTCATGGTGCTGAATTCCCGTTTATTTGACGGTTAATGGCTTTTAGTGCATCCAGATTCTACTTCTAAAAGGCTGACTGCTTTTGCTTGAAACTGTGTTTAATGTGTTGAGTGATCCAGGGTTTTGAGTTTGGGTATTTCTTGAAGTTTCTTACCGGAAATGTTGTGGCTGGGCAGAAGTTAATGTAATCCATGATGATGGAGACTTTGTCAGACAGACTGCCATCAAAAGTGTCCCAGTCTGTGCAGGCAAATGAGCCCTGCAGCTGTGACATGGCATCCTCCAACCACTGTGTGGCACTGCAGGTCTCTGGCTTGTGACGTTTCAGCACTGGGTTGTAATGCAGAAGCAGAAGGACGATGTTGTGATCTGCGAAACCAAGCGTGGATAAGCAAGAGCGATGTAAGCATCAGTAATATTCCCATAGCATAAGTCCAGGGTGTTCCCCCCCTGGTCGGGATTTCCACATACTGCAGGAAAGATGGCAGAACACTGTCAAGTCTGCAGCTGTTAAAATCCCCCACGATAAACACCGGAGCCTCCGGGTATTTACTCTGCATGCTATTAGCACAGCTAGCCACTAGCTCTGCTGCAGTGTTTAAATTAGCGCTCGGTGGGATGTACACACAGCTGACAGCGACAGTGGGGAACTCCTTGTCAAGGTGAAAGGGGCGAAGGGATAGGGTCAGCATCTCCAGGTTGGGGGTTCAGACCTGGCTGTGGACTTTGATTTTATTACACCACCTGTTGTTGACGTAAATGCAGACCCCACCACCTCGCTCCTTGCTCCCAACTCCACTCCCGACTCCCTCGTCCGGTCTCCCCTGAGGATAGTGAATCCGTCGAGATGCACCTGGTCATCTGAGACATCCTCGTCAAGCCAGGTTTCAGTCAGGGAGATGATGCAGGCCTCCTTGAAGCTCCTCTCCAACTGGCATTTTGCGTGGAGTATATCCATTTTGTTCCAAAAAGACAGCACGTTTGCCAGGATGATGGATGGAAGAGGAGGTTTGAAGGGTCGCTTTCGCAGCCTAGTGCACACCCCACCTCGCCTTCCTCTTGGCCTTGGACGGATTTCTGCTGGAATGACAGTGGATGGTTTGGCCCTGCTGAGTAAGGAGGACTGGAGTTGTAGCAGATCCTCCCATGTGTAGGTGAGTTCATTATTGCTGCTTAACTCTGCAAGTAAAGCACTGGAGTCACTTGTGATGAACCATATGGCGAGGAATATGATCACGTTGTGCATTACATTCATACCGACAAGACAGTATTACTACACAAGACAGTACCAATCACAGGAACACAGCACACAGAGACGCATACAGGCGTACAGACAGTGTCGTTGCAGCAGGGCATGTGCCGTATGGCTAGTTATGTCAAGATTTGAGAAAATCTTGTTTTTGTCGAGCTCAATTCTCGAGTGACTTTTTGAAAAAACTGTTCAGAGCAGCCTGCAGTCTAATTCTGGGATTATTCAAACAAATGTTTACCTCAAGATGTTAAACTTTGCCCATGTTAAATATTGACGTTGAACATTTTAACTCAATATGTGTTTTTTAAATACAATACAGCATAATTTTTAAAGGCAAACTCAAGACCTACCTTTTTAGTCTTGCTTAACTAAGTTTTATTTTTATTCTTAAGTTTTATCAATTTATTTATTTATTTATTATCTATTTCAAATTTAGTCACCTTTATTCTACTTTATTTATTTATTTACTTATTTATTTATTTTAAGTCTCACATCTTATTTTCTTGTAATGGTTTAATATTTTAGTCTTTTATTATCTTAGAAATGTATTTTACTTTGGTGATTTTCATTTCCTGTTTTGAGTTTTAACATCTTATTTTACCTTCAGTGTTTCCTCATTAAGATATCATGAGAGCGTTTCCTCAGTTCGTTCAGCAAATTATTTAGATTTTTTATTGATTTATTTTATTTTTATTGTTTTTATTACTATTGTTGCATATTGTGTTCTTAACCTTAGGATTGTGGGGTGGGTTTAGGGCTGGGGCTGGGATCTTTTTCTTAATATATTCTATTTTAAGTTGTTTTTCTTGTACAGCACTTTGTGTTACAATGTCATTGTATGAAAAGCGCTTTATAAATAAAGTCTGATTGATTGATTGATTGATAATCCCACTTCTTTAAAATTGCAGTCAAGAATTCCTGCCAAACACCTTTGGTGATATCTCCCTCTACAAATTGACCCCCCAGACCAAAACTGGCCCCTGGGTAACCTCTGAGTGGCCCCAACCAACAAGCATAGATGAATCCAACATATGAAAAATAACTGAACAGCACAAACTGTGCATGAAAGTGGCTTGTGAGTGAGCCATCTTACTTCATTCCTATTTTTTGTTGAGTTCACATGTGCAGTAATAATCAGAGCAGAGGTTCATGGAAGTAAACACTCAAACCATGTGCGGTGACCTGGCTTTCAGAAATGTTGTTGTCCACACTCAAGTGCAAAAAATAGACAGCAAAAACCTGCAGTATAACCCTGCCTGAACTACAAAGTACATATTTGTTTACTGAATACTCCAAACGCAAAACCAACACACATCATTTGCAACGAGTGCATGTGCAATAATCAAAGAATGTGAAGTTTGGAGGCATCGCTTTGAAAAACACCCAACTCTCTGGGATCAGCTTTCCCGAGGGATCATAGGAGAGGCAGAGTACAGAGTTGATCTGCAGCTGATGAATGCAGACGTACAACCCTGGTATGGTCCTGTACAGCCCAACAGAGATCCACAGTAGTTCCCCACTGTGTGGCATGGATCCTGGAAAAGACAAAGTGACTATTCACAGACTCCAAACAGTGAGAGACAGTGTGCTTTCCAATGTGAATGAAGCGTTAGATGACGCCAAAATTAAGTTGGTGTTGCATCTGCTATTAAAAGTGTACCCGTCTGATACTTTAACTATTCACAGGGTTAAAATTCTGATATGGATGAACTGAGAAAGGCAAGCTTAAGTCGATGAATCCTCAGACAAAACTGTTCATATGTGTACAATTTCCTGTGACCAAATGTGTTTAATTTCTAATAGAAAATAATAATAAATGCTTCTATTTTAGTACATTAATATTTAATGTAAAGTTTGCCTTTAGCAACAGCCTAAACAAGTTTTCAGACCCCTCTGGGGACTCTTTTCAAAAAAGCAACTAGCGACTTTTCCCGGTGTTATTGGAGACTCTGAAGTGAAAGCACGTTTTGTACTTTACCTTCTCATGAGCTGCCATGAGCCCAACTACACTCCTCTGCTTCTGACAGCAAATTAACAAAGCCACTGCTGGCTGATGTAAATGTAAAATTTTTAAAGAAAATTCATTTGTAGTAAGAAACATATGTAGGGTGTTTTTTAACTCACGGTTGTGAGACGTTACTTGGGTCTCCTGCAGCATCCATTACAATTCTAAGCACAAGGGCAATTATGCAATTGAGTGATGACGTCAATAAACAACTTCTAGAAACTTTTAGGACAGCCAATATCTACTTTCCTTACTGAGGAGTTGGCAAAACTAGTCCTGCCCTCATTTCCCACAATCCTCAGTTGCACGGGATTGAAGAATGTCAATATTTCTGTTCTGTGTTCCAAAATGCAAGTATTGTTTGTTAGTGTTTGTGTTGTGTAGTTTTAATATTGTGGTTGTATTAGTAATGTACTTTGTGATTCACTACTTATTTGTTATCATTTATAGTCTGCACCATCCGTGAAGTGGCTTTTGCCACTTAGAGATCTGACGTTTGCGAACGAGTCGGTCTTGTGAACGGCTCTTTTAAGTGAACGATGAGAACCGATTCGCAGTTGGGTGCTGTTTTTATATGCAGATTGCCCACACTGCCTTCACCTGTGACCTGCGTGCCCCATGACTCTTTTGTTCACACTTATTGTCTACACCTTGTTATTTTTTACATTGTTTGGATGTGGATTCAAGTCAAGCAGCTGAGCTCCTGTTTGTAGAGTAGTTCAGGTGTAGAAACACCAGGTGGGGTAGTACAATTTTGCATTCACATTTTTATAATGTCCTTTATTTTTATATACATGTATATTTATTCTGATTTTTTTTTTTTTTTTCTGTATTGTTAAAATATTCTTGAGTGGAAAATTTTACAGTAAAGTTGTTTTGCATGGAAGTTATCTGTAGCCTGTGAAGTTTTTATAGTGCCACAAAGTTTTTTAGGTGAAGGAAAATTCAGAATAGTGATCTCACTGTCGAAGCATGGGGATATGGCACCATATTAAGGAATGTTTACAATGCCAAATAAAATTATAATTACCCACCAATAGAGTATTGGTTTTATGTGTAAGTTTGAATTATTCTGATCCAAATCTTATCTTATAACTGCTACCAGTGATTGTTTCCTTGATAAAAACGAGTTACCCCTGGTTGACTTCTAAAAAATCAATCATTATAACAATGAGCCAAAGGTCTTTTGAACGGCTCTTTGAAAGTAACATATCCTCAAGATCTGGTTCCCATCAAAGATCCATAAATCCCATCTCTATTGTATTTAAAGGTGGCATATTACGCTCTTTGTCATCAAAATATATTGGTCTAAGAGGTCCCCAAAACATGTCTTTAAAGTTTATGCTCAAAAAAACACTTTGAAATCAGATTTTGGCATGCCTGTAAACCCCTCTTTTTCAGCCCTGTTCAGAACGGTCTGTTTTCTCTCTGACCACGCCCCCTCAGGAAGTGGATGTGCCCTCAGCTCTCCAGCACGTTGATCTAATGTTTACATGTTGGCTGAATATACACGGCTGCTCAGAGATCACGTTACTTCAACCCTCTGAATTTGATCCAGAATCTGATCCTGACGGACCTTTCTGAACCATTGGTCACAGATTTTGTGTTTCTAGTTGTTTTATTCGTCAGTATGTAGACGTGTGTCTTGGTACACAGCTACTAACATGTAGCTATGTGGCTATGCTAACTAGCGCTAGCACTTTTCCATGAAAAATAAAAATCATCCACTAGATCTTCAAATCTGCAGACGTGGGGAGTAAAACCAACCTCTGTGTTTATTAAGACAGCCTACAACTAGCATGCCTCCCTTCTAAGCTCCTTGTTAGCACACGTGTGCAGGTAATAAAAAACAGAGGAGGGGTTGAGTTGTATTTTATACAGTCTATGGGCTGAACAAGCTCCGAGCTCTGACTCCGTGACAGACCGGATGTCGTATTGACGCAACAAAAACACTGAAAACTGAAACGGCTGGTTTCAGCACACATTTACAGAAAGGTGGAGAAATCAGAACAGGGGCAGAATGGATTCTTTTCATTTTCAGGGGGTTTGTAGACATGCCAGGGAAACATACTTCAGGTAGAGAACTGTTAAAAATTCGATTTTGCATGATATGTCACCTTTAAGCTACGTCAACGCTGAGACTGTTTCGAGTGGCCGCTTGATGTCCCATGAGTCCTGAGGCCATGGGCTTAACACCATGGTAGCCTGTATATTAAGGCACTGCTGGGAATATAGAGTGAAGGCAGAAATCTAAGATGAATATCCCATATCATTTGCAAGTTCAACCAATGCCTGCTTGAAAAGCACCATGAAAGTGAGAATGCACCCCTCGGGAGCCTTCCAAGCCTCACATCCATGTGCTTCTGAAAGACATCATTAGCATGATGTGTACCTGCACATGTGCCATTTCACAATGATTTTCCATGATATGAATATATAGAATGAATATGTGGATTTTATTGTAGGTGGAATGTGTCTCAGGCTGGTGATAAGAGTTCTACCTGTGGCCTCCTGTCATGGCTCTGATAGCGGCTGGGATGAAGGTGACTGAGGATGACAGGCAGGCAAATGACTTTTCACCTGCAGCTGATTTCTAAATGCAAACGCTCGGGTTAGACAAATGGGAGCGGGACGCAGCAATTACATCGAGGCTGACCTTCAGCTTGTGCATGCAGCGGGGCTCTGTGATGGAGCTGTCACACGCTTCATGCTTGGCCCCTTTTGGGCTTATCACAGTCGCACAGTTCCCGGGTTTATAACTTAAAGAGTCCAGATAGAAAATATTTAGTCTGACCCTTGATAGGGTATTTAGTTTTAGAAGCTTCTTCATTAGCGTCTCTTCTTAGAAATGGGTACTTTATGAGGCTGTTTACCTAACAGCTTTTCCAGTTGTGTTAATTTATCATACAGGAGACAGGCACTTTATCACTTTCAGCTTCCTGGAAAAGTGACAGGGAAAATTTCCTAGACAGGCGAAGGGAAAATGCAGCTGATAAATTCTGTATGTAATGATTAAATTTAAATACAGAGGTCAAGTGCTCTCATTATTTGCACTTAAATATTAAAATAGTGTTAATATTTCATGCAGCCACATATGCGACACTGAATTAATTTCAAAGGAAAATGTTTGCATAGAATAAAGGGCTTTTGGAGCCAACATGTAAGTGAGAAACTTTTACCCTCGAGCTGAATTTTTAATTTGCTGCTGCAGAGCCTTTGCTGTGTTCCAGGAATGTGTAAGAGTGACTCAGTGAGTCAGATCACATGTAAAGCATTATGTTTATTAAATAAATCCGTCAATCTTGATTTATATAGCATAAATTCATAGCAAATGTTATCTCAAGATGCTTTAAAGGTGACATATCATGCAAAATTGACTTTTTAATGGTTCTTTACCTGAAATATGTTTCCCTGGCATGTCTACAAACCCCTCGAGAATGAAAAAAATCCATTCTGCCCCTGTTTTGATTTCTACACCTTTCTGTAAATGTGTGTGAAACGAGCCGTTTCAGACTTCCGTGTTTTTGTTACGTAACAACAATATCCGGTCTGTCACGGAGTCAGAGCTCGGAGCTTGTTCAGCCCATAGTCTATATAAAATAATACTGAATCCCCCCTCTGTTTTTCATTACCTGCACAAATGTGTGCTAACAAGGAGCTTAGGAGGGAGGCATGCTAGTTGTAGGCTGTCTTAATAAACACAAAGGTTGGTTTTACTCCCCACGTCTGCAGATTTGAAGATCTAGTGGAGGATTTTCATTTATCATGGATAAGTGCTAGCGCTAGTTAGCATAGCTACATAGCTACATGTCGTAGCTGTAGCTGTGTACCAAGACACACGTCAACATACTGACAAATAAAACAACAAGAAACACAGAATCTGTGACCAATCCTTCAGAAAAGGTCCCGCTGCCTTTCTGGCAGAGGTCGGTTTTACTCCCCACGTCTGCAGATTTGAAGATCTAGTGGATGATTTGTATTTGTCATGGATAAGTGCTAGCGCTAGTTAGCATAGCCACATAGCTACATGTTCGTAGCTGTGTACCAAGACACACGTCTACATACTGATAAATAAAACAACAAGAAACACTAAATCTGTGACCAATCCTTCAGAAAGGTCCTGCTACAGGTGCCTCTCCGTCAGGATCAGATTCTGGATCAGATTCAGAGGGTTGAAGTAACGTGATCTCTGAGCAGCCGTGTATATTCAGCCAACATGTAAACATTAGATCAACGTGCTGGACAGCTGAGGCACATCCACTTCCTGAGGGGGCGTGGTCAGAGAGAAAACAGAGTGTTCTGAGGAGGACTGAAGAAGAGGGTTTTTCAGGCATGCCAAAATCTGATTTCGAGTGTTTTTTTGAGCATAAACTTTAAAGACATGTTTTGGGGACCTCTTAGACCAATATATATTGATGAAAAAAGCGTGATATGTCACCTTTAAAAAAGAGCAGGGACTGTATGCATGTCCAGCCATTAGCGGTGAAAACAGGCCGTTTTTACTAATGGTGAAAAACAAATCGATCAGCGGGATACATGAGCCAGGTTAACGCCCCAACAAAGCGTTTAAGACAAAATATGCAAATACAATGGATATTTAGGGATCAAACAAATCCTTTGGAAAAGTATGACGATGTTGAAATATACAACACATTAAGATATAGGAGACGCAACATACAGTGGGGTAAAAAAGTATTTAGTCAGCCACTGATTTTGCAAGTTCTCCTCCTTTAGAAAGATGAGAGAGGTCTGTAATTTTCATCAGAGGTACACTTCAACTATGAGAGACAAAATGAGAAAAAAAATCCAGGAAATCACATTGTAGGATTTTTAAAGAATTTATTTGTAAATTATGGTGGAAAATAAGTATTTGGTCACCCACAAACAAGCAAGATTTCTGTCTCTCACAGACCTGTAACTTCTTTAAGAAGCTCTTCTGTCCTCCACTCGTTACCTGTATTAATGGCTCCTGTTTGAACTGGTTATCTGTATAAAAGACACCTGTCCACAGCCTCAAACAGTCAGACTCCAAACTCAACCATGGCCAAGACCAAAGAGCTGTCCATGGACACCAGGAAGAACATTGTGGACCTGCACCAAGCTGGGAAGAGTGAATCTACAATAGGCAAGCAGGTTGGTGTGAATAAATCAACTGTGGGAGCAATTGTAAGAAAATGGAAGATATACAAGACCATTGATAATCTCCCTCGATCTGGGGCCCCACGCAAGATCTCATCCTGTGGGGTCAAAATGATCATGAGAACGGTGAGAAAAAATCCCAGAACTACACAGAGGGACCTGATGGATGACCTGCAGAGAGCTGGGACAAAAGTAACAAAGGCTACCATCAGTAACACACTACGCCGAGAGGGACTCAAATCCTGCAGCGCCAGGCGTGTCCCCCTGCTTAAGCCAGTACATGTCCAGGCCCGTCTGAAGTTTGCCAGAGAGTATGTGGATGATCCAGAAGAGGATTGGGAGAACATCATGTGGTCAGATGAAACCAAAATAGAACTTTTTGGTAAAAACTCAACTCGTCTTGTTTGGAGGAAGAAGAATGTTGAGTTGCATCCCAAGAACACCATACCTACTGTGAAGCATGGGGGTGGAAACCTCATGCTTTGGGGCTGTTTTTCTGCAAAGGGGACAGGACGACTGATCCGTGTTAAGGGAAGAATGAATGGAGCATTGAAGATGGAACGTGGCTGGGTCTTCCAGCATGACAATGATCCCAAACACACCGCTCGGGCAACGAAGGAGTGGCTCTGTAAAAAGCATTTCAAAGTCCTGGAGTGGCCGAGCCAGTCTCCAGACCTCAACCCCATAGAAAATGTGTGGAGGGAGTTGAAAGTCCGTGTTGCCCAGCGACAGCCCCAAAACATCACTGCTCTAGAGGAGATCTGCATGGAGGAATGGGCCAAAATACCAGCTACAGTGTGTGCAAACCTGGTGAAGACTTACAGGAAACGTTTGACCTCTGTCATTGCCAACAAAGGTTATGTTACAAAGTATTGAGTTGAGCTTTTGTTATTGACCAAATACTTATTTTCCACCATAATTTACAAATAAATTCTTTAAAAATCCTACAATGTGATTTTCCTGGATTCTCATTTTGTCTCTCATAGTTGAAGTGTTCCTCTGATGAAAATTACAGACCTCTCTCATCTTTCTAAGTGGGAGAACTTGCAAAATTAGTGGCTGACTAAATACTTTTTTAGCCCACTGTAATTCCTAGGTAACCTACCAGCAAAACAGTGAAGTGATTCCTTCCCAAACAACTCTGTCAACAAGTCCTCATCCTTCAATGGGGGGACAGGTGGTCCTCCACCTGGACCACCTTGTTTTGATATGTGATGCTGGCATTAGTTTAAAAATTTGAATGTATTTTTCATAAAGAAATACAAATTTTCAGGTTTTTTTATTAAGTAATTATTTATTTTTTTACACCTTTTATTATAGAAAGGAGATGAGAGTGTAAAGAACAGGAAACCAGGAGAGAGTTGTGGAATCATATTTGAGAAATGGGCCTCAGGATGGAATCAAACTCAGGCCGCCAGCTAAGTGAGCGCGCTACTTAACCATTATGCTAACACCCCAACATTTTCAGTTTTAACATTTTATAAGCTGTAGTTAACGGGTATTTACACCAGTTTAAATTTAAAAAATGGTTAAAATGATAAGAAAACCATCATCATCAGTTTTTATGAAAATGTGTACATTGTTGTAACTCAATATTTATAAAGCAAAAAACTCAACCTCAACTTCTCCTTATTTGGTAATCACATCACAATATGGCATTATGAACACTCCACATTTAATATACCTGTGTATCAGTTTAAATCTGCTAATCACTATTAAAACCTGCTGATACACTCACTCATCTTGATCAGTTGCAGAGATGACAGATAATCGGCACATGCACAACAGATCAGCTTCCCATCAGCTCGCTCAAGAGGTTCAGGAAATAAAATCCAATTCTGCTGTGCTTGTGTTCGCCTCGTGCATACATTGGTAAGACAAGTCACGCATGGATAGCACCGGGACAAGCCTCTTCTCCAGCCTGATTAGTTCTGCTCCAGAAATGTGGAGAGTGACAAGCTAATCGGAGGCATGGCGGCGCTGAGCGGAGGCCTCTGAAGGACTGGATGGACAGATCGATGATCCGCGGCCTCGGCGACAACAGGAGAGGCATGGCTTCGTATAAAACAACATCAACATGAAGCATACGAGACACATGATGTAGAGGACAGGTTATCAGTTAAACCTGCCTCTATATCCAAAGACAGGATGAAGATGTTTGCAGCAACTTCTTCAGTCATGTGTACTGGCCCTCTGTGCTGATGTACTCTTGTCTTAGCATATTATAGAGAGCTCCAAATAGATTCTAATTCAAATGGCTTTATTGGGCCCAGGTAGCCTAGCGGTCTAAGCGCCCCACATACAGAGGCTACAGTCCTCGTCGCAGGGGTCCCGGCGGGTTGACCATTTCCTGCATGTCTTCCTCCACTCTCTACTCCCCACATTTCCTGTCTCTTCAGCTGTCCTATACAATAAAGGCAAAAAGGCCAAAAAATATAACTTAAAAAAAAAAGGCTTTATTAATTTCTCTATGGGCAATTAAAAATGGAGTAGCTGTTAAAAAAATTATAATTACATAAATACAAACAGAGCCTTACTGACAGATAAAATAATAGGGTTTGGGATCGTTGATGCATTATGGCTCATAAAATAAAATATTAAAACTTTTTCTCAAAAACGTATTTGTTCAATGTCAGGAAGTTTTATTGACTTTTCTCTGCAATTCTTCATCATTCTTCAAATCCCCTTTTACATTTTTTGCAGCGCCATTCGATTTGGGGATGCCACATCATAATCCTGCCTAGAGTGCCAAATTGGCTAGGGCCAAACATCAGAACAAAAGAAGTGCAGCAACTTCTACATTTTACAAAATCTTGGATGAGATGCTTGTGTAAGGTTTCCCCTTGAAGATATGCTGTAGGATCAGTTGTCGCGGTTTGGGAAACTAACAAATCACTGCACTAAAAGAAAGTCTGAAAAGTTGTCCCTTGTGCTTTATAAAAAGGTGTTGGTGAAAATGTGATTCTCCACAGACACCCACTGCTTCTATCAAAATGATAGACCAAGAATTGGAGCCAAAACAAAAGAGAAGTGGGAGTCACGGATGAGGGGGTGAATTAAAGGCTTGGTGAACAGAAGGGAAACTGACTCAAATACAGACTTTCTTTCAACTGAAATCAAAGAAAGCCAACTGATGGTTCTCATGAGCAAAAACCAAACAGAGCAAGGAGCCCTCAGCCTCTTTATATAGCCTCCCTCAGCTGATTGCCTGATTGCCATCAGCTGGGGCTGATCATCACAGGTGTTCCCAATAACTGCTGATTGGTAAGGCAACCTGTGACATAGGCTGTTTTTCAAAATGGCCTGCTACATACTACCTACTAATGCAGTAGGTAGTATGTACTGCCTTCTACACACTGTGTTTGAATTTAGTCTGTAGTATGACTGTTCTGTTGATCTGTGTTGCAGGATGCTGAGCCAGACCTCACTGGATTTCCCTTTTCGGAAAGCAGAACTAAACAACTAACAGACTGATAGATAAACTGCTTCTTTAGCATCACTTAGGATTTAAAAAGTTGGGAAGTGGTTTACATGGAATTTGATAATTTCCACAGCACATAAAAACTGAGTTCCCCCTGTCAAAGAAGAAGAGAAAAGAAAAAGCAGAACGAGCGCTGTGCATTATGGGAAACTTTATGTGAAATTTTCCCAAATCAGTAGCAGGGTTCCCACTCTTTTCCAGAGATCCTTTTCCAGGACATTTCCAGGACATTTTTATTGATGATCAAGCTGGTATGACAGTCTAAATTTAGTTCCTAATTTAGTTCCTAAATAGTCTAATATGTTCCTCTCCGTGGAAGTCTACATTGAAAGACATGTAGTCTATGGCAGTGCTCAGCCCTAGCTCTGCTCAGAGCAGAACTTTGTTTTGATTGGTCAGCATGGCGGCCATGAAGCCAATCACATGTGAGGATATAGGATACAGGTGATGGAGGGGAGGCTGTGTATCCTGGCTTCATCTGTTCCTTCAGAGAGAGTCTTCTTGAAGACCGGGAAAATACTCACTGAGAGGAGAAATTGGATCAGCCCATCCAAGCTGAGGCATCGGATTTTTCTCAATGCCAACCTGAGGACATTAATAATGTTTGCTTGAGTTTGGTCTGTTTGCATGAGTTTGGTTCTGGTTCTGGTTCTGTTTGCTTGAGTTTGGTTCTGGTTCTGTTTGCTCCACTTTGGTTCTGGTTCTGGTTTTGTTTGCTTCAGTTTGGTTCTGGTTCTGTTTGCTTGAGTTTGGTTCTGGTTCTGTTTGCTTGAGTTCGGTTCTGTTCTGGTTCTGGTTCGGTTCTGGTTCGGATATAGTCCATATAAACACACTTAATGATGGCATAAAGTTATGAAATAAAATACAAGTTCTGGTAAACAGTATGAGGAAGGTGTAGAAACAGCTCCAATCAATATGACACATTTTGCAATGATTTTTTACTGGTTTCAAACTTCCCCACATAGTTTTGTAAATTCTGGCACACTGAGTTCCTCCCAGACTCGATATGAGCATTTTGAATGAAGGCTTAGACAGAGTAGCTTTAGCTCCCAAAACCCTTGCCTGGCTTTCCCTTCACTGTCCCACACTGGAGGTTTGACAGAAACATGTGCAAATTTTCAGAAGCAGTCTGGATTTCCGGATGGGCAATTTCATTCATCTCTGTGTGAGCGGAAGAGAAAGAGTGAGAGATCGTCTACCTACCCTGCAGCCAAAAAAAGAAAGCCAGTGGGGGTTTGGAAGTCAAGACTTTTTGCATGCAAATTACCTCATTCCTCCAGGAGCACATTGTGGTAGAATAAACGGAAGGCATATTTCTTAACTGGACTGCTGGATGACTTTGAGCACAATTTAAAGTACGACAGTGTGTTTTCTTCCTCTCTTGTTCTCTAGTTTCATTTTCTGAAGGTGAAATCAGGTGTTAAAACTGCAAGACCAAATAGTGTCTTTGCCGCCTCACATTTCCCTGTTGGAGTGGGACTGACCCCTGTGCTTTGCAACAGCAGACGCATCTTCAGATATTAAAAGATTACGCCGGTCACAGGTTACAAAGACTGTGACAAGTAACAGAGACATGAACAACAATCTGAGGGCAGATTTATCTCATATTAGTTTCCCACCGCATCCCTTATCTTGCTCCTCTGGGAGAACATGTTTATGAGCGTCAGTCGGGGTTCAGCAGGTTTTATCTGGTTGTATTTGGTGTTTCTTAGGCTGCATTCACAGCCGGGATGTTGTCTGAACTCTGCTGTTTTTCCTACTTTAGTATGTCCGACTGGAGATGCAGTAATTACCAGGAAGTCAAAACACAAAGAGCCCTGGAGGAATTATGGGATGGATGGATGGATGGAGAGGAAACAGATCTGTTGTTACCTTACAGGTGGGGAAACAAGCTTTTTCTTTACATGAATATTAAAGCCTGAACCATCAAATAATTGTCAGAAAATTCTAATTCTTTGAAAATGGAGTGTTTATTGGACCTTCTGACAAATAAAAAAAGAAATTAAATAGCAATTTTCATATGAGTTTTAATTCTTATTATAATTGATACATCAGGCATTTTGGTGTAAATCTTTCAAATCAAAGTTTCTTTTTTTTCAAATATTTTTTATCGAGAAAGTAGTAAGACAATGACAGTGAATAACACATTTCACTTTTTTTTCTTTTTTTTTTTCCCTTTCCTTTTATAAATATGGATATGCAGGCATGAATACAGAAACATACTTGTGTGTAAACCCATATAAATATACCTACACATATATACAGACTCATACAATACAAAAAAACTCAAACAAATCAGGTCAGTAAACAGATTACAAAGAACAATGCATGAAAGTTTCTTATTTTTTGAACAAACTACAATATAAAAACAACATTTTTAGCCTATTAAACTTTGAGTTTCCTTCAACTTTTTCCCAAATTAATTTCAAACCCAGAAATTATTTTTGTTCCATATTGCACAACAACGTCATACATATTGTGTAGCAAAACAAACTAATTTATTGTATGTTTCTTCTCTGAATTGTTCAGTATTTAGTGGAAATCAATGAGCAAAAGATAATTATTTAGTAGGGAGTCATTGCAATATATAACCTGTCATCAATGATCATGATACAGCAGGTTTCATATATAAAAATACAATATACGTTATACATATCTCAATTTCTACTCTAAATATACCTCATTATGTCATTTAATCATGTTCTTAAATAATAAAAAGTAGGTCTGTTTCAGGGCACCCTTAGTGACTGTTTTAAGGTCTGTTTCAGGGCACCCTTAGTGACTGTTTTAAGGTCTGTCTCAGGGCACCCATAGTGACTGTTTTAAGGTCTGTCTCAGGGCACCCTTAGTGACTGTTTTAAGGTCTGTCTCAGGGCACCCTTAGTGACTGTTTTAAGGTCTGTCTCAGGGCACCCTTAGTGACTGTTTTAAGGTCTGTTTCAGGGCACCCTTAGTGACTGTTTTAAGGTCTGTTTCAGGGCACCCTTAGTGACTGTTTTAAGGTCTGTTTCAGGGCACCCTTAGTGACTGTTTTAAGGTCTGTTTCAGGGCACCCTTAGTGACTGTTTTAAGGTCTGTCTCAGGGCACCCTTAGTGACTGTTTTAAGGTCTGTCTCAGGGCACCCTTAGAGATTGTTTTAAGGTCTGTTTCAGGGCACCCTTAGTGACTGTTTTAAGGTCTGTTTCAGGGCACCCTTAGTGACTGTTTTAAGGTCTGTTTCAGGGCACCCTTAGTGACTGTTTTAAGGTCTGTTTCAGGGCACCCTTAGTGACCGTTTTAAGGTCTGTTTCAGGGCACCCTTAGTGACCGTTTTAAGGTCTGTTTCAGGGCACCCTTAGTGACTGTTTTAAGGTCTGTTTCAGGGCACCCTTAGTGACTGTTTTAAGGTCTGTTTCAGGGCACCCTTAGTGACTGTTTTAAGGTCTGTCTCAGGGCACCCTTAGTGACTGTTTTAAGGTCTGTCTCAGGGCACCCTTAGAGACTGTTTTAAGGTCTGTTTCAGGGCACCCTTAGTGACTGTTTTAAGGTCTGTTTCAGGGCACCCATAGTGACTGTTTGTAGGTCTGTTTCAGGGCACCCTTAGTGACTGTTTTAAGGTCTGTTTCAGGGCACCCTTAGTGACTGTTTTAAGGTCTGTTTCAGGGCACCCTTAGAGACTGTTTTAAGGTCTGTTTCAGGGCACCCTTAGTGACTGTTTTAAGGTCTGTTTCAGGGCACCCTTAGAGACTGTTTTAAGGTCTGTTTCAGGGCACCCTTAGTGACTGTTTTAAGGTCTGTTTCAGGGCACCCTTAGAGACTGTTTTAAGGTCTGTTTCAGGGCTCCCTCAGTGACTGTTTTAAGGTCTGTTTCAGGGCACCCTTAGTGACTGTATTAAGGTCTGTCTCAGGGCACCCTTAGAGACTGTTTTAAGGTCTGTCTCAGGGCACCCTTAGTGACTGTTTTAAGGTCTGTTTCAGGGCACCCTGTCTGTTTCAGGGCACTCTTAGTGACTGTTTTAAGGTCTGTTTCAGGGCAACCTTAGTGACTGTTTTAAGGTCTGTTTCAGGGCACCCTTAGTGACTGTTTTAGGGTCTGTTTCAGGGCACCCTGTCTGTTTCAGGGCACTCTTAGTGACTATTTTAAGGTCTTTCTCAGGGCACCCTTAGTGACTGTTTTAAGGTCTGTTTCAGGGCACCCTTAGTGACTGTTTTAAGGTCTGTTTCAGGGCACCCTCTCTGTTTCAGGGCACCCTTAGTGACTGTTTTAAGGTCTGTTTCAGGGCACCCTTAGTGGCTGTTTTAAGGTCTGTTTTTAGGTCACCCTTAGTGACTGTTTTAAGGTCTGTTTCAGGGCACCCTGACTGTTTCAGGGCACTCTTAGTGACTGTTTTAAGGTCTGTTTCAGGGCACCCTTAGTGACTGTTTTAAGGTCTGTTTCAGGGCACCCTTAGTGACTGGTTTAAGGTCTGTCTTTTCTCTGTTGTTAAACTCAGCTGATGTTAAGTTTCGGTTAAGTCCGAGCTGCTGCAGCGTCCAATCAGTGAGTGATATTTGATACAGGGGCGTGTCTGTCAGAGAACAGACTTCAGCAAAGTCTGCTCTAATGTTTCCTCGATTATCCCTCTCTGATCAGTCTCCTCCGTCCTTCCTCCTCTCTCCTCCAGCAGCGTTTAGAGCTTTGGGACGCAAGGTAAAATGGCATGTCAGTAACTACTTCCAGTTTGGCCGAGGAGCGACGAGACTGCAGTTTAGAGCTTTGCAATGCACCCTATCTCTTCATCTCCTCTATCCCTCTTTCCAACCCCAACTCAGTCGAGGCAGATGGATGGCTAACATGAGTCTGGTCCTGCTGGAGGTTTCTGCCTGTTAAAAGGAAGTTTGTCCTTGCCACTGTAACTTGCTAAATACTGTGAGGTGCAATGCTCATTGTAAGAGCCAAAATGTAATAATTTAAGTTGTTTGAAAATATAGTGTTATGTGAAAAGAAAGAATATGCAGGGCACAAGGGGTTAATGTGATGGTATAGCTCCCTTGTTATTTCATGATTGACTCACTCTGTACATGCGGTGAGTGTGTGAGACAGAGAGCTGTGCCAAGAGCAAGAGCATACAGTTTTTTTTACCATGTGGCATATGACTTTATTTTTTATTAAAAGTTTTAAAACTGAAATCATGTTGACGTGCCTGCAGCTCCTTCGTGACTTTGGTATCAGGAGGAAACGCCACTACACTCATGGTGGATTAAGATGAGATCAGACTGAGTCCTGTCAGTAGGGGACTGGATCTTGTCCTGTTTTGATGTTGGGCCTTTGTTAATATTTTAACATAGAGTGGTCTAGACCTGCTCTGTTTGTAAAAGCGTCTTAATATAACTAGGTTGTGATTTGGCATTGGCACAAATAAAGATCGATTGATTGAAGAGAGAGAGAGAGAGTGCTAAAGTAAATTAAATATTTTTAAAAAAAGAAGAACTGGAATGGATCCAAACAAAGTGTAAGTGGACACGTTGAATGTTGCAGAGGTATGTATTGCTCTGCTTACAGATTAAAAGAGTGTTTGGCACAGAAGAACTGCATTTGCATTTTTAATTTGCCACAGATTCATCAATCTGCTGCACCCAGAGACACAACTGTGCTTAAGAGACTTCACTCTGGAGAAACATGGAAGCCTTGAGGACATCTATTCTATTTGCAGGAGATCCTGCAGCAGGGAAAGAGTGCATTAAGTGAGAGAAGCGACATTTCACAGAGTGAGATGTGATTCTGACGGGGGTTTCACAATGAAAAGAAAAAAAGATATCTTTTAACACAAACGGCAACACTTTTTAACAGAGGAAAATCATCAAACCAGAGAAAAAGAGATGGAAAATGCCTTCCACAGTGACATACCAAAATAATAATCAGCTCAAATAAGACTTCAGGAAAGTGAATCTTGATTTGTCAAAGTTTACTTTCACTTTAGGAGTTAATTAGCTCTTCCTCTGTCAGGATTTGTGTCTTGGCAGTGTATCATCTCTGCAGTAGCCAAAAGAAAGCAAAATAATATCCAAATAAGAAATCTGATTAGTCCTAAAATGTCCCCTTCTCAACATCTTCTTACCAAATTAACAAAATATGCAAATCAAAGAATAAATTTCAAGTTTATTTATTTAAAATAGAGCCCATCTGTGACTGAAACTGTCCAACAAATGAGTTGGAGACATGTTGTTAATGAGCATTTGTTGGCTCATAATTGATTATAGTCAAATACATTCAACAGAAAGTAAAAAACAAACAAAGTGACCTTCCACGGTTTGGTCTGGATTGAAGTACAGGAGCCGCAGGTGTGACTGCACCCTTGCTGCTCCGACGGGAAACGCCTCCTGGTGTGTTGCATCCTGCTCTGTGCGGTTCTCATGGCAACAAGACCCTCCAACCTCGAGAGGTCGGCCACACAGGAATCATGGGAAGCTGGGCTGTCAGATCCGGCAGCCACTCAGGCGGAGTGCAAGAAGAAGCAGGGGAAAAAGAGCAACACACACACACACACACACACACACAAACACACTTGCACATACACACACATGCTCACTCAAATTCCCAAAATCCATCAGCGTTGTTCCCCATCCTGCATTACTGTCACACTACTCTGTGCTCTGTTCCACAGCTACTTTCCTCCTCCCTGGCAGCCGTCTCGGTGTTTTACCCGGGTTAAACTGATACTCTCAGGGGCCGGATGGGTGGCGAGAGCCCAAACTGCCAGGGTTTCAAGGGATGCAATTAATCTCGATCAAAATTCTCCCTTT
The DNA here is from genome assembly GCF_009762535.1 of Notolabrus celidotus. NCBI lineage: Eukaryota > Metazoa > Chordata > Actinopteri > Labriformes > Labridae > Notolabrus > Notolabrus celidotus. The sequence goes on from NC_048292.1 coordinate 26,361,243, forward strand.
AGGTGTGATTAGAAACGAGCAGAGCAGAGGAGGGAGGCAGGGCATCCAGCAGGGAGACACAGGGTGAGCTGTACTCTGAGACCGGGGATAATTTGTCCCGCTAACGAGGATGTAATATTGATCAGGATGCAGACTGAGATCATACAGCACCTCAGTCACATTTTCTCCCTCATATTGATTTCAAATATTCCCTCAGGTCACTGCATCAAGTAGTATCTGATGTGGTATAGAACACTTTTAGCTTTAGCTGTATGGAAAGCCGAAATAGCCAATATTGATGAAGTAGGTGTTTCTGATAATTGTGATTCTAAATGTTGTCACATATGTAAATGAACAACTTAAAAATAATTCATTTTGGATAGTTATTTTCATATGTTTTTAGTTTAACCCTCCTATTACCTTTAAATTTACTAACATATTTTATCCTTGGGGTCAATTTGACCCCAGCAATTTAAACCTCCATAAACTGATTATTACCGCGGCTTATGTGTCAGGTACTTTATGTTTCTTTGTTGGCTACCTAAATAGTCCTTTAAATAAAAAATATTTAAGCATTAAACACAATTTAAAGCATTTAGAACAGGGGTGTCAAACATGCGGCCCGCGGGCCAAAACCGGCCCGCCAGAGGTTGCAATCCGGCCCACGGAACGACTTTGCAAAGTGAAAAAATTACAGATTAGACATTAACTGCAAATTTTCAATAAAAGTAACTGCTATTTTAAATTTGTCCTCTGAGGGTCGCATACAATCATAGTGCTGATGGAGCGCACCTGAACAGCACTTTTTCCCGGGACTTTTTTCTCAAAGTGAGAAAATAGATGACTTGCTGTTTGCATAATCCGGTTGAGATTCATTAAGTCTTTTTAGAGCACTATTAAGATGATCCACTAACTACTAACACTAGCACAACACCCCTGCATACAACACTGTCCAGCAAGCAAACAGTTCCTTTCGGAGCTGAAGGGTCCAGGATAGCCAACTTTACCTTCTTCATTATTATAATCTCTCTGTTCTTTTGCAGTAAAAATGACACTCTGTGTCAGGTGAATTGAGAACTTGTTTGGTGTGTTTGCAGCAGGTTTCAGTGCTTAAAGAGTAAAATGTTCTGCCCCACTATGAGACTCATCATGGAGAACTGTTTTTGTAGAAAGATAGTTGATTACATTTTCAGCACATACTTGTACTATTTTGCACTAAAACAAAGGGGAAAATGTAAAGTTGTCGTTATTTATAGGTTATTATGTTATGATTTTACTGGTCCAGCCCACTTCAGATCAACTTGTGCTGTGTGTGGCCCCTGAACTGAAATGAGTTTGACACCCCTGATTTAGAAGGACTGTATTTGTAAATCAGAACATCAAACTGCTGTGAGTTTGTCATGCTCTCGTCGGCCCTGCCTTGTTTCTATGTTATCAAAACGTATGACACAGGACTCATCATTGAATGTCTTTAGAGACATGGTGGCTGGAAATATTATATTTCAATCTGAAGGTTGGCGGTTCGATCCCACTTCCTGCAGTCACATGTGGAAGTTTCCTTGGTTATAGTGACCTCATTATCATCCAAAACAACCAAAACAAATGTGTGTAAAATGTTGATATTTCTTATGTTTTATACAGCCTGGGGTCAAATTGACCCCAATAAACACCATTGCGTAATTTTTTCTTACAGGAAATTGGAACATGTCAACATTTTAATTTTACCTTTTCCCAGTTGTCCCCATTACATTTGGAAAAGTCATGAAATATGAAGCCAAATTTCAATTTAGAGACTTTAAACATTGAATGGGGTCCAATTGACCCCAAGGATAATAGGAGGGTTAAAATGGCTTATTTTCGGATGACATGATACTGGCTAGCAATTAGCAAGCTTGATCCTGTTTGCTAGCACTAACAGAGAAAGTTGAGCTTCCTATGCCACAAAGTGACTCTTAGTTGATAGTTAAAGGTACAATGTGTAGAAATGGGAATACACAGCAACATCTAGTTGTACAATTCTAGGTTGAAATGTTGTTGAAGGTGGCCTTCAAGGTCAAGAAGCTCCTGTGATGCAGATAAGTTTGATCCTTCATTTGTCAAGATTTTACCACCAAAAATGTCTATCAACTCAAATTATTTTACGGAAAATAACTCCTTCTTCTTCTTCTTCTTCTTCTTCTTCTTCTTCTTCTTCTTCTTCTTCTTTCTTTTGTTGCATTTTGCGTGGTCACTCACTAAATACAATAATGTGTATGTTACTAGTTTGTGTTTACCGTTTTGTGCTACTGTAAAAACATGGCGGTTCAAGATGGCAGCCTCCATGGAAGGAGACCCTTTCCTATGTAGAAATGAAAAGGTTATTCTAAGTTAACAAAACCAAACAATCTTTATATTCATATTAATAACACAAGTTTGGACATACTCAAAAATATCATATTGTAAGTGACTCATTTTGACTAATTGACTTGTTTAAAGTTAAGAAAAAAAAACTCAGAAGACAGTGAACTTGAGCACTCTTTTAACTCTTTTAATATGGCTTAAACAAATGATCACAGAGTCTCTGGGTAAAAATGTTGAGCTGTTTTTCCATGTATGGCCAACATTAACAGAGCTAGCGCCACCAGCCTTCGGTTCTCCCTGCAGGTTTGTGAGCCTGGGTCATTAACTGTAAATTATATACATTTTAATACAAGGACAAAGCACCTCACACTGAGATGTGAAGCCATAATACTGCCATGAAAGGTGCAGGTGCAGCCAAGGCATGTGCAGATACCAAGCGGCAACCTCCGGTCTAAAAAAATAATGCAGAGGTGCTAAAAACTGCATTTCATTGAGGATACGCTTGTGGCTGGCTTCAGAAGTACCGGAATTGAATTGAAAGCCTTTGTTGACGTTGTACATAGTACAATGAGATTTGGGAGAGCAGCTCCTTTAAAGTGCACACACAATATAATATAACAACACAGGGTAGATGTTGTTGCACAAGAAAACAAAGACAAGATATCAGTGCAGGGTGATTGAATTAATAAATAAAATGAATACAAAATATTGCACAGAGAGTGGAGATAATTATTGTTTGGGGGCAGTGTCATCAACCACATACACACCAATTCAAAAAAGCTGATATTTACAGCAGAAATAAAAATGTTTACAGCCTGGTTCAAAAGACGAGTGTAGCCTGGATAGCTAATTTCTCGATCAGCACTCACTGTATGGGGGGAATTTTTTCTAACGCTGCAATTTCAAAGATATTGAGATTACAAGTCTTCCAATGACACTGCAGCTGTTGGCTAGGAGGCTCAAAGCCTTCCTCTTTACGTCACACTCACTCAACAGCAGCAATATGGCTCCCAACAACGATTGGCCTCAAAACAGCTCTTCAGAAACAGATGGGTGACGTCACGGATACTACGACCATAATTTATACAGTCTATGGCAGATACCAACTGGCAGGTGGAGTCATGGGGAAGGGACTGACGTCAAAAACCTTCTGCTAACCAAAACATGCATTTAACTTATCCATGAAAAAAGAATCAAAGATTCCTCAGGTGGTTACCATCCTCAGCGGAACAGATTCTGGTGTTGATTTAAAGCAGACACTTGTTGCTATAGAAAGTTTAATGACTCTTCCCACATAGCAGATAGGTCTGAGCCAGATCTGGCGTCAAGCCGGCACTGCTGGCTGACTGCCTGGCATGGCAAGTGGTATGTCAACCGGATGTGGATCAGGTCTGGCAATGATGGCAAAGGAAATATGATGAAATGCCACATCTGGCCTGATTGTGGCTTGGTTTATATGGCCCAGATCTGTCCGCGCCACATCTGGGCCGATTAAGGTTGAGCTTGTGATTAAGCTGGCCCATGTGTGGGCCGTCTCTGGCAAACTATATCTGGGCCACTTAAGGGCTGTCATTTTTTGGGGTTTGTTGGCCGAGTCTAAGGGCCTGATCTACTAAGATCCCAAATAACGAGCGCTAATTTGCGTGTGCAAATAATAATTTTGCACGTGTTATTTCTGGGCGTGTTGCGGGTGATCTACTAAGACTGCATGCGCAAATGATAACGAGTGCAAAAGTGGTGCGGACCGCCCTATTTTACGAGGATTTTGCGTGTGCTATCGGCTGTCACCATGGAGAGTTTGAGAGAACAGAGTGGTCTTAAGCAATAAATGAAGTTTGAAGTCATGGAGTTGGAGGTTTTAGTGGAGGAGGGAAATAAACACATCGGTGAACTCCAGCAGAGACATCTCAGCGTTAGAAACGCGATTTGGGAGGCCATCTGTGAAAAGGTGAATGATGTGAGAAAAAACAGAAGATCTGCCGATTAAATAAACGCATCTACTCTACTCCAAAACGAAATCAGTGTTTTGATGGAGTTTAGAGAGCATTTGATGAGGCTTAGTCTGCCACTCTTGCTCTAGAAAAGTTAGGCGTCACTTGGATGAAGACAGTCCCCTCACTGTCCCAGGGAGCAACTTTCGGGTGAACGTTTTCAATGCCTGATATCATCATCCAGCAACTGTCCCAAAGATTCACCAGCTTAAATGGAACTGGGAACATGTTTGAGTCAATTCGCCCCAACACACTGCTGCAACCACGAGATGAGGAGTTACGCAGAGCTGCCTGGCGCAGCTCAGTGAGCGCTCATTCTCCAAGTTAAAACTAACTAAAAACCCCTTGATGAGCACGATGGGACAGAATAGACTGAGTGGACATGTCATGTTGTCTATTGAGAATGACAGATCAAAGAAAATGGACATACAGTGCATTGTGGACAAGTCAGCGGAGCTTAAGGCTCGTCCAGACAGTGGTGAGTAGGCCGAGTACTTCATATTGATTTTTTGTTTGTATGTGAAGATGTGGGCCACTGTGCCAATTTAACTAAACTGTATATCTGTTGATACAGTGACCTACTGTGCTCTCATTAGTTGAAACAGTTAAAGTGGGTGTCAGAATGATGCGGTCGCTATCCGTGGTGCTGAACTGCTTTGAATTTGTGTTGTTTTATTATTATTATTTTGTTCTCTTGGTTTGATTGACTAAAACATGTAGTAATGCTTGTAAGCCCAGCTTTTGCGGGCATGTTGTAAAGCGATGTTATGATGAGCTTTACAGTGACCGCAGCCATGTGTGCGTAACGCTGTGCCAGTTTGCACCTGCCTTTCAAACGTGCTAAATATAGACGCAAAAACAGCGCACGCTATCTGCTTCAGGTTTGATAAATCACATTGCGTGTGCTAAATGATTACATTTGCATCTCCTCCTCCCAGTATTTTGCGCGTTCTGATGATCTACATGTATTCTGCATATTCATGAAGGCAAACACACTAAATGATTTGTGAGTGCTATTTTGCTCATTTGAAAGACGCAATCCTTGGTGCTCCCGGTTAGTACGTCAGCTTTGTGCGCGCTATCAAGTTTGCACGTGTTTTCATACACGCAAACCTTTAGTAGATCAGGCCCTAAGTGTATTGTGGGCCAGAACCGGGCCAGACCAATCTTGCTATGTGGGTTGTGTTTGTTCCATTTTCGCTCATTGTTCCATTGCAACTCTGAACGCTGCAGGAGCCTGAATTTGTCAAACAAGCTGTCAATCAAGCATTTTTCTAAATCAAATAACTCATTTAATAACTACACTTCTCATAAAAAAGAGCACTTGAACATGAATCAGCATGATAAGATCCAGCTTAAAACAAGGTTAAACAGTGCACTGGTTTACATCCAGGTAGTTAAGCATTATAGTTTTATCTTGGTAGCAATTAACCAGAGCTACAGCCCGGATAGTGATGGGTGGCTACACTACAGCTTACAAACAAAACATGAACAGCACATTACAAGCCTACAGCCTTAAACAATGAGTTATTCTAGTAAATCGTAACGTCAGTAATGCAAATGTCTCAAATTATTATGTATAAATGTATAAAACTATAATCAAAGAACTACTTTTGTTCTGTTTTATCACTCATTGCTGGCAGGTTTGTGAATATAAGACTTATTTCTATCTGTACTCCAGTAGTCCTTTTCTTTATGCTGAATAGCTTCACTCCAGCTGCTGCAGCAGCTCTATTCCCCCACAGAGATCAATACATTTTTATAGGATCTCATGTTGTGTTTGGATATTTGATTCAAAGCCAAACACTGAGCAGAACCAGAGAAGATGCGGCACATTCATCGCTTTGGATTCAGCAGCTTCCTCTGCATTTAAGACTCTTGATCCTTCTGTGCTGAACCTTCCTCGCCGACTCGCGCTGAAGTCGTGACATCAGTGCTCGGCTTTGATCACCTTGTCAACAGATATATCTCTGGCTTGAAGAAGGCAAAGGTAGGGAGGAAGAGCGACACAGGGATCAGAAGCCGGCATTTCCAGCAATTAATAGGGCGTTCCACATCATTAGTCTGAGCGAGTGTTAATAAAGCTGAGTGTTTGAGTGGGCCACAAGAGGTTATTTAAATGCAAAAGAGCCCAGGAGCCCTGACCGATCCATCTCATAAGACTGACTGTGGACTAAATGTTTGATTCATAATCTCCTAGTAATGACTTTGCTGTCAGAAAAGGTGTCAGAGTCAGATTTCATCCTCACCTTGTTTGCATACTGCTGCAGGACCTTTAAGGTGAATGCAATGACAAAAGCCCATGAAGAGCCATCATACCTCTTCCTGCAAATTCACCCTCTCAAAGATAAGGGATAAAATGTGTGAATTTACACACATGCCAAATCAACAGTGTGCAGACGGAGGGACAGCAAAAGAGATTGTGCTGTCTACTTCCGCCATTTTTTGCGTTGGAAGCAGTGTTGCCAACTTAGCGACTTTGTCCCTATATTTAGCGAGTTTTAAGACCCCTTTAGCGACTCTTTTTCAAAAAAGCGACTAGTGCGGTGGCCCTGAGAGCTCACAGCACTGCAACTTAAGCAAACACATGCAAAAAGACAAAACACAAGCAAATTAAGAAAACATCTTCATCCATTTGACAACACGTGCGCAGCATTTAGAAAACGGGCTGCAAAGACCACAACATATTAGCAAAACGAGCTGCAAAGACCACAACACAACACATTAGAAAAATGCGATTTAAAGACCACAACACAACACATTAGAAAAATGCGATTTAAAGACCACAACACAACACATTAGAAAAATGTGATTTAAAGACCACAACACAACACATTAGAAAAATGCGATTTAAAGACCACAACACAACATATTAGAAAAACGAGCTGCAAAGACCACAACACAACACATTAGAAAAATGTGATTTAAAGACCACAACACAACACATTAGAAAAATGTGATTTAAAGACCACAACACAACACATTAGAAAAATGCGATTTTAAGACCACAGCACAACACATTAGAAAAACATGATGCAAATAGACCACAACACAACACATTAGAAAAAGATGCTGCAAAGACCACAACACAACGGAAGTGTTTCCAGAAGACACTTAAAAGTGATGAACACGTCCAGTCAAGCTTGTAGTTTAACAGCAGATCACTGCAATAGGCTGAATCATGCGATCACAATGTTAAAATAAATCAAAAACACTTACTTTTTTATCTCATTTTCCAACACAACTGATGGTTAGAGAGCCTCATCATCATTATTATTATTATTATTATTATTATTATAGTCAGTATGGACTGGCACCCAGCACCTTGTTCTGCCTTCCTGCACTTCAGCCTGCGCCTCTCCAGGCATACCTTGTCCCTGATGTCCCGAATGTGGGGACAACCTAGTAATAAAAGTTATAAGTGATATAAGTTTTTTATAACTCAGCACTCAGAGACCACTTGAAATGAATAATTTTCAAATGCTGCAGTTTCCTCGTCCTCTGGTTCAAAGTCAGACAGCTAAAACATGCAGGATTGGAGTAAACCCTCTCTGCTTTGGGCCGTGTTTGTGGTGAATGTTGCCATGGTTTAGTTTGACTGACATATGTCAATCAAAACATTAGCTGCAACACCCACACTGACCTGAGAGATGGTCTTATGGTCAAAAATAAGCTGTTTTTTGATCAAGGTTCTCAAACAGGTATGAGTGTTATTTTCCACCCACATTTTGTGGATGCTTAATGACACATTAAATGTTGATATTCTGCATGAATTAATATTTCAAGTCATTTTCCTAGAGGCTTCAAACTCAGGTTGAGTAACATATCTGTGGATGAGGTAGCCTTGTTTCCCTGTGCAAAGTATTTCAAGCCAAAGTTCCCCAACATAATTTTAGCAGAACAGCCAGGAGGGGGTAATTTACAATGACAGGAAACATTAGCACCATTACTTAATCAGGCAATACAAGTATAAGTGTGCATTGTAAGAAAAAATGAAACACACTGTCAGGGAACATTTAGCTTTCTATGATTAAAGCTAGCTGCATTACCATCAAAGCCAGCTACAACCTGTAAACACAGAGAAGTGGTCATTTTCTGGATAATGGCTTTGGGAATAATTTCTGTGCTACAATCAGAATGCTATTCAATCACACCTCTCGGAACAAACTTCAAAAAACAGATAAAGGAATAAGAGGTGTGTAGTGATGCATGCATGCTCTGAAAACATGCCTATTAAGTGCATTATTGTTTTGCCTCCACTTTCCAGTCACACAAACACTTCTTAATTCACAGGAGCTGAGTGACACCCTCGTGTTAGCACCCTTAACACTTGGAAAGTCTTTTCATCATCACACCAAGAAATGTTGTCAGGCATTTGAGTTACCCAACTGTGAGGGTGATCTGACAGAGGGATTTCAGGAAGGAATAATTAGCAAGGAGTTTGAGTTTGTAGAACTGCAAAGAGGGGACTTCTTTGTCTGATTAATACGGGGAAGAGTATAATTGGGGGTTAAGACATTTCTACGCACATTTGCAGCGGTAGGAGATCTTATATTTTTTTCTTTGGATTTTTTAAAAGGAGAAGAACACAAAATCACAAAACATAATGTAAACAGACTTAAGGGAAAAACAAGAGACACCACAGCAACAGACATGACACAGGTTTGGGGGGGTACATGAGTAGCATATTTTATATATCATTCTGTGGATGCCCCAGGGTGCAAAATTCATAATCAACTCATTACAGATGAATACAGCTACTTACCTGTAGCTTACCTTACCAGGTGACTGAAAAGCATGAATAAGAGCAGGCAAATAACAATAAGAAAGAACTTCATTGCCGTAGATGGCCTGCTGCTGTTGACGTTCCAGACTCCAGCTGATACAGACGTGCCAGTGGCTACAACTACTACTACCCATCTTACCACTGTCATCTCTCTCTCTCTTCATCTCTTCTATCCCTCTTTCCAACCACAACTCAGCCTCAGCAGATGTCTGACATGAGTCTGGTCCTGCTGGAGGTTTCTGCCTGTTAGAGGAAGTTTGTCCTTGACACTGTAACTCTAAATGCTGCAAAGTGCTCTGCTCATGGTGGATTAAGATTAGGTCAGACTGAGTCTTAACATGTTTTGAAGATGGGTCCTTGTTAATAATGCACCTATGACCATAAGGGCTTGACAGAAGGACAGTCCAATAGCAAATGAAATAAAAAGCCACAATGGCCACAAGTGTACCAACTAAAATCAGAGACATCTTTGAGAGTCTGAGGGCCAAATTCCACCAGATCTGTGTGGTTTGTCTCCGATCCATCATGACATTGCATCTTATAAGTTTCTATTCTAGTCAATGTGTTAACTTCCACTGGATCCACTCCATTGTGTTTCGGCCCCGTCTCTGATCTGGCTTGTCAGATACGGAAGACTTCTATTTTTGCCGGATGCTGGAGCACAATGCACAAATCTCAACAGAGCAGATGGAGCGGGACAGGAAGTCAGGCACCAAAACAAAATGAAAACATCCGGTTCAAATTCAGAATAAAACACTCTGTGTTATCACCAGATTGTATTTCACTTAACTACAACAGCAAACCATCATGAAGAGCAGAGCCAGGCCTGGAGTCAACAGGTCAGAGGTTTTCAGAGGACCAGAAAGACAACATGGATGAGGAGAGGAGGAGGAGAAAACCTCGGTCACATGACTCCAGCTGTCCAGTGTTCTGGACCGGACACAGATCTGGTGGAAGTCCAATGTTAAGGGGTCACATAAGCTCTGGATAAAACTGTATTGAATAATCTTGTATCCAACACAATGTGATGAATGAAGGACAGATCTCCGTATGGAAGCCCACTTTGAGGTCACGCTCCCATGCTTCTTGAGTAGAAGTGCACACTTTATGATCATCAAATGACATAAATTTAGGTTGGGCAAAGAAATTAGTGTAGCAGTGTTAAAAGATCAAATAAAAGGAAGGAGAGGAGATAAGCGGACTGTTATGTTGGTCTGAAAACTCCAAAATGATGTTTGTTACATGGAGTCCTATAAGCATTTTCTAGAGTGGGATTGTGGGAGTGTTCATTTGCAGTAAAAATCAAGATTGATGTTTAGACTGTCACAATAACAGGTCTTTCAGTGTGTGAGGTTTTGCAGGTGCTGTAAACCATGATAAAGTTTGGTGGTGCAGAAAAACAGATGAGCAAAATGTCCCAATGCCGACTGATTTGCATCGATGCAGAAAGCCAAAATGACAGCCCACATAGATGTTTTCATCGCTTTAAAACACAGCACAGCTTCTGAGTGCTGAAAGTATGAAGCTGCTGATGTGGTTAGCTGCGACTTTTATATTCTAAATGCCTCACAGTCGAGCAATTACTTCCAAGCCTGAGAGAAGAAAAGGCAGTTCAGTACATAAAAAAAAAAAATGTTAAAAAATATCGTATGATCTTCATATTCTCCATGAAAACCAAGCTCCTGCTTGGTGCGGGACTATCCAGCGCGGTTGGAGATCAAATGGCCTGCCAGCCAGCCGAGGCGACCTGTGGCAGCCAGCGCCACCCCCAGCCGCCTCTTGAAAGGAGACACAATCCCGATAAATGTATTCCTGTCAACATTGCTGCGATGCCTTTTTAATACAGCCCCGGGAGGATTCAGGGCAAGAACAGCCTGAGTCAAACTCCATTTCTCTCTGCTGAAAGAGAGATGTGACAAGAGCCCCATGCAGGTCAGGGACAGTCTGTCACTGTCTGGCTGCCATAGAGGACACAGAGAGAAGTTTTTTTTGATGATTATTTTTGATTTTCACAAAGCTGAATAAACCCAAATCAAGCCGAGCAGAGTGGTGCGACACCTTTCAAGACTGAACTCCATCAGTTCTTAGTATGTGATTGTTGAGGAGAAGAATAATCAGGACCAGTGGCGACAGGAACAGACCAGCGCAAGTGAGGAAAGAGCAATTTAGAGGTGCAGACGCATTTTCAGCACAGTATGAAACTAAGGTTTGAGTCAGAGTGGAACAGTTGCTTTGTTACTTTCGGGGTAGGTTTGTAAATGGCAGGCACATGGCTGGGAGCTTCTGTACATGCTCCCATTGTGACAATCCTTTACTCACTATCACTGATCACAACATGTACTGGAAGGCTTTAGTTACTAATTAAACACAGAATAACAAAAACTAACTACAACAACCAAACAAACAAAAACAGGAGCCACTAAGGGCCCGATCTACCAAAGGTTTGCATGTATAAAAACATATGTAAACTTGATGGCGCACGCAAAGCTGACATACTAACCGGGAGCACCGATGATTGCATCTGTCAAATGAGCAAAATAGCACTCGCTATCCATTTAGCGTGTTTGCCATCATGAATATGCAGAATACGTGTAGATCATCAGAACGTGCAAAATACTGGGAGGAGGAGATGCAAATGTAATCATTTAGCACACGCAATGTGATTTATCAAACCTGAAGCAGATAGCGGGCGATGTTTTTGCTTCTATATTTAGCACGTTTGAAAGGTAGGTGCAAACTGGCACAGCGTTACGCACAAATGTCTGCGGTCACTGTAAAGCTTATCATAACACCGCTTTACAAACAACATGCCTGCAACAGCGAGGCTTACAAGCATTACTACATTTTATACACACGGGTATGTCATTTTGAAGTCAATCAAACAGACAGGAAGTCTAACAAACCAAGAGAACCACAAAAACATTAGGCTAATAATAAAACAACACAAAGTCAAAGCAGTTCAGCACCACGGATTGCGACCGCATCATTCTGACACCCACTTTAAATTTTTCAACTAATGAGAGCACAGTGGGTCACTGTATCAACAGATATAAAGTTTAGTAATATTGGCACAGCGGCCCACATGTTCACATACAAACAAAAAATCAATATGAAGTACTCGGCCTACTCACCACTGTTTGAAGGATGACCCTTATGACCCGCGGACTTGTCCACGATGCTCTGTATGTCCATTTTCTTTGATCTGTCATACTCAATGGACAACATGGCAAGTCCACTCAGTCTCTCCTGTCCCACCGTGTTCCTCAAGGGGTTTTTAGTTAGTTTTAACTTGGAGAATGAGTGCTCAGAAGTTCCAACGGTGATGGGAAGAGTCAAAAATAACAGGAGGGTGCAAACCTTACTGAATGCAGAAGTTACTCATCATCCGCCTCCCCACACCCAACCTGTCTGACCTCAACAACAGAGCCATCACACGCAGAGCACGCACTATAACACTGGACCCCCAACACCCCCTCTACTCAGTCTTCACACTACTCCCCTCCAGTCGCAGGTACAGATCCCCTTACTGTAGGCGAGCCCGGTTTGGCAGAAGCTTCGTCCCATCGGCCATTGCACTGCTAAACAGAATGCCACTGTAATGTGTTCGGTGTGTTCATATGTGTCCGGTGTGCATATTTGTGTCCAGTGTGTTCATATGTGTTCGGTGTGTTTTATATGTGCCCAGTGTGTGCATATGTGTCTGGTGTGTATATTTGTGGGATGCGGGGCACCATTGCTGTGAGGCTGGGTGGATGGTTATGGTTATTGTGTTCACACATGTATTCCTGTACAGACGGTGGCAACAAATCTCCTTATTAAGGACAAATAAAGATCTATCTATCTATCTATCTACTGCTGGGTGGTTGACAATGAGCCTTTTTGCCAGATCCACAACAGACTTTTGCTTTGGTATCTGGTCCCTGAAAGAGGTTCTAAAAGAAAGGCAGCTCTGCGTAACTCCTCATCTCGTGCTTGCAGCAGTGTGTTGGGGTGAATTGCCTCAAACATGTTCACAGTTCCATTTAAGCTGGTGAATCTTTGGGACAGTTGCTGGATGATGATATCAGGCATTAAAAACGTTCACCCGAAAGTTGCTCTCTGCGTCATTGAGGCGACTGTCTTCATCAAAGTGACGCCTAACTTTTCTGGCCCTGGTTGTTTCAAACTGCAAATGACTTCCCAGTTTAGTAGCTAGAGCAAGAGTGGGAGACTTAGCCTCATCAAATTGCTCTCTGAACTCCATCAAAACACTGATTGCATTTTGGAGTAGAGTAGATGCGTTTATTTCATCGGCAGATCTTTTCATTTTTCACAGCATTCACCTTTTCACAGATGGCCTCCCAGATGTCTGTTTATTTGCGTCCTCCACCAAGACCTCCAACTCCATGGCTTCAAATTTCCTTTTTCGTTTATGGCCAATTTGCTTTCCCAAACTCTCCATGGTGACAGCCAGTAGCACATGCAAAATCCTCATTAAAATAGAGCGGTCTGCAACACTTTTGCACTTGTTAAATTATTATTTGCACACGCAAACTAGCGCTCGTTATTTGGGATCTTAGTAGATCAGGCGCTTAGTTGTTCTAATACCAAATAACTGGGAAAACTCACACATCACCTACAGCTAACGGGAAACTTCCACCACATTCATGTCCGATCCGTTGCGGCAAAACTTTCATTTCTGCTTGATGCTGGAGCACGGCGCATCAATTCAGAAGAGAGCAGATCAAGCAAAACAGGATATCAGGCCCCAAAACAACATCAGGTTAATTTCAGGAAAAAACAAATGTGTTGATGACAGGTCTTATTCATTTAACTACATTTACAAATGTCACAATGGATAAAGCGAGGCTGGGAGTGAACAGGTCAGAGGTCTTCAGAGGTTATTGACGACAATATGGATGAGGAGAAGCTCATCAATGAGGTGGACAAAATTCTTCTTCTTCAACTCCTTCAGCTGGGAACAAGAGCCCTATGTCTGTTTGTTGTTGTTTCTAAACCACTTACAAGGTGATTCAGCCAAAATGATGAAATAAACCTCAGCACTTTGCTCACAGGAATATGTCTTATTTAAAAATAACTCTGAGTCAGTGTGGTTTATATGAAATAATTTCTTCATTCTTTGCCTCCAGATTTAGAAGGCACATAACTCAACTACAGTACATTTATTGAACGTTAAAGCTAGGGTTGGTAGGCACGGGAAACTAGCATGAATTTAAATGTAACATTGTGTGCATTTGACATACACGAGCGCCGCTGCTTTGCAACCATATGATCTAGGGATGTGTCGGTCGCGAACGATCCGGCTCTAAGAGCCAGCTCTTTGAAGTGAACGACCTTGTCTTTTTCTGTGAAAGCCTCACCTGATTGGTCAAGACATGTGGTGGCGTCTTGACCAATCACGTGTCTACATTGAGCAGAACGGGGAGGGGAGAGGTTACAGACACGCAGCACAGTGAGCACACCAACAGGAGGGAGACGAGAGGGAGAACATGCGCGACAGACAGAAAGGCACTGGAAAGGTGAGAAAACGAGTGACTGCAGGAAACACAGTAAACTTTAGACACATTTAAAAGGCATAGACTGTTAAACGGCAGAGTATAGACTGTGCAAGGTGAAAATTTCATCAATCAGGCTCCACAAAAAACCTGCAAAGGCACATTAGAAGTGTCTGTGAAGGTTCTCAGTCATCCAGGTCATGGACATTAGAAGTGTTTATCCATTAGTGCAATAAGTGAGGAATAAAGACAGTGAAGGGAACCTGCTGTTAATGAAGGGGTTTAAAAGTTTATAAATAATATACATTCAATCAGAGATTGGACCTTTTTGTCTAATTGAGATGAGTCTTGTTTTTGTACTTTACAATTATTTTTTTTAGACCACTGCTCCATGTTGAGTATATAAATAAAACCTTATGAATAATACACATTTGATATAATGTATGTTTTTTACATTAGTTACTCATTTTACATATTTTACATTATTTTAGGTCATACATTAATTTAAACAAGAAGAAATCTGAGGAGCCACTCGGGAGCCGAAAGAGCCGGCTCTTTGTAGTGAGCCGAGGCAAAAGAACTGGCTCTCTAAAAAGAGCCGGAATTTCCATCACTAATATGATCGGGACTGATTCAAAACCAGTCCTCAGCACATCGTTTGTGTTTTGCACTAATTTACTTGAGTACTGTACTTAAAGCTAGGGTTGGTAGTCTCGGAAAACCAGCATGAATTTGAATGTAGCTTTTCCTCATGACTCCGTCTAACCCCTCCCCTCCTCCCTCAGAGCTCCTCCAAAACGACGCCCCCCCTCCCTACTCACATGCACGAGCGCCGCTGACTTGCGACCATATGATGGTGACTGATTCAAAACCGGTCCTCACCAAAACATTCTCATAGTGAAAGTTAAAAACACAAACAAACATGGCTGCTGTTAGTACTCACAACTATCATGCTAGCATTATCCAGCTGTAACCGGTGACACGATATCAGGAGAAAAGTTATAACACATATATAACACTGTAACAGCTCTACTGTTTGTTAAACGTGTTCAGTGTAGATGCTCTTAATTCCTACAGTGTTGACGGTCAGTGAAGGCATCAGGAGAGGTGTAGAGTGTGCGAGTGGGAGAGAGGAGAGACAAGAGGAGAAGTTCTTCATTCATTCAAACATTGATTGTTGTTTTGTTGGTTGTCGTGATCACGGCCGACAGTGACCGGTTATTAAAGATCAACGTGTTCACGAATCCGGACGCTCGTCATCCCTACAGCGTCCGGACAGACGCTACAATAAATATATATTTTCTGTAGGACTTACTGAACGTCATTAATTATTCTGCTTGTTGGTGAGAGCTTTTTAGACTCTGATCCGGACTACAGTCCTGAGCAAAGCACCTCATCGCGTCAGAGGGGACAGGCCCGAGGACGAGCGAGAGGGGCAGTCAGTAGAGTCAGGGGAAGTAGAGGCAGGAGACGCGGACTCGGAGGAGTGCACGCCGGGGAAATGTACGCGCAGGAGGAGGGCAGAACGGCTGGACGGGATTTGATTGGTTTAAAATTTGGGGAGACAAAAAACAGTGATTGGTTGGTGATGTCCCAGGTTTACTCCGGCTGTAGATAGCAGTTTTTTTTCACTCTTTTTTAGGAACACATCATGTATTGATTACCATCAGGACATAAAGATCATTTTAACCAGTATGACAAAAAGTGTATCTAAATCTGATTTAAGTAAATTTTTTCTGTACTTTACTTGAGTATTATTTTTTGGGGGAACTTATTACTTTTACTCCCCTACATTTAAAGACAATTATTTTACTTTCACTCCACTACATTTCTATCAATGCTCTAGTTACTCACTACTTTAGCTTTGAAGTCAGCTCATGAATTTCCTTCTTTTTTCTGAAATCTGATCCTAAGACAGTAAACTGTGTTTGTGTAGTTCTGTTTGTCTCAGTGGTTTAGTCGTACCTGTATATCGTGCGTCTCCACGGTTGAACATGAAGCAAACACAGAGCATCACTCAGATCAGGCAGTTCATGTAGAGGTGGTAATGATGGCTATAACTCTCCACCTGAGCACCCATGGTCATATCTTCAGCCCGTGTTAGAGGTTTTTAAAATGATGAATGATACGTATGGTTTGAAATGTTCTCCCTGTTTCCCACTCTGATCAAACAAACAAACATTCACTGTCCAACCTGAGAGAGCGTGTTGAGCTACGTAACATTTGTTCCATTCCAGATGAACATTTCAAACTAAGGTGTCTGTGCTTGGAGTAACTTAGTTTCTGTTTTTAATTCCATGGTATCGTTATTACAGATTTCAAGTAATGGTTTCTGAATAAACATAATGTAACAGAATGTACTTCTATGTATTCTTCACTGCACTCATGTATTTTGAAAATACAACATTTTGAGATATTTTAAAAAGTACTTTGAATACTTCAGTATTTTTAAAAGGAAGTACTATAGTACTTTAACTCAAGTAATAATCTGACAGAGCAACTTTCACTTGTAATGGAGTGATATTTGACATGAAGTATCTATACTTTGACATAAGTTATGAAGCTGTGTACTTTGTCCACCACTGCACATCATGCTGTAGCTTGATTTGGTGTTTGAGTACATAGGTGCAGTGATGGTGGAGCTTTGTTAAGTATGAACACACATCAGAGGGGCATCGATATTTATCCACCTGAATGAAAGTTGTTAAAAGCTCGAAACATTCTGACAGAAAGACATAAAGATAAGTTTATGTTAACACAGAACAAAACGTGCAAGGACTTGCCACCATGTGCCCACCTGTCATTCAAATCTGTAATGCCCCTAATTATGCAAATCTAAACCTAACCTTAAGCCTTAAAATCAAAACAATTAAATTCAGTCCCATTACAGTGTGCATGAAATTGGTTATTAAGACCATAACAGTTTTTTGTACCAGGCTGTAAACATTTGCTGTAAAAATTAGTATTTAAATGGATGTAAATGGGGATTCTTTTACTTTTGGCGCCAGCCTCTAGTGGACACTACAGGAACTGCACTTTATTGATAACCTTGTTTTTTAGAAGTTGGTGTAAAGTTGGACCAGAGACAAAAATGTAAGAGATAGATTGGCATATTTTGTTTGTAATTTTCCAATAACTTGAGATTTTAGACACTTACAGTATGAAACAGTTTGGATTATTTTTATTTCCTTTCTGTCATCAATAAACCTCAGATTTGTATTTCTCTTTGTTGCAAGAAAGAAATCCCATGGCACTGTAATGTGGTGCTTTCATTTTTATTTAACACAATTCAAAAACAACCTACAAGGATCGAGTCCTTGCAGGCAACAAAAGCTGCGATTCTCCTGAAGACTGGCTGTTTCCGAAATCGCCTACTATACTAGCAGTACGTA
This sequence comes from Notolabrus celidotus, assembly GCF_009762535.1. Classification (NCBI taxonomy): domain Eukaryota; kingdom Metazoa; phylum Chordata; class Actinopteri; order Labriformes; family Labridae; genus Notolabrus; species Notolabrus celidotus. The sequence goes on from NC_048292.1 coordinate 26,379,226, forward strand.
CTGATATGTCCAAAATCCAGTATGTAGTAAGTAGTATGTGAACAAGAGCAAAATCCGCAGTAAGCCAAAACTCCCCGGATGTCTACTGATTCGGGAAAATATCTCAGTATGCATCGGACCAGTCTGCCTCGCGTACTGTTTCCCATAATACACAGCGCTCGTTCTGCTTTTTCTTTTTCCTCATTTTTTGAGGAAATCTGTTTTTGGGTGCAGTGAAAGTTATCAAATTATATATAAACCACTTCCTAACTTTTTAAATCATAAATGGATGCTAAATAAGCATTTTATTTATCGGCTTCGCCGTTGTTTACTTCCGCTTTCCGAAACCGGAAATCCAGCGAAGTCTGGCTCAGCATGCTGCATGACAGATCGGACAGAACAGTCATACTACATACTAAATTCAAACGCAGTATGTAGTAGGCAATACTTACTGCCTACTACATTAGTAAGTAGTATGTAGCAGGCCGTGTCGGAAACATCCACTTTGGCCTCTTCTTTTTGCCACTAGAGGGAGCTGTGGTCTCAGTTGGGGAGTCTTTTAGTGCAGCTTCATCACCTGTTTTTTCGCTGTGTGAGAAGAGAGGTAGTTCTTCCTCAGGTGAACTGGGCTCTGACTCTTTTTCATGAGACTCTTTGAGTTGAGCCCCATTAGAGGTCTGGGACACTGAATCCTCAGCGTCAGAGCGGGGAGGTAGACCTCCATCAGAGTTCCAGGTAGCTGCATCCCCTTGAAAGGAGGTTTGTTCTCCCTCAGAGGACCAGGAGTCTTCATAATCCCAGTAGAGGTGAGAGAGTATTTCTCCCTCTGAAAACCGGGACTCTGGGTCCCCGTCACTGGAGAGAGGTCACCTCTGAGCCATCTGCAGCCCAGAGAGGAGGTGGATCTCCACCCGAATGCCAGGAGTCTGGATCTTCATCACAGGGGTCAGTGGCTGCTGCTCTGTTGGGTGACCCAGTGGTGGGATCATCCTCAGTGGAGGAGGTGTCATCGCCTCCATAAAGTGACCCAAGGTTTGGAGCTGTACCTCTGGATTCAGTAGGCATGTCTGCACCATAGGACCCTGGATCTTGGCAGATACTCATCATGACTTGTGAGTCTCTCAGGCTAGATGTATTAAAAAAACAACAATCAATGAATCATGAATCAATCAGACAATCAGGCTCTCCAGCATCTTGTGTTATCTACCAAACAAACACAAGCCTCTTTCACACTCATGGAAACTCTCCTGACTCTAAACAGGCGAGGTTCAGGTCTAAGCAGCACACTCCTGCAGGTATCCTGTTCTGGATGACCCTAAATGATGAGTGCAAGTGTGATAGTGGTTTCTCAGTCACTTACTAGCCTGAGTGCTGGGTCAGGTCGGTCATTGTGATGAATTGATGCTGCAGAGCTTGATGGGGCGTGACTCTTTGGGACCCGTTGAGGTGCAGCAGACCTTTAATGAGGTCCACAAAAGCCCTTTTGTTCTTAGATTCTGCAGGGCCCTCATCTGGATACAACTGGATTTGGAAACAGATTCAGGTGAGTTAGACTTCACAGAGACAGATCAGTGACTCATGCTGATTCAGTCTGCACTCACTGAGCACAGAGAGTACCTACATTCACCAGAGCATCCAGAGAGCTCAGCAGATCGATGCAACTTTAACGATCTTGTGCTTCAATTCCTCTCACAGCTATGTACTCCTCAGGAGTCTAAAGGTAGAAAATACACGAGAGAATTATTTAAAAGAGTTCAAAATAAGTGCTTTAACTAACTCAAACACAGAAGAACGTCGTTACTGTACCAGAAGTCTCCATTTAGGACCGTCAGCAGCCTCCTCCTCAGAGAAAAATCAAGGAGTGTACCCTCCAGCATGGAGTTCATGGTCCTTCGGCTGACCCAAAACCTCCACCATGCACCTCATCTGCAGTCAGAACATACACAGTCACAACACCTGACATCCTGTGCAAGACTCTAAGCTGTTTAAGGAAGCCTACATACCATTTGATAGTCACAATTAACTGGGAAGAGGTTCTCGGCGAGGAAGAGGAAGGCTAGGATGAAGCCTACTCCCCAAATATCTATCGCCTCTGTGATCGTCAGGCCGAGGGCAACCTCTGGAGCCCTGATGAGGACGACAAGAACCACCACATGTCATTTATGAACAGTCTTTCAGAATCAAGAGGACAACAAGGGTGTTTACATGAAAGAATAAACCTGCCTGTATCCGAGCGTTTGGATCGCCATCCCAGGCTGGACTTTGGAGGCTTGGGGTGGCCTCGCCAAAGTCTATTAGTTTGATCCTTAAGGCTTGGTCCAGCTTGTTGATAACCATGATGTTATCTGGTTTTATATCAGTATGCAAGATGCCAAGACTCTTCAGTGCATCCAAGGCAACAAAGAGCTGCAGAGACTATACTGTTCAGTTTTATATTCTCGGCTGTGTACGGTCTGTGATCTGTGGGAGATATGTACAGCAGATGATTGGCTCTGTATAACAATGTTAACTACCTGCTTTGCAATTGGTCTGATCTCATTCAGGAACATTGATTCCCAATCCCGGTGTGAGAGCGGGTCATAGAGATTTGTTTTGAGCAGTTCGAATGCGAGGCAGGTTCGTCCCATGTGGGTGAACTGCTCAAAAAACTTCACCAAATCGGTGGCATCTGGATTGAGGACTGAGAGGACCTTTAAGATGGACACCTGAGGAGACAGAACAACAGTTTGTATACCGTCGGCCTTCTTATGGAGCAGTTTAATGGAGTCTGTAATATGTAGTGATGAGCAGATGAATCTATTGATTTGTTGTAAGAATCAAAATAAGTCTGAGAGGTTACCTCTTTCTCAGTATCCAGGATCAATCAGGATCCTTTTTCAGGATCTTGACAGCGACGGCCTCTTTGGTTTTGAGGTTCTGGCACCTGGCCACCTTACCGAAGCACCCCTCGCCGATGAACTCCAGAACGGAGTGATCTGCCTGGCTGCCACAAAGGGTCTGACCGGCCTGGATGTCAGGCTCTGTTACAGGAACTGAAGAGAGATCATGTGACGTCAGTGTGTGAGCGTGGGAGACATTGTAAAGTTCATGTTTCTTTATTTAGTGAAGACAAAGAAACAAAGTATGAACGTTTTAAAAAGATAAGAGTGGAGATCACAGGATCACATCAGTACTTTAGTCATTTCAAATACTGAGCAAGTTCAATATAATTCCACTCATCAGTCGAGACGGTTTCTTTACATTTTATAGTTTGTGCTGATTTATTTCGAGAGTAACTTAGTTGCTGTTTTTATTCCATGGTATAGTTTTTAGAGAAATAGTTTCTAAATAAACCGAATGTAACAGAATGTACTCCTATGTAGTCTTGACTGCACTTATGCTTTGTGAAAATACAACATGTTGAGATATTTTAAAAAGTACTTTGAATACTTAAAGTGTAACTTAACCCCCAACCACTTTTTTTTTTAGCTGAGAACAAATGTATATAAGGATTTAGTAGCGCTGTTAATCAATGTGGGTCTTGATTCCAGTAGTTGAGCATAAAGTATTAAAATTCCTCAAATTGTGTTGAAAATGTGTGCAGAGACTGCACTCTGCAGGTCCAAACCTGACTACTGCAATTGAGTTTTTCTATTGGCTGGCTGAGTTCATGGTGACGTATTTGGTACTTGTGTCTGTCATCGTACCTTATATAACCTAGCTCACCACATTTCGTGGAGTTTGTGGAATGTGTTGAGGGGTTTAGTTACACTTTAAGTATTTTTTAAAAGCAAGTACTTCAGTACTTTAAAGGTGACATATCACGCTTTTTTCATCAATATATATTGGTCTAAGAGGTCCCCAAAGCATGTCTTTAAAGTTTATGCTCAAAAAAACACTTTGAAATCAGATTTTGGTCTGCCTGAAAAACCCTCTTCTTCAGTCCTCCTCAGAACACTCTGTTTTCTCTCTGACCACGCCCCCTCAGGAAGTGGATGTGCCTCGGCTCTCCAGCACGTTGATCTAATGTTTACATGTTGGCTGAATATACACGGCTGCTCAGAGATCACGTTACTTCAACCCTCTGAATCTGATCCAGAATCTGATCCTGACGGAGAGGCGCCTGTAGCAGGACCTTTCTGAAGGATTGGTCACAGATTTAGTGTGTCTTGTTGTTTTATTTATCAGTATGTCGACGTGTGTCTTGGTACACAGCTACGAACATGTAGCTATGTGGCTATGCTAACTAGCGCTAGCACTTATCCATGATAAATAAAAATCATCCACTAGATCTTCAAATCTGCAGACGTGGGGAGTAAAACCTACCTCTGCCAGAAAGGCAGCAGGACCTTTCTGAAGGATTGGTCACATATTTAGTGTTTCTTGTTGTTTTATTTGTCAGTATGTCGACGTGTGTCTTGGTACACAGCTACAGCTACAGCTACAGCTACAGCTACGAACATGTAGCTATGTGGCTATGCCAATTAGCGCTAGCACTTATCCATGACAAATAAAAATCATCCACTAGATCTTCAAATCTGCAGACGTGGGGAGTAAAACCGACCTTTGTGTTTATTAAGACAGCCTACAACTAGCATGCCTCCCTCCTAAGCTCCTTGTTAGCACACATTTGTGCAGGTAATGAAAAACGGAGGAGGGATTCAGTATTATTTTATACAGTCTATGGGCTGAACAAGCTCCGAGCTCTGACTCCGTGACAGACCGGATATTGTTGTTACGTAACAAAAACACGGAAGTCTGAAACGGCTCGTTTCACACACATTTACAGAAAGGTGGAGAAATCAGAACAGGGGCAGAATGGATTTTTTTCATTCTCGGGGGGCTTGTAGACATGCCAGGGAAACATATTTCAGGTAAAGAACCATTAAAAAGTCAATTTTGCATGATATGTCACCTTTAAGTCAAGTAATAATCTGACTGAACAACTTTTACTTGTATTGGAGTAATATTTCACCAGGAGGATCTATACTTTGATTTAAGTAATAAAGATGTGTACTTTGTCCACCATTGCTCAGTGGTGAGAAAACACCAAATCATTCTCATAATGAAAGTTAAAAACACAAACAAACATGAAATGTACGCTTTGCAGGAGGCGGGCAGAACGGCAGGACAGGATTTGATTGGTTTCATCATTTGGCTCCTGATGGCAGGGATTGGTTGGTGTTTTCCCAGGTTTACTCCGGCTGTAGATAGCAGCTTTTTTTACCTCTTTTTTAAGAACACATTATGTATTGATTGCCATCAGGACATAAAGATCATTTTAACCAGTATAACAAAAAGTGGATCTAAATCTGACTACGAACCCCAGCTTTAAGAAGATTTTACTGACTAAACATTGGTTGTTAGCTTCAGACAGAAAGTCTGAATTACAAATCAGTAAAGCTACAATAATATATTCATGTTTTAAAGGAAGAAAACAAAATGACAGTATAACAAAGTCAGAGAAAATAACAATTTCAATTTTCCACTTTTCTATTTTGTCAAGTCACAAATCAAAGCAACTTTGAGGAGCATTGTCCCCTGCAGTACCTTTTATCTCACTGCCTTGTTTTATACATATATTAGTCATGTTTTCTGATAGAGACTCTCATCCTGCTATCTTTAACAGTGAAACTGTTCAATCACAGAGAATTTTTGTTGTGAAAAAAAAAGAAAAAAACAGGATGTTACTCCAGGGTTCTGTTAATCACCTGATCTGACACCTACCCCATCACAAAGGTTTCAGGCATTAAAAATAACCATAAAGACATTTTCAGTCTCATTGCTAATGGACTTGTTTTTTGTAGGTCATAAAGAGAGATAACTGAATTTCAGTCTGTTACGTAACTATTTAAAAACTCCCAACAGGACCTTTAAATACAGGAACTCCTGGAAAAACTGGAAAACCTGGAAAACAGTTTACCAGTTTTCCAGTACTGGAGAACACCTGGAAAATGATTCCAACATGACTGTGTGCGATCTAACAAGATTAAAAAAACACATCCCCATTCAACATTTGTGGCCATTTTTGTCATTCAGATCTATTTAGGTCAATTTATGCTCTGATCCTCTGATTATTATTATTATTTATTTATTTCAGTAAGGCAGCTTCCAGAGTCCTTTGCTGGCTCTTTTGTTTTTTACTTAGCTAATTTTATATTTATTGAGAAAAGAGAAAGCTGAGATGAGAGTTGCCCATCATTAAAGTGTTGTACATCTGCGGTTGCATTATTCTATAATCAATTTGCCATACTTTTTAAGCATGTAAGAGATGATTTCATCGATAGCCATAGACTGCATATCTTCAATGTAGACTTCCACTGAGAGGAACATATTAGACTATTTAGGAACTCAATTAGGAACTACATTTAGACTGTCATACCAGCTTGATCATCACTGAAAATGTCCTTGAAATGTCCTGGAAAATTATCTCTGGAAAAGCAGGGGAACCCTGATTATAGAATAATAACTACTTCCTCTTGTATGTCTTTCAGGACTTTTAGTGCTAATGCTTTTATAAACTTGTTGAAACGTAGTTTTTTTAATCTCTAAAACTTGTACTTTTTGAAAGTTATTTTTTGGGGGACTTTTGCATTTCTTAAATGAAACAGCTGAAGAGAGACAGGAAATGTAGGAGGTAGAGAGCAGAGGGAAGACATGCAAAAAAGGGTCACAGCTGGGAGTCAAGCCGGTGAGCAGGGACTGTAGCCTCTGTGCACAAGGCATGCTTTAACTGCTATAGGCCAAACTGGTGCCCACCTTTACTGCAATAGAAAACCTTTCACACCAATTACATGGACATTTACAGCATCTTTTTTTTTTATCGATGTTCTCCTGCACAAGACCAGTTGCTCTAGCTTTGAATGCATCTTTTTTTTTATTTATGAAGGAGGTTTGTTTCAGCAAAAACAAGCTGACAATGACTGCAGCACCACTGTATGCTCCTCTGAACTGCTGCCTATCCTATGCTTCAGTTTCCAAACACCCTCATCCTTCAGAAGCCTTCAAGGTCATTCACCTGGTGGCCAATAATCCAATGTTCTCAATATCATGCCCGACATTACAGAAGCGCGGCTTTCATGATGGGCCGTCCATGGATTTTATGTCAGGCAAGAAACAATAAGGCATTGATTATGAGAGCCCCACAGACCTTTTTAAGTTCAGTTAATCGTTGCTTTACAGGGTTACAGGCTGGGTTGAAGAGGCTGCTCGTCTGCAGCAAAGGTTTGTGGAGCTCTGTCAGGGTTAAAGGTGCATCAGCTGATAGAGCACAAGGTAGTTCAGAACTTTAAGGTCAAGTGGCGGTCAATTCTTATACTCTGCTCATATCCTGATCCATTCATGTCCGCCCTCAACATTTATCAGGATTGGAAAGGTTACATTCGAGGACTGAATATTGAGCCTTGCAGACGCAGTGAAACAGCTGAGCAACAAGGTGGCTGAAGGAGAGGAGGGATTACAACCAAAGTAAAACAGCCTAAAAAGCAGCTTTTAGTTTTAGGGGTGTTTTGCCTTTTTCTGTAACCTTTCCTTTCCTTTCTTTGTTTTACTTTTAAGCAGAAAATATTATTGTGTTAGGGTGATGGTGCTGGCATATGCAGAGGTTAAAGTTTTCATAGCAGAGATTGCTGGTTAGACTTCCAACCTTGACCTTCTGATGAATATCAATCAATCAATCAATCAATCAATCAGACTTTATTTATAAAGCACTTTTCATACAATGACATTGTAGCACAAAGTGCTGCACATAAAAACAACTTAAAATAGAATAAATTAAGAAAAAGATACCACCCCCAGCTCCGACCCCAAACCCACCCCACAACCCTAAGGTTAAGAACACAATATATGCAATAATGATAATAATAACAATGAAAATGAAATAAATAAATACAAAATAAAAAAGAAGTTGCTGAACAATAAGGAAACGCTCTCATGATATTTTAATGAGGAAACACTGGAGGTGAAATAAGATGTTAAACTCAACACAGGAAATTAAAATCACCAAAATAAAATACATTTCTGAGATAATAAAACACTAAAATATTAAAACTTTAAAAGAAAATAAGATGCTATACTTAAAAAAATAAAAATAAAAAATAAGCATGTAAATAAATAAATAAAATAGAATAAAAGTGACTAATATTTGAACTAGATAATAAATAAATAAGCAAATAAATAAAAGTGTTCTAAGAATAAAACTTAGTTAAAGTGAGACTAAAAAGGTTGGTCTTGAGTTTGCCATTAAAAATGTTGATGCTCTGTGCAGCCCTCAGATCTTCAGGTAGGGTGTTCCACAGGCGTGGGCCATGATAATAAGAAGCTGCCTCACTGTGAGTCTTTGTTCTTACTTTTGGCACCATCAAAAATCCACTACCTGAAGACCTGAGGGCTCTCACTGGCTTATATAATAAAAGCAAATCTGATAAATAAGAAGGGCCAAGACTATTAATAGATTTATAAACCAATAAAATAAAATCTATTTAAAAAGATACTGGAAGCCAATGCAGAGAATATCTTCCCTCACTCGTTACTCTCTATCCCTCTTAGGCCCCCCTCTGATATAGAGGCAACAAAGTTGTTCTACAGAGGGCAGCAGGGCGGTGCAGTGGCAACCACTGCCGCTTCACACCAAGAAGATTCAAAGTTTGCTTCCCAGCTGTGGCCTTCCTGTGTGGAGTTTTCATATTCTTGGGTTCTCTCTTGGTACTGTGGCTTCCTCTCAGAATCAGAAATACTTTATTCACCCTAGGGGAAATTCAATCATTACAGTTGCTCTTATACTCAATTAAGCACAATCATGGTGATGTTGTGGTTGGGAATGTCCTGATGCAGCCACGTTTCTGTAAAGCACAGTACACTGCATTAGCACATCCATTGTATTTGCCAGAGATCTCAGGTTGTCCACGATGAGAGAGGGGATACACGGCTTAAATCCCCTCTACAGTAAGCCTCCTTCTTCCTATACCAGTTATCTTCCCTGGCAGCTTTATGCTTCCTCTCCGTCCACTCCTATGCGTCCTAAATCTACAGAGCTGCAGGATTATCCAGCGGTTTGGCCGCCGAACCGGCTGGCTTCAGCTGAGCACGGGTGTAAACAAAGCAGGATTGCCGGGTAACAGCAATGTGATTAAAAGGTAAAGTTTGCAAATCCACCTTAAAAACAGTCCACAAGTCCCACCAACGGCAACACAGAAGAGGTCACAACTTAAACTCAGTCGAGGCAGATGTGTGTCTAACGAGTCTGGTTCTGCTCAAGGTTTCTGCCTGTAAAAGGAAGTTTGTCCTCCCCGCTGTAACTAGCTAAATACTGCGAGGTGCAATGCTCATGGTGGATTAAGATGAGATAAGACTGAGTCTTACCCTGTCTTGGTGTTGGGTCTTTGTTAATATTTTAACATAGAGTGGTCTAGACCTGCTCTGTTTGTGAAAGCGTCTTGAGATAACGTTTGTTGTGATGTGGCGCAATACATATAAAGATTGACTGATTGATTGAAACAAATTGCCAGAGAAAAATGATGTATGATGGAAAAGGACAGCAAAAAAATGGAAAAGAAGAATGAACAAACTGGAGCCACTGCAACAGGCTGCATACACGGTTGGCATATGCAAACTTAAACGTTACCCTCACAGTCCAAAGTCACACTCTTAAGTTAACCGGCTACTATAAACTGACAATAAGTGCAAGTGTATCTGGTTTTCTGTTTTTGTGCTAGCCCTGTGATAGGCTGGGGATCTATCAGGGAACAAGGATGTACCCTGCCTCTTACCAAATTAACTGGGATAGGCTCCAGCCCCCTGCTCTCCCAAATTTATACATAAAGATAATGGATTACATATTTCCTATAAATAAAAAGGAAATCTCATTGATTTAAATTGACTGCATGGTTGTGTTTGATTTTATTTATTCATAGTAAGTAATGTTCCTAACGTTCATCCTACACATCTAATAAAGAAACTGCCCACCAGTTAATTCATCTTCTTTACAGCCTAAATTAAAAGGCAATAAAAGTAGATGAGCTAAAAAAGTATATGAAAGTGTTGAAGCTTTGTAAAAAAAAATAAAAAAAAAAATAGAAGAAAAATAAACAAACCATGTTTTTCCTTCAACTTTGGCTTAAGAGCCATAAAAACATATCGATCCAAAACAAGCCTCAATGTAGAAAATATGAAACATGAACACTTTTCAAAGCACACAGATTTCTTTTTTTTGAACACGCACTTTGAGACGTACAGATTAAAGTGATCTTTTGAACAGTCTGTTTTTATGTTTTTTCATGCAATGCCATTTCACTTTTTTTATGCCCCCCCCCCTAACTCCTAAAGCTGTCTCACCTTGAGGCTACGTATGTTATCAACTGTATGCTCCTGCTGTTAGATTTTATTGCATTTTACTCTACTGAAAGAGACATGGTAATAGTCAGTTTAACGCACCTTTTTTTCCTACGTAATTTATTGTAAAATGTTTTCCTCTGACACAGAGAACACATTAGCCCCTCTCTGAACTTTTGCATGAGGTGCTCTGCAGAGTATTTGCTGAGGGCTGCAGAGTCAGTGCAGATTACAGGACTTCCAGGTTTGGGTCTCTGCCAGAGGACTACTTTTTGAACAGCTGAGCAGTGACAGTTTGCTGTTAAGTGGGCTTTTCTTCATAGTTTTTAACTGACGGTCCTTATCAATGATCAAACCTCATCAGATTCTGGAAGAACTTCTATGTAGGTCCTAAATTATTCTGAATGTATACCCTTCACTACACATGCTGCAGTGAGGTCACTGTTAAAACAAAGATAAACTATAAAGGCAAATCCTTCATAATCTTTGGTGATGTTACAATAAACATTTAATGATCAGTTTGTGCACCAACAGCATTTGTTTTCTTTTTGCATCTGATTTGAATGAATGAATATCTGACTCCGCTCCTCATCCATGTTGTCTTTCTGGTCCTCTGAAAACCTCTGACCTGTTGACTCCAGGCCTGGCTTCGCTCATCATGACGGTTTGTTGTTGTAGTTAAGTGAAATACGATCTGGTGATAACACAGAGGGCCTGATCTGCTAAGATCTCAAATAATGAGCGCTATATTGCGTGTGCAAACTAAAACATTACACATGCTATTTCTGGGCGTGTTGCGGGTGATCTACTAAGACTGCGTGCGCAAATGATAACGAGTGCAAAAGTGGTGCGGACCGCCCTTAAATGAGGATTTCGCGTGTGCTATCGGCTGTCACCATGGAGAGTTTGAGAGAACAGAGTGGCCATAAACGAAAAATGAAGTTTGAAGCCATGGAGTAGGAGGTCTTGGTGGAGGAGGCAAATAATCACATCGGTGGACTCCAGCAGAGACATCTCATTGTTGCCAGAAGAAACGCTGAGATGTCTCTGGCCATCTGTGAAAAGGTGAATGCTGTGAGAAAGATCTGCTGATGAAATACAAAGAAGATGGCAAGATATCTGAAGAAAAAAAAAAGATAAACTTTCCCTTAATAAAATCTCAGCACATTTCTAATATTAGACACATTTTAATTAGTTCAAAATGAATTATCTTCGTGTGTCTTGTTGAATAAAGAATGGGAAAAAAAATTGTGATTTAATTATCTGCAAAGAAATCAGACGGATGGGTTACAGGCCATTGATCAGGAGGTGAGAGCTGTGTCCAATGTTCCGTGCACTCCGCCGGGAACACTCGTTCATTACGCACGGGTGGACACGGGAGACGCCGGTAAGCTGGAATGATCTATATGAAAAAAAATGCATTGTTGTTAGGACAGGATAGTTTCTCTATAGCATAATAGCATAGCTCCTTTTTATGACTGGCTCCAAATCAGCCCTTAATTAGGTCATGGAGGATTCTTTCTCTCCATCGTCTGTCATTGCACCTATGCCTCCTTCTCGCCACAGTGGCCGCAGCCATATGTGCGTAACACTGTGCCAGTTTGCACCTGAATTTCATATGTGCTAAATATAGTCGCAAAAACACCGCCCGCTATCTGCTTCAAGTTTGATAAATCACATTGCGTGTGCTAAATGATTACATTTTCATCTCCTCCTCCCAGTATTTTGCACATTCTGATGATCTACATGTATTCTGCATTTTCATGAAGGCAAACACGCAAAATGGATTGCGAGTGCTATTTTGCTCATTTGACAGACGCAATTTTCGGTGCTCCCGGATAGTACATCAGCTTTGCGTGCGCTATCAAGTTTGCACATGTTTTTATACACGGAGACCTTTAGTAGACCGGGCCCAGAGTGTTTTATTCTTAAAATTAACCAGATGTTTTCATTTTGTTTTGGTGCCTGACTTCCTGTCCCACTCGATCTACTCTTGTAATGTATGCGTCATTCTTCGGCATCAAGCAAAAATAGAAGTCTTTCGTATCTGACCCGCAGGGCTCTGACCTGCCGGATTAGTGACACAGTCGGAACAGAACACAGCGGATCCAGTGGAAGTTAACACTTTGGCTAGAATAGAAACCTATTAGATCCAGTGACTTGACGGATTGGAGACGGACTGGACACGGATCCAGTGGAATTTGGCCGTAACCCTAACCCAGCCTGAACTGCGTTTTGTCTCTGTGGTGACGGCGCTATGGAACCTCACCACGCTCATCAGCATCGTTTCTCCATCACCAACAAAACAAAATCTAAAAAGGGCAAGACTTTTATATCAATGTTGCCAACAACAATGTCAGAGGAGAAACTAGCTACACCTATTTTTATGAGGCACAGTTTGCAGGTCTAAAGTTACTGCTAAAAGCAAATACAAAGCATGAAGCGCATTTTTAAAAAGACTCAACTACCACTAAATAGGGAAGCAGAGGTACCAGAAGGACAGATTTCGTAACCTAGCAACAAATGTCTGATAAATTAACAAGAGCACCTGGTGGCAGACACAGCACCACAAAAGCACATGTGGCGTTTGAAGTTGGATCTCAGCTGTTATCAATTGATTCCAACAGTGAAAGTTGTTCTTCTCCTTCATGTTGTTTTCAAATGTTTTAAGTTCATAGTATTTTAATATTAACTAGTTAATATTCTAAACTGCTTTTTTTTTATAATTGGATATTCTAAATCAGGAGCTCAATAAGAGCATTCTCAGTTGGTGCAGTTTGAAGTTGGACCGCTTGGATCTCAGCTGTTACCAAGAAATCAAGCAAGTTATTCTTTTTTGAAATTAAATATTTAAATTCAAAATTCATTTAACAGCAAAAAAAAATGTAGAAAATATCATGGGAGATATGTGTGTTAATTATTTGTTTATATTCCATTTTATTTTCTCTTCACGATTCTTTAATTACTACTTTGAATCTACATTGTTTTCTTATCTTATAACTATTATTTCTCTTATTTTGATTATCATTGTTATATTCATTGCTCTATTCAGCTACTTACCTGCTTACCCATTAGAAGTACATATATACAATTATTCTATTTAACATTATTATCTTTTATATTTATTTATTTATTTGTATGTGTGCATACATGTGTGTATGTATGTATGTATGTATGTGTGTATGTATTTACAGTATATATATAGTTATTTCATTTTATGAATGTATATATTATTTTATTTTTTTTATCTTTTGTATGTGTATATAAATGCTTTCATATGACTATGTTTAAAACATGAAAATATGTTTGAAATACTGGACCTGTATTGTGAAGCTTGCATTTTGCCAATAAAAAACTAATCTTGGAAAAAAATAAAACTGCAAAAAAAAAGAAAAGATCATTGGACAAACAATAGGAATACAGCATCAGGGGTTTGATTAAAACAAAAATAAAAACAGGATGAAGTAACGGGTAACAAAAATACACATAAAGAGTAAAACATATTCAAATTAGAACATATCTTTAATGCAGCTTAGCAGCTTTTTTTACTATAGGAGTTGGATAAGGTTTAAAGGTAAAGCTCTATTTCTTCTTCAAAAGCACAAAAAGAGGGTTTGGTTTTTTTAACCTTAAATTCAGAACCTTTCTAAAATCTAGGGCTGTCCCATCTATAAAGACTTTCATTGAATGCTCAGAACCACAAGCTGCTATAAAAGCAAGGTAATGTAACAACAGCTAACTGCTAACAGCTATCTAATGGTAACCTCAGATGTTTTCTTTAAAGGCATATTTTCGGGTTGGTTCATGAAGACGTGTATAACTTTGTATCAGGGGAAAAGCAGTCAAAACAAAGGAAGAGGCTGAATGTGATACATTTTTCATTGATTTTTTTAAGCTGTAAATCAAGCAAAGCTATGTTAGAGAGGTCCCAGACTGAAATAATGAAAGGTGAAAATGTTTATCATGGGTCTCCTTTTATAGATTTGTCAGAAGACGGTCTGAATCTTTGCCTGTGATGGTACTACATGAATCAAAGTTTTGCTGTGTGCTACTAAACAAGGGTGAAAAGAAAACGGCTACAAATATTAAAGGTGACATATCATGCAAAATCGAATTTTTAATGGTTCTCTGCCTGAAATATGTTTCCCTGGCATGTCTACAAACCCCCCGAAAATGAAAAAAATCCATTCTGCCCGTTTTGATTTCTCCACCTTTCTGTAAATGTGTGATTTTGTTACATCACAACAACATCCGGTCTGTCACGGAGTCAGAGCTCAGAGCTTGTTCAGCCCATAGACTGTATAAAATACAACTCAACCCCTCCTCCATTTTTCATTCCCTGCACACATGTGTGCTAACAAGGAGCTTAGAAGGGAGGCATGCTAGTTGTAGGCTGTCTTAATAAACACAGAGGTCGGTTTTACTCCCCATGTCTGCAGATTTGAAGATCTAGTGGATGATTTTTATTTATCATGGAAAAGTGCTAGTGCTAGTTAGCATAGCCACATAGCTACATGTCGTAGCTGTTGCTGTAGCTGTGTACCAAGACACACGTCTACATACTGACAAATAAAACAACAAGAAACACAGAATCTGTGACCAATCCTTCAGAAAGGTCCTGCTGCCTTTCTGGTAGAGGTCGGTTTTACTCCCCACGTCTGCAGATTTGAAGATCTAGTGGATGATTTTTATTTATCATAGATAAGTGCTAACGCTAGTTAGCATAGCCACATAGCTACATGTTCGTAGCTGTGTACCAAGACACACGTCTACATACTGATAAATAAAACAACAAGAAACACCTAATCTGTGACCAATGGTTCAGAAAGGTCCTGCTGCAGGCGCCTCTCCGTCAGGATCAGATTCTGGATCAGATTCAGAGGGTTGAAGTAACGCGGGTCTGTGAGCAGCCGTTTATATTCAGCCAACATGTAAACATTAGATCAACGTGCTGAAGAGCCGAGGCACATCCACTTCCTGAGGGGGCGTGGTCAGAGAGAAAACAGACTGTTCTGAGGAGGACTGAAGAAGAGGGTTTTTCAGGCATGCCAAAATCTGATTTCAAAGTGTTTTTTTGAGCATAAACTTTAAAGACATGTTTTGGGGACCTCTTAGACCAATACATATTGATGAAGTATTCAGAGCGTTTTTGCAAATCAATACATAGAGGATGTACACTTTACATTTTATCCACCACTTCCATACAGTATTCATCGAGTGGAATGGTTTTTACTGTTTTTGAGTTTTACATTCAAAGCACAGATTGCCTGAAAGTCCTAGTCTTTATATTTAGTTTCGCTCCAAAAGGTGTAGAAAAATTCTATCAATCTAACTTTTCAAATATGAATCACATGTTTAATTAAGGAGCACAAAGAACATCATAATCCTCGGCATGTTCTCACGCTCAATCAGAAGTTCCATTCCAGAGAGAGTGAAAGATAATTCAGGCTTCGTCGTAGGTGGTTTTGTGGATTAAATCACCTAATAAGTCTTGATGAAGACACGTCTGCTCACGACCTTCAGCTGTTTTTTTCCTGTTGCCTTTATTGAGCTGTAACAGCTTTGACAGCTTTGTTTCCTTTGCTTCGTGGTTCCAAACCCACATGAACACAGAGTTCTAAAGAACGCACTAACTTTAAAAAGAAATTCTTAATTACAGCATCATGGCTGTCAGTATAATCACAGTCCTTTGAGAGTCTAATGCTGCCAACCAGAAATAATGTCACACATGGTAGCCTAATTAGATTTATGATTAAGAATTCAAACTGTAAACACTATCTCCCTCACTCTTACAGTTGGAGGACAATTATTTGCTTGCCGTACCTAAAGTCTCAAAGTAGTATGGGAGGTAGAGCCTGCAGTTATCAGGCCCCTCTCTTTTGGAATTATCTACCAGTCAGGGACCAGAAGGCAGACACCCTCTCTACTTTTAAAGGTAGGCTTCAAACTTTCCTTTTTGATAAAGCTTATAGTTAGAGCTGCATCAGGCTTGGACCAGCTCTTAGTTATGCTGCTATAGGCCTAGACTACCGGGGGAACTGACACACTAGGATATTATCTTCCCCCATCACTTACTTTAATTCTTCCTGTCCCATTAAAGTTACTAACCATAGACCTATCTGGAGTCCCTGAGCTCCCTTGTCTCGTAGGTTCCTCTGAGACACTGCTGTAGATGGCCTGCTGCTGTGGACGCTCCAGACTCCAGCTACTACTATCCGTCTCATCACTATCCGCTCTCTCTCTCTCTCTCTCTCTCTCTCTCTCTCTCTCTCTCTCATTCTCCTCTATCCCTCTTTCCAACCCCAACTTGGTCGAGGCAGATGTGTGTCTAACATGAGTCTGGTTCTGCTCGAGGTTTCTGCCTGTTAAAAGGAAGTTTGTCCTTGCCGCTGTAACTAGCTAAATACTGCAAGGTGCTCTGCTCATGGTGGATTAAGATGAGATAAGACAGAGTCCTGTCTGTAAGATGGGACTGGATCTTATCCTGTCTTGATGTTGGGTCTCTGTTAGTAATTTAACATTTTGTATGGTCTAGACCTGCTCTGTTTGTAAAGTGTCTTGAGATAACGTTTGTTGTGATATAGCACTAAACAAATAAAGATTGACTGATTGATTACTATCAAATTCCTATGTGAAATTATGGCATCGCCAATGGTACCCAGGAAAATCCTGAACCACACAGAAAGTCAAAGTGTTTTCTATTCCGAGCCCGTCTCTGCCCAGACCATGAAATAATACAAACCCATTATGTTACAAGTTTAGACTTGAAACTAATGAGTAAATCTTTTAAATTTCATCAAAAGCCTTCTTCCAACACTAAGAAATTGGACTCACCCTCCACAGTTCAACAATGCCAACTGTAATCAACACGTCTCCAAACAAAACATCCCATATCTCATTCAAATAGATAATATGCTAACAGAATAACATGTGGTACAAATGCATTTACATAGAAATTAAACCCTAAACTCTGCGATGGCTGCACAGAAATGCAGCATTATGAGTCAATAATTTAGACTAATGACTGCAATAATAGCAGCGTTACCGTAAAAACAACACAAGTGGAATACATTTGCCTTCAGCATGTGTTCCCGGCATCCTGACGGACACCCGCATCCGTCTCGTGTATTTATTTTCCAATGTGCAACAGGCGAGATGACAGCCCGCTGCAGAGAACTCTTCTCCATTTCAAGCGTATTATTTATTCCACTTCTAAAAGCTTTATATGGGAAAAACCTGCTTAATGTTACATTTTATTTTTATCCTGTCAGAAAATGTAGGAATGTGTCCTTGTTGACACTCATGTTCACACGTCCTCTTGGCCGTAACCCTAACCCAGCTCATTTAACACACAGTCACAGCTATCAATGTTTTGTCACCAAAAGATGCGCAGTTATTATTAATTACAGGGTTTGATCTTAATGCCTTGACATTCTTTGTCACCCTGCATTATATTTACACTCTGAAATATCAGGAGAGATGACGAGAGGAGTGATAATGAGCTGAAACTATAAAAGATCAAATCATCACTAATGAAAAAAGACTGATTACTTAATTAAGATTTCACTGTTGTGACACAACCTTTGAGCCTTCTCAATTTATCTTCACAAGATTTGTGGACAGTATTGCATGTAAGGCGTTACTGTGATTAGATTACATTTGTCATCAAGCGGCATCCTCTGATCTTAAAATATGAAGCGTATGCGGAAGTACTAAAAACTGCAGTTCATGGAGCGTCCACTTGAGGCTGGCTGCAGAAACACCAGGAACCACATACAAACCTATTCAAAGGAGACGATCTTTACAGCAGAAATTAACATGTTTACAGCCTGGTTCAAAAAACGGTTTAGGTCTGAATAGCTAACTTATCCATTGGCACACACTGTAGGGGGTGAATTTTTTTATAACTCTGTACTTTTGAAGATATTATACTCAAAAGTTTTGCCCAAACAAGGACATGGCTGACTTGATTGACAGGCGGGCACCCTGTAGCTGTTAATGAAAAGGCTAAAGGCCCGCCTCTTTACGTCACAGTAGCTCGGAAAAAGTGTGGTTGAGTTCAGCATTTCCAATATCAGCCAGCTCCCACTGATTAGGGCTGAACGATTTTGGAAAATAATCTAATTGCGATTATTTTCCTTAATATTGCGATTGAGATTTAGTATAAGATTATTTTTCAAGGTCCTCTTCATGTATTTTTTTAACAAACACAAGTAATAAATCAATCTGTATTATAATAAACAATATCAGATTTATTATACACAAACTGTTCTTTCTCATAGGCTAGACTTCTGTTAAGATAAAGGCAAATGAAGCATGAATTAATATGAAAGACGGTTTATTTATCTACTTCAATTACAGTTGTAAACTTACTGAATCCTTTGACTTGCAGTCTTGTAAGCGTTCACCACAACTAATTAACAAAATTCTGCCAAACAAGTGTTTGAAGTTTAAAGCATGTTTGGATGTGAACCAGCCGACTGAAGGTGTTGCTCACAGGGGAGACTCTCAGCTGGGGGCTGCGGCTGAGTGACAGGTCTCTTTTTTCTCCGCTGCCGGACTGATTCTGACCCGGTTGTGCTCCTGGCTGACACCTGACCACGTAAACATGCTTATTTTCCTCAATAAGAACCAGTAGACAGAAAACTGGACACTGTGAGTCTTAAATATGATTCTGTTCAGTTGTCCTGTTGCAGTAAATCCACATGTTGTCTGGGTCTTCACTGATTCTGCGTCTGAAGCCTGCTCCACATGTTGATATTCAGCGTGTTGATTAATTTGTACGTCCCAATATGATCGGTTCTCCTGCTGAGGTTAGGAGTTACCCAGTGTCCTAGTAGTGTGGCATTGCATGAGGCAGGATAATCTCCATACAGCTACCTATAACTAGTAAAACAGAGAAGTCTAACCTCAAATTTCTACAGGAAGTGTGTGTATTGTGTTCTGTGATGGCTGCGCACTCAGGAGGTAGTCCATCCCCGTTATGGTCAATCAATCAATCAATCAATCAATCTTAATTTGTATAGCGCCAAATCACAACAAACGTTATCTCAAGTCGCTTTTACAAACATAGGAGGTCTAGACCACACTATGTCAAATTATGAACAGAGACCCAACACCAAGACAGGGTAAGACTCAGTCTGACCCCACCTTAATCCATCATGAGCATTGCACATCGCAGTATTTAGCTAGTTACAGTGGTGAGGAAAAACTTCCTTTTAACAGGCAGAAACCTCAGGCAGAACCAGACTCATGTTAGACAGCCATCATGCCTCGACTGAGTTGGGTCTGGAAAGACAGATAGAGGGGAGTAAGAGAGAGAGGTGATAGTGATGAGACGAGTCGTAGAAGCTGTTGCCTAAATATGATTCTGTTCAGTTGTCCTGTTGCAGTAAATCCACATGTTGTCTGGGTCTTCACTGATTCTGCGTCTGAAGCCTGCTCCACATGTTGATATTCAGCGTGTTGATTACTTTGTACGTCCCAATATGATCGGTTCTCCTGCTGAGGCCACTTTTAACAAAACAACAAATCAAAACTTAGCGTGGCTTAAGTTGTTTTCTTCATCCCCCACTCACACGTGTCTCGTTCTTCTGAGTTTTTTTGCCGTCGGCAAATCAGCTGAAAGGCGCATTACGGCCACCTACTGCATGCATGTCACGTAAGGCTGCGTCTGTGTACATGAAACTTTTTTTTTTTTTTTTATCGCAGCCTTTGCGATTTGATAATTGCATTCTATTACATTGCGATGTCGGTTTGAATTCGATTAATCGTTCAGCCCTACCACTGATGATTGGCTTCAAAACAGTGCTTCAGGAACAGATGGATGACGTCACGGATACTACGTCCATTTTTTAAATACAGTCCATGAATGTAATGCAGTACTGCTGCTAATGTAGTATTTCTGTTACTGATCAAACAACTGTTTTATTTCTTGTGTCACTTCAATTTTTTACTAACTGCATCATGGGAGCACAGAAAAACCAATCAAACATCTCTTTTCATGCACGCTTCTACGATGCTCCCGTGGGTCTGTGATTTGCTTGAGTTCAAGGACGTGGGAGAGCGGTTTCATGAAATGCATCTTTTGAGGCTTAGTTACACACATTACTTTGAATTTGTTGTGCGAAAGGATAAGAATGTGACTGTCACAGTTATCACCTGCCACACCTGCTCAGCCTCTCAGCCCAGTACTTTTCCACTCCCCTTCAGTTTCCCTTTGTTTACCTGAACCACACTCTCCTCATTAAGCCAACACTAATCACCTGTTTCTCAGTACCTGCTGCAAGTATTTAAGTCCCGGTCTCAGCTCACTCAGTGCGAGATTGTTCTCTGCTATGCAAGACTCTCCAGCACTCTTCCTCGGACTGATCTCCCAGTTTCGACCCTGCCTGTCCCCGACCTTCCTTCCTTGTTTCTGCCCTGGTACCTACCTCAGCCTTCTGTCCCCGACCAAGAGATTTGCCTGCTCCTCGTCTGTTTCCAGCCTGATCCTCCACACAGCGGCTCGGCGTGCCTTCACCACCTCGCCGCCTGAGAAGCTGAACAGCATTCCTGCTGAGGAGATCCAGCATCTCAAAAGACTTTGTGTTTCCTGCTGTTTCCTCTGGGCTCCAGTGTGCTGCTTTTGGGTTCACCCTCAAACCTGTAACAGTGACAGTAAAATATAAACTCTGCTTTGGCCAGAAACAACTTCTCACTGATGCAAACTCAACATCAAATCTACGTACATAGCACTCTACATGGACATACATCTTTGAGAAGTTGTCTGACTTTTACTTGGGGGAAAGTTGAGTCCCTGTCTTCAAGTGTAGCCCCCCTTTGTCCAGTCGACAGAACCCTCTGTTCTGGATGGATCCACCTGTTGCTGAGAAAAGTAAGCCATAGTTTGGTTAGTTAGTTCATATTTAATTAAATGGTTAGGAGTTACCCTCTGTTCTAGTAGTGTGGCATTGTATGAGGAAGGATAATCTCCATACAGCTACCTATAACTAACTAACGAGAAGTCTAACCTCGAATTTCTACAGGAAGTGTGTTTATTGTGTTCTGTGATGGCTGCAGACTCAGGAGGTATTCCATCCCCGTTATAGTCAATGCTCATGTTTCCACAGTGAGCGCCGCGGTACACCTCAGCTCCGTCTCCACTAAAGGTATGCACAGTCTAGCTGCACAGAGAGTACCAACCTGGACAGGAAGTCAGGCACGTAAACGACATACTGCTGTTAATGGGCTCAAAAAGAACATGTGCATGTTTTGCAAATTAAAAAAATCCTAAATACATAAAAACTTTTAACTATTTTTTTATATTTTCCTCATTTCACCATCTAACAGTAAAACCGACCTCTGCCAGAAAGGCAGCGGGACCTTTTCTGAAGGATTGGTCACAGATTCTGTGTTTCTTGTTGTTTTATTTGTCAGTATGTTGACGTGTGTCTTGCTACACAGCTACAGCTACGACTTGTAGCTATGTAGCTATGCTAACTAGCGCTAGCACTTATCCATGGTAAATAAAAATCATCCACTAGATCTTCAAATCTGCAGACGTGGGGAGTCAAACCGACCTTTGTGTTTATTAAGACAGCCTACAACTAGCATGCCTCCCTCCTAAGCTCCTTGTTAGCACACATTTGTGCAGGTAATGAAAAACGGAGGGGGGATTCAGTATTATTTTATACAGTCTATGGGCTGAACAAGCTCCGAGCTCTGACTCCGTGACAGACCGGATATTGTTGTTACGTAACAAAAACACGGAAGTCTGAAACGGCTCGTTTCAGACACATTTACAGAAAGGTGGAGAAATCAGAACAGGGGCAGAATGGATTTTTTTCATTCTCGGGGGGTTTGTAGACATGCCAGGGACACATATTTCAGGTAGAGAACCATTAAATAGTCCATTTTGCATGATATGTCACCTTTAAATTGTATTTCAACTTTGGTGTGCTTATTAACAGCTTCACAAAACAATGCTACAATGAAGAGTACCAAACTGTACTTAAAACTCTGCCCTAAAAGTGGGAGGCAGAAGTATGTGTTGTCAGCTAAATAGGAGATAATTTAGTGTTGTGAGATTCACAGTCCACCAGGGTCACTGTGAAGCTTTTCTGCTGCTCCTCTAATGAAACTGTAAACTGACCCCTGGGGATCTCCTGCCGTGTCGATTGATTGCAATTTTACCTCTCCTGCAATTGTAGGCTGCTGTATATTATCCCCTCTGTGAATAAGCTTGTGTATTAGGTTCACTGTGACCAAAATACATTAAAAGAGCACAAGGCCTGCTGAAGTCATGTCAGCAGAGGAATGAGGTGTAACACTGCAATCTGAATGCACGTCCACTGCTGCCTCTTTGCCCTCACAGCTGTGCCTTCAGTTACCTCCAACTCAGCCAAAAGGTTAATGTGTTTTCAAAAGCAGGTGTGTGCTGAGATGTTCTCTTCAAACTTTTACCACAGAGTCAAGCTGCGTGATGACAAATCCATCCTGATGTTCCCTTTGGACCATATGGTGTGACATATGTTTCCCAAGCTTCTTCATAACACCAGTAAATTGGTTTTATGTGGCTGTCATGTTATCAGGTCCTTCTTTTTCAGAACATGAGAAATTGTCTCTGACATAAGTGTTACCAGTGTCATCTGTAAGTGATAACTGAGGTCTACTCCTTACTTTCATATAAGTACATCTTCTTTTTACATAAGTGTCTTTACTGAAGCAAATACATTAGAAACCATGAGCACTTTTTGTTGGAAAACTCATTCTCAAGTATATCCCAAACACAGCTGACGCCCTTATAAACTTCAATCATTTCTGTGTATCAACAGGGGTTAGATTGTTAGACCATAGAGCCTAATACAACACAATGCAGTAGTGATTTGACTGAGT
Organism: Notolabrus celidotus; assembly: GCF_009762535.1. Lineage (NCBI taxonomy): Eukaryota > Metazoa > Chordata > Actinopteri > Labriformes > Labridae > Notolabrus > Notolabrus celidotus. The sequence continues at coordinate 26,402,389 of NC_048292.1, forward strand.
GATTGTAACTACCACTCATAAGTAACTTGTCGATGTTTGTTTGGGGTTCCATACAAATACCAAAACCTGTGTTTATACAAGCCTTCTTTTTCATTTAATAAAGCAAGTTTTTACTGATAGCCTTGCTGCCGTAGACAGCCTACTGCTGTGGACGTCCCAGCTGCAATAACTACTACTATCCATCTCACCACTATAATCTCTCTCTTTCTTCACTTCCTCTATCCCTCTTTCTAACTCCAACTCAGTTGCAGCAGATGTGTGTCTAACATGAGTCTGGTCCTGCTGGAGGTTTCTGCCTGTTAAAGGAAGTTTGTCCTTGCCACTGTAACTAGCTAAATGCTGCAAAGTGCTCTGCTCATGGTGGATTAAGATGAGATCAGACTGAGTCCTGACAGTAAGAGGGGACTGGATCTTATACTGTCTTGGTGTTGGGTCTTTGTTAATAATAGAACATAGAGTACGGTCTAGACCTGTTCTGTTTGTAAAAGTTGAGATAACGTTTGTTGTGATTTGGCGCTATACAAATAAAGATTGATTGATTGACTGATAACCATACCTTTAAATTGCTAATGCACAAAGTTTCATTGGGTGTTATGCAGGGTATTGCCTGTGGTGTGAACTCTGAAAGATTCATGACCCTTTAAGCCTGGTTCATATTTCGACACCGTAGATCTGCGTAGCCCTTCTCCAACACAGAAGCCCACACATGTAGCCTGATGTGTGCCTCCTCCAAAATGTAACTACTTGTCGAAATGGCGTGGACAGCAAGCCCTATGATTGGTCCGCTGGATGCCATTGTTTGTCCTGAATTTAAAAACACTTCTGTATTGCTATCAAGCGGCAACCTCCAATGCGGAAGTGCTAAAAACTGCAGTTCATCGAGGATCTGCTTGAGGCTGGCTCCAGCAGTACCTGAAACCACATACACACCAATTCAAAAAAGCTTATCTTTACAGCAGAAATAAACATGTTTACAGCCTGGTACAAAAGACAAGTGTAATCTGGATAGCTCATTCTTCGATCGGCACACACTGTACAGGGGGTGAATTTTCTTCTAACGTGGCAATTTTGAAGATATTGGGATTACAAGTCTTCCAATGAGAGGCACAGCTGACTTGATTGGCAGGCGGGAACACTGTAGCTGTTGGCTAGGAGGCTCAAAGCCCGCCTCTTTACGCTACAATCCCTCAACAGCAGCAATATGGCTCCCACCGACAATTGGTCTCAAAACAGCGTTCAGAAACAGATGGGTCACGTCACGGATTCTACGTCCATATCTTATACAGTCTATGATTGCCATGCATCAGCCGTCCATTTAATCTCCTCTGACGTCTCCTCTCTATCTCTATTCTACCATGTAATCATTGCTGTATGGTTGTATTGTTAGTTCTGTACACATTTTTCTTAATATACACTTATTTACTTTTTAATTTCCTAATAATTTACATAATTACTATTTTTGTATGCTTTTTTTGTAATGTTTGCACTATCCACTTTGCTGCTGTAACACTAAATTTCTCCATAGTGGGAAGTATGAAGGATTGTATTGTCTTATCGTATCTTATCTTATAATAAACAGCAACATGTATCAGCTCTGAATTAACACAAGTTCAGAATTGATGTGAAAACTGCCCTCATGCATTTGGAGGATTATTGCTGCAAGACACGGATAAATCGACGAACAAGTAAGTCGTGCTCACGTTCGTGTCGTTTAGCTGTTTTTGTTGCGCCTTCTTCTATATTGTTTTTCTCTTATCCAGCTGGTTTTGAAAACCAAACTGCTGTTTTCTGTGAAAAGGCTCAACCCACTGCAAGCTAACAGTCTAGCTCCAACGACAGATGAAGTGCAGATAGAATAGAATAGAATAGAATGTACTTCATTCACCCTGGAAGGGGGAAATTCAGGTGTCTGGCAAATAAAATGATAAAAATCACATGAAACAAGTAATTCAGGTGTCTGTCAGCTCATCTCCCATTGGCTAGAGAGTTATGAAGCCTAATGGCTGCAGGGAAAAGCGAACAGATGGTTTCCACACAGTAGTGCAGGACATGACTTTAGACAAGTATGGACACCTAGTGAAAATAGTGTGTGCTGATGTTACTCAAAGCTAGCCTACTGATCAACCATATCTCACCCTCTGCACCATACTGAACAAGCTAAAAGCTAATTTCCTTTAGACCCTTTCCTTCACAGTGACATACTTGTGTCTGTATCAGGTGTATTTTTTTTCTCCTGTTTTGCAAGGAAGATGCTGCTTCAGGAAATCATTTGTTTCCTTTTTGCAATCCACCCCTCTGTGGGACCTTCACATGCCCAGCAAAGGCAATCGTTAAGAGCTTCTTTTTTCTGCTGCCATTAAGGTCTAATATATCAGTTGTGCAGTCAATTGTACTTGACAGGCAGCTTCTTGAACTTGAACTGGGTCATCTGGTGACAGATAACATGGCCTGTTTGTTCAATTTCCTCCTCTGCAATGGCATCGCTCTGGAGTGAGTTATTATAAATCACTGTGGATGCGTTCATCATGTATCTTGTCAGTACCCAGGAGAGTGCTGCAGTGCTTTAGTGTGTGTGTGCGCGTGTGAAAGAGAGAGAGAGAGAGTGATAGTACAGTGTGTGAAAGAGGAAAAATGAGAGAGGACAAATAGGACAGGTAGCAACTGAGCATGTGAGCAGGTAATGTGTGTGTGTGTGTGTTTTTTTTTTATGCATGTTCATTGGCAGCATTTTGACTTAATTTATGCAGTGTATCTATGGTTGTGAACTTCAACACTTTTGGATGTTAGTGCAGCCCCTGTGTTTTTTTGGGGGGGATTGTTACAGCATCAGATGTCTGATTTTATGGCAGCTTTTTAAAAATAGTTGCAGTGTGTTGAGACATTTTTGCAACAAAACTGCTGGAGCATCTGAATATTGAAATGATTATTGCTGTTTGGATTGAAGGATGGTTGGGGCCTAAGGGATGGGTGGGTTGACCTCCTAGTGTAAGTTTGAAAGTTTAATCCCCAGGTCCTCCGGCTAAAAGGTTTTGAGAACCACACTGAACCCAAACTGCTCCCTTTCACACATCACCACATCAGAGTCTAAAAGGGTAAATATGACATGTTGGGTAAACACACCATTCTCCAGTCCATGTACTCTTTTAACAATCCTTTCCCCCCACTGAACTTGAACTTGACTGAACTAAATACCTCAGTAATCACAATTCCTGCTTTTTAGTTCAGACCCCTGAAGTTCTATTGTATGAGCTTCAAATATGACTCAGATAATGAAGTTGTGAGCCCCTGCCCTGCCGGGGGTTATCATCTGAAGCGAGCAGATACACATGTTGGATGGCAGACGCTGTCTTGTTCTTCAGCCACAATGCAAGAGACAACTTCCTCCTCTAACGTTCTGAATTATATTGCAGTGAGCTTTTATCTAAAAGTAATAATCACTGACATTTTGATATCAGTATCTGTTTCCTTGCTGTGGTACCACACTGTTCCCGGCTTTATCCCACAGTTTTTGTCTGAGTTGTGGAAAACAAATAATACGAGTGGCTGAGATGAATTGTAATAAAACTAAAACATCCAGAACATGAACTGCATGTGTCTGCTTTTGTTTCTGGTTCGGTTAAACTTTGGTCAGGCACTGAAACCAAAATGGCTTTTGAATAAATATTACAAAATTAAATCATGAAGTTATAATTTCTAACCAAATTTCACTCTCCCTCCTTTTTCACTGAAATGTTTGACTCATCACTGCAAGAAAGAACGGTCAAGAGATATTACCATCAAGTCACAATGTGTGCTGTTAGAGATGTTCATAAAATCTATATTTAAAGCTAGGGTTGGTAGTCTCGGGAAACCAGCATGAATTTGAATGTAGCTTTTCCTCATGACTCCGTCTAACCCCTCCCCTCCTCCCTCGGAGCTCCTCCAAAACGACGCCCCCCCCGCTCACATGCACGAGCGCCGCTGATTCTCGACCATATGATGGTGACTGATTCAAAACCGGTCCTCAACAAAACATTATCATAGTGAAAGTTAAAAACACAAACAAACATGGCTGCTGTTAGTACTCACAACTATCATGCTAGCATTATCCAGTTGTACCGGTGACACGATATCAGGAGAGAAGTTATAACACATGTATAATACTGTAACAGCTCTACTGTTTGTTAAACGTGTTCAGTGTAGATGCTCTTAATTCCTACAGTGTTGACGGTCAGTGAAGGCATCAGGAGAGGTGTAGAGTGTGCGAGTGGGAGAGAGGAGAGGAGAAGTTCTTCATTCATTCAAACATTGATTGTTGTTTTGTTGGTTGGCGTGATCACGGCCGACAGTGACCGGTTATTAAAGATCAACGTGTTCACGAATCGGCTCGTCATCACTACAGTGTCCGGACGGACGCTACAATAAATATACATTTCTGTAGGACTTACTAAATGTCATTAATTATTCTGCTTGTTGGGGAGAGCTTTTTAGACTCTGATCCGGACTACAGTCCTGAGCAAAGCACCTCATCAGGTCAGAAGGGACAGGCCCGAGGACGAGCGAGAGGGGCAGTCAGTAGAGTCAGGGGAAGTAGAGGCAAGAGACGGGGACTCGGAGGAGTGCACGCCGGGGAAATGTACGCGCAGGAGGAGGGCAGAACGGCTGGACGGGATTTGATTGGTTTAAAATTTGGGGAGCCAAAACACGGTGATTGGTTGGTGTTTTCACAGGTTTACTCCGGCTGTAGATAGCAGCTTTTTTTACACTCTTTTTTAAGAACACATCATGTAATGATTACCATCAGGACATAAAGATCATTTTAACCAGTATGAAAAAAAGTGTATCTAAATCTGATTACCAACCCCAGCTTTTATGGCCATTGATACAATTTTCAATCCAATGTTAAAATGATTCATTTTTGCATTTCTTACAGTTTTTTAAGTCCATGCTATCAAAATAAAGCAATTCTTATCATTATCTTAACTTAAAAGTAAAAAAAACTTTTAAAAAACTAGTTAAATGAATCTTATATCACTTTAACTACGATGAATCTTAAATCACTTTTTATAAGACTTTAGAGCTTGTCCCCAGTGTTTTGTGTCAGTTTGTGAGTCTGGAAAAGGAAAGCACATCAAACAAATTATTTTGGTTGGCCACACATTTAGGGGCATCATGTTAAAAATTGGTCAGACTGGTCTCCCACGGTTTTAAAATCGTCCAAGATCTAAAAATTGTCTATCATACCATCTTCACAATTCTGAGTGAATGAGGACCGGAATAGGTTGAAAAAAACAAACCGTCCCACTTAGGGAATCAAAGAGTTCCTTTCTTCCCCTCATTAACTTCTCAGATTCCTTTAAAGCGCTACCTGTACACCACGGAGATCTCAGCATGCCAAGAATGACTGAGACGCCAATTTGTCTTGACATGTTAAGTTGTGACTTGATCAGATTACGAGACGCAGCACCGTTAATGGACAAGCTGAGTGTTTCCCTTTCTACGCTGAAGGCTGCAGAAGATTAAGTTCCCAACACAACCCTGTGACCTTGCTCATGTCAGTCATTCAGCTACTTATTGACAAGATCATTGCCAGGTTTCAATCAAACGTCAGTTTACAGTTTGCTGAGATATCATCTAATCTCACTCTCTGCAGCCCGTTTTTGTCTTTGATTACAATGCAGTGCTGTCGTGAAAGAAACTGCCCTACACTGCAAGAAAAACTCAATCAAATTTAAAGCTGGGGTTGGTAGTCAGATTTAGATACACTTTTTGTCATACTGGTTAAAATGATCTTTATGTCCTGATGGCAATCAATACATAATGTGTTCTTAAAAAAGAGTGAAAAAAAGCTGCTATCTACAGCCGGAGTAAACCTGGGATAACACCAATCACCTTTTTTTGGGTGCCAAAATTTTAAACCATTCAAATCCTGTCCTGCCGTTCTGTCCCCTCTGACCCGCTTTGCTCAGGACTGTAGTCCGGATCAGAGTCTAAAAAGCTCTCACCACGGGGCTCTGACAAGCAGAAGAATTAATGACATTTACTAAGTCCTACAGAAAATATAGATTTACTGTAGCGTCCGTCCGGACGCTGTAGTGATGACGAGCCGATTCGTGAACACGTTGATCTTTAATAACCGGTCACTGTCGGCCGTGATCACGCCAACCAACAAAGCAACAATCAATGTTTGAATGAATGAAGAACTTCTCCTCTTGTCTCTCCTCTCTGCCGCTCACACACTCTACACCTCTCCTGATGCCTTCACTGACTGTCAACACTGTAGGAATTAAGAGCATCTACACTGAACACGTTTAACAAACAGTAGAGTTGTTACAGTATTATATATGTGTTATAACTTTTCTCCTGATATCGTGTCACCGGTACAACTGAATAATGCTAGCATGACAGTTGTGAGTGCTAACAGCAGCCATGTTTGTTTGTGTTTTTAACTTTCACTATGATAATGTTTTGGTGACGACCGGTTTTGAATCAGTCACCATCATATGGTCGCGAGTCAGAGGCGCTCGTGCATGTGAGCGGGGGGGGCGTCGTTTTGGAGGAGCTCTGAGGGAGGAGGGGAGGGGTTAGACGGAGTCCTGAGGAAATGCTACATTCAAATTCATGCTAGTTTTCCGAGACTGCCAACCCCAGCTTTAAATGATTAATTTTAGATATATGTTTTTTCCCATGTGTAAGCAAAATTTCCTGGAAGTGCAGTTATCTGCTTTGTAAAATATCTTGCTTTCAAAGCAATGGTGTGCTTATTAACCTGCTTGTTGGTTGGATTACTATTAAACTTAACATTTTCCTTCATGTTAAAGTCTTAAAATTAGCCAGCTTTACTGCTATAAATCACATTACCTTTAACATCTTCAAAATATAAGCATTTTTCTGTTGCCATTCTTAACATAACAGCAGAACCTATATGTGATCCTCTTCATTTAAAATTTTCTGTTGCCATTTTCATTCCACTCAACCCTGTGACACTGCCAAAGACCAAACATCTGTTTCTTGCTGACTTTCACCTTCTTTTCTCAGCAGGTGACCGGTCAGCTTTTAACCATATATCTAAAATGTTTTGCTCTCAAAATACATATTGAGAGTAATTTTAAAAACATACATGTTGTTTGCAGAGCTTGTCGAAAACCTACATTACACGTGCCGGATTCCTTTTTGGGGATTGATTTAATATCAGAATCAGAAATACTTTATTTATCCCAGGGGGGGAATTCAGTTGTTACAGAATACACAGTATGAAAAAAGTCAAAGTATTAATAGAAAGAAGGAATAAAATTAGATATAAATACGAATTCAATAATATAAATTGGATTTATAATAATTATATACAGAAAAGCTGAATAGTTAGAGTTTGCTATGGACAAAAGCACTGGAAATGAAGGCATTATATACAGGATGTTGAAGTGGCAGGAATATTGCACAGTGTATTGCAAAGTTATTGCACAGAGTACAGGATATAGTTCAGTCAGAGGGAGGAGTTGTACAGTCTGATGGCCACAGGCAAGAATGACTTCCTGTGGCGTTCTGTGGTGCACTTGAGGGGAATGAGTCTTGCACTGAATGTGCTCCTGTGTTTCAGCAGCCAGTTGTACAGAGGGTGGTGGATGTTGTCCATAATGGCGTGGAGCTTTGACAGAGTCATCCTCTCTGTCACCGCTGTCAGAGAGTCTTGCTATTCGGAATTGATTACCTTCGTTATTGGGTTTTGACCAATCAGAGTCAAGTATTTAATAAATCTGGGTGATCAGTTAGAAAGTTGGTTAATAACCAGAGATAACTGCTGTCATGGAAAACTTAAACACACAGTCATTTAAGGCACAATGGCCGGCATTAGAGTAAAACTAACTTTTACTAAATAAAATAACATTACCCTCATCAGGTTCCATTATTTTTTAGACTAATACTTTCTCATTTAAATAAATATTAAATCAAATTAAACTTCTTTTTAACTTTCTATCCCTAACAACTGGTCATCTGGCAGACAGATTCATTTGATGTGTTAATGCCAGCTGTTCCAGTACATCAGGCGTCCGGCCTCCCTGTGACTGTGCCGCCCTCAGTGACCTGGTCCAGTTGTGAGAAAACCTGTCCCTTGAAGCTCATCAAGGGCATCACTGCTCAGCTTCCACTCTCTCAAAACAAGCTTTATCTGCAGCTTAAATGTAGCTTTGCTTTATAAAGCGTGAGCAGAGCTGAAACTCTGGAAGAAAACTCAATTTTTAGTCCTCAAATTGCATGACAACTCGCCTATGGGGCGACATGCTCTCCATGATGAGGTCAAATTGTATTACAAACACATTAAACAAAACTAATTACGATGACATAAACATGTTGCCTTATTTATGGGATTGCGTGAGCAAAATCTATTTTCATGTTTTAAATTGAAATTAAGCAATCTTCTGTCTGTGTTTCAGAACCGCATTGATTGATGTCTGATTTTGCCTTCTCCTCGGGGAAACAGTAATGCAGATAATACGCCATGAATAATGCAGACTGAAGCAGACAATGCAAAATGGGAAACAAAATTCTGCCAAGGATTAAGTTATGGAATGATGTCTCTGTTCATGAGTGTTTATGCACAGATGCATTTCTGCACCTGTGTGTTTGTGCAAATTGACACTATCTGACATGCTCAGTTAAATGATCTGAACATGGCATCTGGCACATTTTCAACACAATATTATTATAGTAACACCAGAACCCTGCAGCTCATTACAAACCTATTGTAAATGGAAATGAGTTGATGCCAAATCTAGACCAATTGGGAAAATTTAGTCATATTGGTACATGCTGGTACAGTCATGTTTTTATCACTTCAGAAAAAAATCTAAAATACATGTTTTTATATAGTGACGCCTGGACTATTGTAACAGTCATTTTAGATGCCTGCAGGAAAAACAAATCACTTGCTCATCTCCTGACTGTACAGAACACAGCTGCCATGGTTTTAACCAGTACCAAAAACCACAGCCATATTTCTCCTGTTTTAGCGTCTTTACATTGGCTCCCTGTATGTTTTAGAATTGATATTAAGATTTTACTTTTTACTTTTACAGCTCTCCATATACTTTCTACAAGCTACATATCAGACATTTTAATACCATACAAACCATACCTCTAGCAGACATTTACTGCATGTTCTGAATGCAATAATGAAAACTAAAGGGGATTGAACATTTACAGTGAGGGGTCTGAAAGTCTGGTGCAATCTGCCAGAGGAAATCAGGTCTGATGAGTTGGTGATCTCTTTTAAGGCAAGGCAAGGCAAGGCAGCTTTATTTGTATAGCGCATTTCATACACGAGGGCAACTCAATGTGCTTTACATTAAAACATTAAAAGCATTGGAAACATTCAGACAAGCATAAAAGAACATAATTAAAAGGACAAATACGATAAAACTGAAAAGAAAAGGAAAATTAGAAATATATTAAAAATTACATTACATTTTTAATTTAAAGTGAGTTAAAATAAGCTAAGATAGGAAGGCAGTGGTAAATACAGAAGTCTTAGTCTTTGACTTAAAAGAGATGAGTTGGAGCAGACCTGCAGCTTTCAGGGAGTGTGTTCCAGATATGTGGTGCATAATGACTGAACGCTGCTTCACCATGTTTCGTTCTGACTCTTGGGACTGAAAGCAGACCAGTACCTGATGACCTCAGAGGTCGAGGTGGTTCATAAAGTAGTAGCAGATCAGCAATGTATTTTGGGCCTAAACCATTCAGTGCTTTATAAACCATCAGCAGGATTTTAAAGTCTATTTAAATCCCTTTCCTGATTTTACCTGAATTTTTTTTTTTTTTTTACTTGATTTTAACTGTAAGAAATACTATTTCTTAAAATAGTTGTATTCCTTTAGAGTTTATTTCAGTGGAATTTTATATATTTAAAAGATTTTTCTTTAAATTGCCTTGTGGGATTTTATGACCAGCTTGTTTCATTTTGCTGCCCATGTAAAACACGGTCCACTCCTGGAAAGTTTTATTAAATGGTGTGATAACTCTTACATCTTGCATCTAAATGTCTTAAAAACAAAGGAAATGCTGATTGATTTTCATCAGAATCAACCAGTCAAGGCACCAAATGTCATCAATGGATTTGCTTAGGAGACAGTGAATTAGTATAAATGCTTAGGCACAATTCTTGGTGACAAACTGACTTTTAATGCAAACACTGATGCCATTTGCAAAAAGGCCAATCAGAGACTCTTTTTCTTGAGGAAGAGCAAGGCCATAATGCCTTTTCAGCAGAGGCATTATAGAGGCCAAAGACCGTGGTCACCATATGAGAAATGCTGATGCCAACGGACTTCTTACTGTCCAAGTAACATGCAAAAATGTGGACTTTAGCATCCTAGCATAAATCTACAATGTGTCCACCTTTAAGTCAAATAAGTCACATTCCTTATAGCCCTGATATGTTCAAAACAGATGTTGTAGAAAAATGTATTCCAAGTTTATTCTTTTTACTAATAGAGGAATAAACAATGAAAACCAAAACCTTTTTTTTATACCGGGGTGTGAACATATTTAATTCTGCTGTAAAAATGTGTATTTTATAATGACCTCTTCATGGGGTCTCCCTTAAGGCTGATTTATACTTCTGCGTTGAATCAACGGCGTACCCTACGCCGGGGGTCCGCGTAGCTCCCGTACCTACGCACGTAGCTGACGTGCACCTCCTCCAAAATGCAACTCCACGTAGAGCCGACGCGGACCGCAAGCCCTGTGATTGGTCCGCTCGGTGGCTTTGTCTTTCCCGCATTTACAGCACTTCCGGGATCCCGGACATCAGCCGCGCATCAGCCGTGTATTTCATCTCCTCGTCTCTATTCTTCATGTAATCATGTCTGTATGATAAACAGCAACATGTATCAGTTGTAGATTAACATAACACACTCTGAATCTCTGTGGAAAAGTAAACAGAGATCGTAGCGGGACCGGAAGCAGGCGGCCGGCTATCAGAGAGACCACACTGCCCTCAAGCGTTTCGGCGGAGAATTGCTGCACGACACAGACACACCGACGCACAAGTATGTGGTGCTCATGTCTGCGTCAGCCCCTGCTGCGTAGGGGAGACGCAGAAGTATAAATCAGCCTTTAGCTTTTGGAGCCAGCCCCAAGTGGACACTCAAGGAACTGCAATTTTTTTGCACATCTGCATTGGCTTTCTTTTTCGGGCATTGAAGGTTGCCACTCTATTGTTCGATAACCTGATATTCTAACTGTATTGCTAAAAAGAGAAAAAAGTATACATGCCCTGAACATTGTCGTAACAAGAAATAATGGACTTGTACACAAATATATGCATGCTGAGGGAGTCAGGCAGAAGCAAATTGTATGCAAAACTTACATAATTGCTATCTCTACTTTTTAATCCTTGTTTATAGACCTCACTCAGAAAAAAAACATGAAACGAATGTATTACATCTGATTGTTGCGGAATAAAGCAATCCATCAGACCAGATTTACAAAAGTGTGGTCGACTGTTTAGTTTGTCCAGACATTAATCTCGCTTGAACAACTGCAGCATAACATTAGCATGAATCAACTCTGAAAGATGATTTATTGCACAGCTGCACAACAACAGTTGTGTGTTGGTAACAAAGCAGTTTCCCCTAAATTATTCATGAACCATAATAAGAGGATAGTTGCTATACAGACTGCTTATAGATGAGGAAAGGACTTGGAGAAGATAAAGCTGAGAAGAGGGAACTTTATTGGGTGAAGGAAACATTTTTCACTGAGATGGAAATTGGCAGTTAAAGAGGAAGGAAAGTACTTGTCCACGTCGCACACTGAGCTAAAGCCTTTCAGAGCAGAGAAAGATTTTCTGAGACCTCTTCTTTGGCTTGCTTCAGGGAATCTGTTTGTTGTATAATGTTATTCTGGCCCGTAGACATGTTGAGTTCTGCCACAATAAAGGAGACTCACATGAGGGGAGAAAGGAGAAGGCTTCAAGCAGCATAAATTAAATGTTGTCCTTTACTGCTTTCACCTTCTGTGTTGCCTGTTCTTTGAGTTTTTCTCATGCCAGCGGGTGACAGCACTAACAAGGCTTCCTGCTATGGTCTCTGGTCGCATTGTATTTAGCCACACTGCCAGTGCAGCTACATGGTCAGCACTGAGTCTAAATACAGTGGCTACAATAGCAGCAAAATTTAACTTCATGACTATACCTCGAGGTAATGAATCACACTTTTTCCTCATGTTCTATTCACAGTTTGGAACGCTTTGTGGAAACACCTCAGACGTTGATCCTATAATGAAATTGAAAGAAAATGGATCCAACATTACAATGACTAGGAACTCCATGATGAAATTTCTGTCTGAACCCAAACAATCTAATTGGGTTCAATGCTAAGAAAATAATTGGCTGCTGTTTCAGCTGGATAAACTACCACAGAACATTTCCGTTGCCTTAGGGTGATGATGGGCAAATCAGTGCCATTCAATGAGAAATCTCAAATTGTGGGAAGTTAAAAAAATAGAAATTATGGTAACTTTCTTTCCCGCTTGAAAACTATCCGTCATGAGTTGCTTTGGTGTAGTTTTTGTATTTTTAATGTTTAATTCAGCTGCCATTCCATGTGTTTCATGTCTTGTGTTCTTGTATTCCTTGTGTAAGTATTTTCACTTGTGTTTCTTAGTTCAGTCTCCAGTGTTTCCTATTTTGGGGGGGATTACTAACTCCTTGTGTGTCTGGTTAAGTTCTTCCTCCTGTTCTTGTGTGCTGCTCTCCTGTTTGATTACTCTAATCAGTTTCACCTGTCCATTTTTTCCCCACCTGTGTTGATTACCTTGTGTTCATTTAGTTTCTCATTTTCCCCTCTGCTCTAGTTCATTGAGTCTTGTTTGAGTCTTCCCCACATCTTCCAGTGTCCCTTGTGCTCTCTAGTCTTTTTTATTTGCTTTTGTTATTAAAACCCTTTTCATTTTGTTTGCATTTAAAATAAGTTTTTAGTTTTCCCAACTGCACTGAACTCCACCGTTGATTTGTCAGTGCTGAGCAGAAAGGCAACGTAACCATTAGGGAACCACGTGAGATCTAAAATGCAAAGGGGTCTGAGGAAAGATTTGATCCTCTTCTCAGCAATTGAATTACAGAAGGAGCTAATACCTGACCCTCATAAAGCAGCAACATGGCACTGCAAGGAAGACTTAGTTCAGCATCAGATAGAGTGGTTTCACTGTGTGTAATTTGGAAAACACACTGACAGTGAACACTCTACCATGTACTCCTTTTTAGTAATGAGCAGAGCGTTGTTCATTAAATTAAAATGGCCTCTTCTTTATCTCATAATATCTCATAAGTACAAATCCAATTCCAATATAAGCAATATTCATTGTTCTACATTCTTCACCAGTGAAGGTGGGTTTCCAGAGTCTTAGCTAATCCTTCTTTGAAAATTAAGTAGTGATTTTATTTCTCCAATTTGGACTGCCAGCTAGATTGCTCAGTTGGTTATCATTTAAGCTACCTTTATGGATAGTTCTTCTGGACCCCATATGTAGCTTGCCAGTTGTCTTTGCCTTTGCAGTAAGTTATCAATTCTTTATGTTAAGAGGTGGAAAGTAAGCTTTTGAAAGTTCTTCTGGGAGAGAGCTCACATGGCAAAAGTATGGTTATAAATACTGCTTTAAGAAATCAATGTAATACTGATTGTTCCAAAACTACTACTACTCCTTTTTAAACGATCTGAAATGCACAGTGTAAAGCGCATGGTGGAAAGTGAATTATGGCATGTCCAACCATTTTATGCCAGTTAAACCGTGCACGATCTTGGGCTAAGTGAGGTACAGGGTGCAAAGAGGTTGGATCAAGTCCCTTTATTATTCATAGGTCTGCTTTGGGCAAAACATGACTCAGAGTATCTGTTCTCATTTTCTTAGTTGTGAGTAGGTATGCTAAATTTAAGTACTCCGTGATCGATCTTTGGAAATGTTAACGATCAATTATTAATTAATCCTAAAAAAACAGATGTTTTCGTATAACAAAAGCAATACCACATGCGTTTTTTTCCCCCTAAATCTTACTTTCCATAGAAACGCAATGTATATAACTGACAGTACTTAAAGGTGACGTATCATGCAAAATTGACTTTTTAATGGTTCTCTACCTGAAATATGTGTCCCTGGCATGTCTACAAACCCCCCGAGAATGAAAAAAATCCATTCTGCCCCTGTTCTGATTTCTCCACCTTTCTGTAAATGTGTGTGAAACCAGCCGTTCCAGACTTCCGTGTTTTTGTTACGTAACAACAATATCCGGTCTGTCACGGAGTCAGAGCTCGGAGCTTTTTCAGCCCATAGACTGTATAAAATAATACTGAATCCCTCCTCCGTTTTTCATTACCTGCACAAATGTGTGCTAACAAGGAGCTTAGGAGGGAGGCATGCTAGTTGCAGGCTGTCTTAATAAACACAAAGGTCGGTTTTACTCCCCACGTCTGCAGATTTGAAGATTTGGTGGATGATTTTTATTTATCATGGATAAGTTCTAGCGCTAGTTAGCATAGCTACATGTCGTAGCTGTAGCTGTGTACCAAGACACACGTCTACATACTGACAAATGAAACAACAAGAAACACTAAATCTGTGACCAATCCTTCAGAAAGGTCCTACTGCCTTTCTGGTAGAGGTCGGTTTTGCTCCCCAGGCCTGCAGATTTGAAGATCTAGTGGATGATTTTTATTTATCATGGATAAGTGCTAGCGCTAGTTAGCATAGCCACATAGCTACATGTTCGTAGCTGTGTACCAAGACACACGTCTACACACTGATAAATAAAACAACAAGAAACACTAAATCTGTGACCAATCCTTCAGAAAGGTCCTGCTGCAGGCGCCTCTCCGTCAGGATCAGATTCTGGATCAGATTCAGAGGGTTGAAGTAACGTGATCTGTTAGCAGCCGTGTATATTCAGCCAACATGTAAACATTAGATCAACGTGCTGGAGAGCTGAGGCACATCCACTTCCTGAGGGGGCGTGGTCAGAGAGAAAACAGAGTGTTCTGAGGAGGACTGAAGAAGAGGGTTTTTCAGGCGTGCCAAAATCTGATTTCAAAGTGTTTTTTTGAGCATAAACTTTAAAGACATGTTTTGGGGACCTCTTAGACCAATATATATTGATGAAAAAAGCGTGATATGACACCTTTAATAGCTATGGACGAAAGAAAGGCGTATACAATTTTAACACGCTGAAAGTCAACGTGTGGAGCAGGAGCATAAAAATAATCTTCCCGAACATACAGTCATATAAAGCAGGGGTTCCCAAAGTGTGGGTTGGGACCCCCAGGGGGGTCGCGAGACACAAATGGGGGGTCGTAAGATGTCTTCCAGAATATATATTTAAAGTTATCTAAAAATAGTACAGTTGGGGAGCTGGACAGCATCCCCCTCACTAAGGTGAACAAAAAATACATACATTGGCCCAATCTCAATGTCCTCCCTAAACCCTGAGCCCTGAACCCTTCTTGACTTAATTGACGTCAGCTGGAAAGTGATTGAGGACAGGAGACTGTAAGGGCTCAAACTCTAGAACTGGAATGGGACAGCACTTTGAGACTTCTCATGTGACCTGCATGACGTCACCAGCTCACCTTAGCGATATTAGGAATTTTTATTGCACAATTTTGACTTTCCTCAAATTCAAGGCACTAATGGGATAACTGACTGTCATGTGATCTAGGCTCTTACCATACAGACTGCTTAACCACGCAATTTAAAATATATTAATAAGCTATATAACTATAAATATATAAATTATACTATATTCAAATATATGTGAAGATAAATAGATTATGGCTGTTTTCTACATTAATACTTACAGGTCAACTTTTTTACCTGTAAATTTCATTGCAACTTTCATGCCTTTTTTTTTCTGTCACACTTTTTTTAATTTCCATATTATTTACTTTCCTGTGGAATCCCATATTTCACGTCACAATGCTATGAACTATGGGTAATTCCCTTACGCTAAGTTTGCCCAAATGCCCACTTACGGAAAGGGAGCATAAAGGGTTCAAAAAGTCAGTGAGAGATCCCTCACACACTTGATGATTTGACAGTGGGACAGCCCTAAGCCCTCACGGACTTAGCAGGAACGCGACTCAAAGTCAGTGAGTGCTTGAGGGTGGACATTGAGATTGGGCCATTGACTTTAAAGTCACCCACAATCTAATACAGGAAGTTGTTTTAGTTTTGGGGTCTTTTATTGTCGAAAGAAATCCCTTACTAATCCCTCTCGCTCCGAGGTCTACTTCCAGGGGCGTGTTTTCATGGGTGCACACATGAGGATGCAGCCACAGGACTCCAGCAGCTGCATATTGTTAGGCTGAGTTAAGGGATCAGGGGAGAGAGAGGGGAGGGGGTAGAGGGGATATTTTGTTAAGTTTGGTTTATGTGGCATTTCTTCAGTTTATTAGGTATTTTCTTTAATCTGTATTAGTATTTCAGTCATTTGCATTGTGTTTGTTAAAGGTGACATATCATGCAAAATTGACTTTTTAATGGTTCTTTACCTGAAATATGTGTCCCTGGCATGTCTACAAACCACCCGAGAATGAAAAAAATCCATTCTGCCCCTGTTCTGATTTCTACACCTTTCTGTAAATGTGTGTGAAACTAGCCAAAATCTGATTTCAAAGTGTTTTTTTGAGCGTAAACTTTAAAGACATGTTTTGGGGACCTCTTAGACCAATATATATTGATGAAAAAAGCGTGATATGTCACCTTTAATTGTAAATATTGTTTAATTGTAAAGATATGTTTTAAAGTCAAGTCAAGGGGGAGTGTCACTGTGATTATACTGATGTGGGAGGAGACTGAGGGGTAGAAAAGGCCAAGTGAGATTCAGCAGTGAGTGTGTGTGAAGGTGGGGGTCAGGTTGTGTCTCCTCTGCTTGGCTGCTGCTGTAATTACTGCATCAGCTACACCTGTGGATCTCCTTTGTCTCCCAGAAATCTGCTTCATGTTGTGTGAGACTCTTTGTACTTGTGGTGGACTTCAGTAAAAAATAAAAACTAGAGCTCTGGAACCTGTTGTCTCATGCACCTTATTTTTCCATCCGGCTGTACACACTTCTGCCATCGGTTTCCATCCAGTTGGTGGGGGTTTGTCCAATGCCAAAACCCTACAAGTACATTTTACTCATTCTAATAAAAATATAGAGAAAATAGTAGCAGAACTTGAAATAAAACCTTGAAAATAGACAATGTAATGAGTTTTCTGCCTTTCTTTTTGCCAGATGACTCCTAAGTTTAGGGTTAGTGAACAGTTAATTATCAAAAGCATCAGTAGCAGCAGGTTAATTCATAACAGCACAGGAAACAGCCACATGCTCATATAGGTAGGGTCATTTTCTGCAGACCAGCTAAATGAAGCCACATTAAATCACTTTGAGGGACAGTGGGGGTCACAAGTCTTTGGCACCTATATTTTGGGGATCATGTGCCAAAAAGTTTGGGAACCCCTTATATAAAGCTAAGGCTCAGACTACTAAATGTGGACTTACTGCAACAAGAGCTGAACGGAAAACTATTTCAGACTCACAGCATCCAGTTTTCTGCGTATTTGTTCTTAATGAGAACATTTTGCATGTCCAAATGGTCAGGTGTCAGTCAGGAGCGCAACCTGGTGATACTCAGTCTGGCGGCAGAGAACACACACGCTTATTTAAAGATATCAAAATGCCCTGTATTAAGTTCTCAACCTTTATGTCTGTGTCATTGTTGGTGGCTGTATTCTTAGCTCCTCCCGAAAAAACATTCCTGGAAACCTGGCACACAGCCGCATCTCCCAGCTCAGTGCATCTGCTGTGTGCAACACCTTTATGGCGCGTTCACACCAAACGCGAATTGAATCATTCGCGAGAATGAGTTACATGTAAAGTCAATGCAGAGATGGGAGTAGACGCGAGTAGTGGTCTGGCGGCGCGTATCACACCAATAGGTCGACGTGAACGACGTGCATTCATTTGCGCGAATGGAGGAAATTAACTCGCACGAGAGATTTGCGAGAGTTGAAATATCTGAACTCCAGGGAATGTGTCAATCAGTGCAGATCACCCGGTGACGTGCGTTGTGTGACGTATGGACTAGCGGAGATTCCCTCATCGGGAATATATGGGACACTTTGATTCTATCACCATGCAGCTTCCCCAAACTCTGTGACTCTACCTGTTTTAATGGGATCAGGAATAAACAGAAGCTCACTGTGAGGACAGAGAGGGAGGAGGATTATGTGGTGAGTTGTGAAAAACTTTGATTGTCAGCTATCGGTTTTGTAGTAGGAGGTTAGCTGTGCCTCTTTAGTATAACCGGCTTCCCCATTCAATGTCCGCGAGCTCAACCTTGTTACTGCGGTCAAGCCAGCCTCCACTTCTGAAACTAAAGTCAAGCCAGCCTCCACTGCATTCTGTTTGTTGACAACAGACAGCTGTGGCGTGGGAACCCCCCCTTCTTCTCAATTATATTCATGTTTCGAGTACTCGTTTACACACGATTTTGACGCTCAAATAGAGCGAGTAAACACAAAACATTCTCACGAAAAGCGAGATCATTCGTGTTTGGTGTGAACGCACCATTAGCCTGCTGATTCACATTGAAACCAAGTAAAATTTCCCTACTAGCTGAATGAAATATGAGACCACATGATGTTTGATAGAACATTTAAAACATAAATGCATGTTCAAGTACGTTTTTAATTATTCACATCCCTAGTTGTGAGTGTCCGTTTCTGCATGATTTTGTGCACACATGTCTGAGAGTGTGGTGACCGACTCGTTCTGGGGTATTTGGCCTGTGCAGGGTTGAGGTGAAGCAGGTATGTGAGGGGATAGCATCTTCGTCACACAAGCTATAAGATTTGTCACAGAGAAAACATTAAAACATAAGTTGTGGATATTCAAGATAAAAAGGTATTGAAGATTGTCTAAGAAATTACAACGCAATAAGTACAACTTAAGATATAGGCACCGGTCGACCCATTTATAAGGCAGAGAAATACAATTTAAAATGCTTAGGGCCTGATCTACTAAGATCTCAAATAACGAGTGCTATAGTGCGTGTGCAAACTAAAACATTGCACGTGCTATTTCTAGGCGTGTTGCAGATGATCTACTATGTCTGCGTGCGCAAATGATAAGTGCAAAAGTGATGCGGACCGCCCTATTTTAATGAGGATTTTGTGTGTGCTACCGGCTGTCACCATGGAGAGTTTGAGAGAGCAGAGTGGCCGTAAACATAAAAAAAAGTTTGAAGCCATGGAGTTGGAGGTCTTGGTGGAGGAGGCAAATAAACACATCGGTGAACTCCAGCAGAGACATCTCAGCGTTGTCAGATGAAACGCAATTTGGGAAGCCATCTGTGAAAAGGTGAATGCTGTGAGACAAAACAGAAGATCTGCTGATGCAATACAAAGAAGATGGCAAGATATCTGCAGAAGAAAAAAGGAAAAAATACTTTTTTCAGTGTTGTAAGGAGTGTCTCCATAGGAGATATGGCATGGCTCCTTTTTGTGACTGGCTCCAAATCAGCCCTTAATTAGGTCATCCAGCAGCTCAAAAAAGGCAATGCTGGATAGACGATATGTCTCTACTATTTTTATTTCTGACAGTCCAAATTTGTTGACACGCGCATGGAGGATTCTTTCTCTCTGTCGTCTGTCATTGCACCTATGCCTCCTTCTCGCCACAGTGACCGCAGACATTTGTGCGCAACGCTGTGCCAGTTTGCACCTGCCTTTTAAACGTGCTAAATATAGACGCAAAAACACCGAACGCAAACGGTTGCAGGTTTGATAAATCACATTGCGTGTGCTAAATGATTACATTTGCATCTCCTCCTCCCAGTATTTTGCACGTTCTGATAATCTGCACGTATTCAGCGTATTCATGAAGGCAAACACACTAAATGGATAGCGAGTGCTATTTTGCTCATTTGACAGACGCAATCCTCGGTGCTCCTGGTTAGTACATCAGCGTTGCGTGCGCTATCAAGTTTGCACGTGTTTTTATACACGCAAACTTTTAGTAGACTGGGTCCTTATGGCCCTTTTCCACCGGCCCGCCTTAGCCCTACTCTACTCGACTTGACCTGACTCTACTTGGTTTGTGTTGCGTTTCCATGGGCGCGGTACCTCGTGTCAGATATCAGTTTTTCATACCTGCTATGCTCTGGTTCCAAGCGAAGTGAGCCGATACTAAAAGGTGACGTCGACGGACTGCCGGCCACTGATTGGTCAGAGAATGTCGTCACCGAAGAGTCATGAGCGCGACGCTCAACACAGAGACAATTGGCAAGACAAACCCTATAAAGGAATGGTTCTGCAGGTGGAGGCCACAGACCATTTCCCTGTCCTCACCCATTCTGACGGATTTTTGGTCGCTTTTGCATTTTACCAGTGCCCTCACTATTAGAGGTTAGATGCGGCAGTGTCTGCAACACACAGAAGTTGCTCAGGTAGTGCAGCTCATCCAGGGTGGCAAATCAATGCATGCTGTGGCAAGAAGGTTTGCTGTGTCTCCCAGCACAGTGTCAAGAGCATGGAGGGGATAACAGGAGACAAACTTTATTCTCTCCGTCTTCCTCTCTGTTGTTGCCGTGATTCACCGTGAGAACCTTTGATCTTCCGGCTCATTTGTCTGCATCTTCATTCATAACGTGCTTTGCATTGACCGTCTATGGTTGAATGTGGGCGTGAAAAGGGCGGAATACGAGGCTGATCTACGTGCGCATATCTCCAGGTGGTTTGTGATTTATAAACGGAACATTGCGTAATGTTTGCGTGCGAACGGTTTTATAAATCAGAATTATTTTTGGCGCACGCTGTTTTCGGAGTACGTACTCTTTTAGTAGGGATTCTACGCACTGTTTTATAAATGAGACCCAAGGTCAGGAGTCAGAGTGGCAGGGGCATGGAGAGCTTCCAGTACCAGCACTGTTGGGTCCTCTGCTGCTTCAGTAAACCCCTCATCTTCCTCCTCATTGTCCTCCACATTATGCTCCTCCACCATCTGAGCAGTCTCCACCGAATCAGGGTGCATATCCTGCAGTGCCTGACCAGTCTGCCGGAACAGATACTGCAGCCCTATGAGCTCTCGTGAAACAACAGAGGTAAGATGGATCATTAACAAAGTTGTGCAATTACTTTTTTTTATAATGAGTTGAATTTTGAATTTATTAAAATAATGCTAACCAGTGTAAGGGGAGGGTGGACAGAACTCTGGGACCACATTCCTGCCAAACAGCTTCTCATAGTTCCTGTTCACACAGTGAAGCAGGTCACCTGAGTAGCTGCGGAAAGCCGACAGGGCAGCACTACCACGGTCCTGGTTCCAGCTATGGAGTCCTTCAAGCAGGTAAACCTGAAAATTCAGGCTGTTGGCACTGGTTCCTAGAAGTAAATAAGTAAGTAAAATTTTGTTTAAACAGCACTTCTTAAAACACTTGGTAATAAAATACATTAATGACTATTACAATTTGTGGGATGAAGCGGTTGAGGTGCAAATGAAAGGACTCTAAAGATGTAGAGCCCCTGGCGCACCTGAATGTTGGCAACTGCACACCTCCCTTAGTGAGCTCCCCTGTTTTTATGTAGAGAGACACACCTGGCGGGTCCTGGATGTATTTGATGTGCTTGCTCCGGACATGCCAGATGTGCTCCATCCTGTCCATGTCAAACAGGGGAACTCCAAGAGAGTCATTGCCACTGGTCCCCGTCAGCCCCTGCAGCAGCTCCTCCAGCAGCTGGGTGGTGGCCTCATCAACCCGGATTCTCCTCCGACAATGGAGGGCCAGCTCCTCCCTGGACAGATGCCTGTTGATGTCCTCATCTGTGACTGCCATGCCCTGGGACTGAAGCTGCTGTTTTTTGCCTCACGCAACAGAGCCAAATCAGCTGCATCCCACTCAAATATGCACGTTGACAGGCGTGACATAAAGACCGGGTACAACTGATGAGCATCTGTTGCGCATCCCAGGGCAATTCTGCGCATGAAGTGCCAGATATTGAGCCTGACGATGAGGTCCGGCCACCGACCAAATCTGGCCTCTAGCTTGGTCTCCCCAGCGTTGGAGCAGCAGCCACAGTCCACATTCAGGGCAACAGGGGGATGGACACCAGCTGTCTGGTAACGCTGTACCAGGTCTGCTGCCATCATGTCCAGGCCAGCTCCCTCCTGAGCGGTCAGCACGCTGATCAGAATCTGACCATGCTCATTCCCCACGGAGGTGAGCCAGAGAGCTGTCCCTTTAGCCGTGCCGGCAAGCTTCTTGGTGATCCGAAGGAAAAAAAAGAAATAAAAAAGTGATTATTTTCATGAATATTAATTTACTGTGAGTAGTTAATAATATCAGTTTCTGTATTTAAGAATGTGAAAACAATTTAAACCTTTTTGGTCGAGTCCATCTTTAGAATTGTGCCAAAGGTGGATGTTATCCTGGCCTTGATGTCCTCGAGCCTTGTCAACATGTCCTGGCTGTAGACAGAGAGCAGCCGCTTGCAGCTTGGCACCACAGAAGGCTCAGGGGGCTCAGGGAAAGTCATGGGCAGCAGTCCGGGGTGCTGCTGACAGTCCACATACTCTGTGGTGTACCTGGCAACCCGATGCAGCCACTCCCCAAAGTGGTTTTTGCATCAGCTGCTTCACAACCTGTGTCGGACTGTTACCCAAACCTCACTCCCGGAGAAAGCGAATCACCCGGATGTCACAGGCATATCTAAGTCAAAGACAGGTGTATCAGTGGAATTGTTTTACATAATTCTGTTGAAAAGGCAAGAGAGAAAAGATTTAATACTTACTTCTGGGTCAGGATCACCCGGAATTCAGACCTGTGAGCCAAGTCCAGCTGCCTGAGGACAGTTTGGCTCCAAGACACGTGGGTGGCTCTACATTTGGTGCAGGTCAGTGTCTCTGTCACCATATTGTAGGTCCTGTCCACGTCAAGGACCCGCCATGCCCTCTTATGTAGCCCTGCTCCTGTGAGTTGGTGCTGTTCACAGGCTGCATTAGGACAGACCACTTTCACCTTCCACAACTTGTATGGCATCCATACAAACAGTGGATGAGCAAAGAAGCGGTCTGGTGCTGGAGCCTGGTTGTACAGGTGACTCGGCTGAGATGGAAAGTGCCACAGCTTCAGATGGTCCTGAAGCTGTAGTCTCCCTTTTGGCCCCGTCCTCAGAATAGATTTTTCAATCCATTTGTGGTCTTCAGGCGGCAAACCTTCTGACCACAAACGGGGCAGGGGGGACGTTGAAGCTGGTGCTTCTGTCCTAGTGTCAGCAGCAGACTTTAAAATAAAAAAAGCAGAATATAGTTTATATTGGTTTAAGAGACTCCTGAGCTTTGGCACACTATGATGTAAAAATGTTAAATTACTTACAGACACGGTGGCAACCACAGCTGCTGGACTGGGGACAGGTGCTGGCGCCTGGCTCTCTGCTTGAGAAGTTGAAGCCTTGAGACACACAGCAGAAGTTATATTCAGATTAGGAAAAACTACAAGCCGTTCACCACAGTATTAAATCTGTGAAATTATACAAGCACTCCATATAAAAAACTATAATGATATTGTTACTGCTTTAAAATTTAATTCCTGCTCAAGTGGATTTAAAGGTTTTTAATATCTTTATAAAAAGTTTCTGTAACAACACCTTTACAACATTAAAGTATAATCTTTATTATGGATTGGATGGTAGAGCCTGTTGACCAGCTAAGGAACACACCTGAGGACCAGCTGCTACCCTTTGGACAGGGTCCCCTGCTGCTGCAATCTGTTGCCCCACAGGGCCTTGGACTTGACCCACAGCTGCAGTTGGTTGCCCTCCAGTCCGCTGAGCAACACTTGGTGTGGATGGCTGTTTTAATTGTTGCAGCTACATACATAAACAAACACTGTCTCAAATACACACTCTCAATAGTTTTACCTTCGGTAGATGAAATCCACATTGGCACTTCCTCTCTTGCCCAAACAATGACCTCTGCCCATGAGTCTGCATCGGACATTTCTCAATCTACAAGCAATAATCACACATTTGATTGACTATGGAATGATCATCACAGTGTATGGCTTATGAATCTGATAGAAAGTTTGCCAATTTTATATTAGTGAACTAATGAAAACTTAAACCTTATTTTGTATTTGTTACAAGTTCTGGATAAAATGTATAGGAAGAGTAAATTGTATACTGGGCCATAAATAAACTCATACCCTCTGATACAGCTCAAACCATTTCTTCTGCCTGGGAGCAGGTCTGTTGCCTTCACCTGCAGGCCAGGACCCAGTGCTGGCAAACCTTCTCAGACGGGACATCCACTCTGAGTCGGACATTGCCTTGTGCGATTTTGTCTTGGAAGACATTGCCTATTTTTAAAATGAATGCAGATATTAATACATAAAAACAGTAATATACAGTAATTGCTTTATATTAAATCGGGTGCATTGGCTTTGTACTGTTGTAATACAACAATTAGAAAAAAACTTAACTAAGTCACATAATACATATTGGTAGAGTTTTAAACACATGAATTAACGGGATTTATAACATGTATGTATATATGTATGTAACATTACAATGTTGGGTGAACTCTTTCAGGAGTTAGAAAGGTAGTTATAGAAAGCTGGGTAACTCATAGACTGTACCACTATCTTGTGTAGTAGGCATTGACTGTATAAAATTGTAGTAAACCACTTACGTCGGTGATTCTTAAAATGGTTGTCAGTGTAACAGAAAACACTGCAACTTATTCAACGTTTAATTAGGCCTCAAATATCATTCATTTAGAGTAGGCTGTTTGCGCTACGTATGCATTCTCATAGTGTTGGGTGATATATTTCGTCACTTATAAAGCTGGTCGTAAATGGTGCAGTGACTTCTTTATTGAAAGTAACGCTGTGAAATGTCTAGTACAGAGAAATGTTGGACGGTAGTTGACTTTCTGTCAATATAACAGAGAGAACACAGTACAATGGACAGTTTCCAAACATTAACCCGATGTTTATGAAGACAAATGATACACTGATGCCTTTATTATGTTAAACAAGGCAGAAATGTCAGAAAACTGCGGTGGTAATGGGACCTATGAATTGGACAGTACTGCTGCGGTAACAGTGCTACTTGCTACCATTACAAGAATAATAAGATATATATTGCCTAAACACATTGTTTTTCACTCATAAGATCAAAACCGATTGTCGCAATCAAACCACTATATGTTAAGATGAAGTTCTACATTGTTCCATTTTTTCTTGTTGTTACACCGATACAGCCGGCTAATGACAACACTAATGAATGTCGGCCGCTGGATCGATTAAACTTCCAGTCAAAGTTAGCTAAATAAGTCAATGTGGCGGTGGGTATACATACAAGAGGTACAATTATTTATTTTTCCTCTTAAAATGTGTTACACAATACTTTATTGACGGATACTCACCATTTCGATACATGTAGCGAGTGGAAAATTTTGGACGTAATGACAGTGACCCGAAATGACGAGAGGATACCCTCGCCCCACCTTCCTGGTTGGTCAA